>NC_132895.1:33963221-34318221 GCF_030463535.1 Salminus brasiliensis | reverse complement strand
CTGCACTGTGTGTTGTACTGTCTGTCTGCATATGACAGCCAAGCTGGCATCCATACTGTAGAACAGCTCCCACCCCATGCATGAGACTCTGGCAGCACTGGGCAGCTCCTTTAGTGACCGGCTGCTTCACCCCAAGTGTGTGAAGGAGGGGTATCGCAGGTCCTTCCTTCCTGCTGCCGTCAGACTCCACAACCAGCACTGCTCCCAGCGGACCACATACACACACACTTACACTACACACACATGTTCAGGGAATAGAGATCCCTCAATGTAAAAATACAATGAGTACTACCCCCCCCCCCACACACACACACACACACACACATGTGCAATTAAGGGTCAATTTGCAATTATCTGTAAATAATTAATAAGTGGTACAATAAAAAACAAACAATAAGTGTTCATTTATCTACATTTTTGCATCCGAGTGTCTTGCTATCCCTTTTCTGCCGTGGCACTATGAATTTTCCCACTGTGGGACTAATAAGGTTTATCTTATCTTTAAATATTATAAATATGTCTTCTCTTCATATAATTATCTGTTGTTCAGTGTGTTTAAAATTTAACCTCAAATTAAATCATTTTAAATCTTAGTTCAGCTTGGCCATGGGAATGTGAGAAATCTGCTTACTGACCACCTTAAACCAACAACATTATTGTGGGCTATCGTTTGGTGAAATCCTCTTCTCATTTGTATAATTCTGGCCCACTACTTAATAGCATCTGCCTATACAAAATGTATAGCACTCAGGTTTCAACTCTCTGTAAAATATTACACTGCGCCCTTATTGTTTGTCAATTGTTGGTTACAGCCACGGCCTGTGAAAACTTGTTAAATCATGTTGACCACCAGTCACATTTTTAATTGTTTATATTACCTAAAGATCAGGTTTGAATGATATATCTAACGATAAATGATACTTTGACTTTGATATTTTAATATGTAGTAAATGGACTGTAATTTGTACATGCTAATGATGACATGCAGATTGTGATTAGCAGCTGACAACAGACTGATAGCTAATAGCTATCAAACATTTTATTTGCGTGTAGTTTATTGACTTTTGCTGAAGACTTGTTTCTACCTCAGTGTGTTCAGGTTGCATTTTGAATCTTCTTTTAGATCCCAAAGCTGCTTCACTCCTGTATCTCCAGGGTCGTTCCCTCTCAGATCCAGCTCTTTCAGTGATGATGAGGGGTTTGATTTCAGAGCTGAAGCCAGAGCAGCATATCCTCCCTCTGTTAAACCACAGTCTGAAATGCTAGAGAAATGAGAGCGTTAATAAACAGCTGGAACTCAGAATGTTTAGACTTACTGTTAGGATTCACTGAAATACTAACTTCAGCTTTTCAACTTTTCCATCTGAAATTCTCAGCAGAGAAGCAACATGCTTCACTCCAGAGTTTCCTAGTTTATTGCCACTCAGATCCAGCTCTTTCAGGTGTGGATAATTTGAACAAAGAGCTTTTGACAGAGTAGCACAGCCTTCCTCTGTAATACTGTTGTTGTTCAGCCTGCAGAGAGAGAAAGCACAAAGCTTCTTTAATTATATTAACAATTTCACATGATCATAAGAAATCTATTGCATTGCTTTATTCACTGCATTTAATAGAAATTCTATAATGTAGGCTTGTTTATGCAAGATTATAAAATAACAATAATCAGTTCAATAAAATCACCAACTTACAAATTGTACAATAACACTAAAATAACCTTGGTGCAAAATGTAGCAATAAATATATACTTAAAAGGACAGTTCAGCCAAATTTACATCAGATCCCTGCTAGATATGCTTTGGAAATAAAATAGATTGGTAAATTGGCTCAAATTAGCTGCTAATGGCATTGTCAGATTAACTTTCATGGAAGAAAATTTTATTCACAAACAATTGACATAGAACTGTCAGAGCTGCTTAGAATCCAGTTTATGTTTAGAATGGTTTAAATGTGAAATTCCTTTTCAGTACATCACATCAGGGCAGTTAGAAAGTCAGTAAGTTAACATGTACAGTTGAAAGCAGAGGTTTACAGACACTATATAAAAAGACACGTCTGTATTTTGTTCCAACTGTCGGACATGAAATCAGAATAATCTTCTCCTGTTTTAGGTCATTTAGGATTCCCAAAATTATTTCTATTTGCGAAATGCCAGAACATGGGGGCGGCGGCATCAGGCTGTGCGGTTGTTTTGCTGAAGAGCATCATGAGGAAAGAGCGTCACGAAGAAAGATCGTCAGGAAGCAAGAGTGTCAGGAGGAAAGAGCGTCACGAAAAAAGAGCGTCACGAAGAAAGAGCGTCACGAGCAAAGAGCGTCACGAGCAAAGAGCGTCACGAGCAAAGAGCTTCAGGAGGAAAGAGCTTCAGGAGGAAAGAGCGTCACGAGCAAAGAGCGTCACGAGCAAAGAGCGTCACGAGGAAAGAGCGTCACGAGCAAAGAGCGTCAGGAGGAAAGAGCGTCAGGAGGAAAGAGCGTCAGGAGGAAAGAGCGTCAGGAGGAAAGAGCGTCACGAGCAAAAAGCGTCACGAGCAAAGAGCGTCACGAGCAAAGAGCTTCAGGAGGAAAGAGCGTCACGAGCAAAGAGCGTCACGAGCAAAGAGCGTCACGAGCAAAGAGCGTCACGAGCAAAGAGCGTCAGGAGGAAAGAGCGTCAGGAGGAAAGAGCGTCACGAAGAAAGAGCGTCACGAAGAAAGAGCGTCAGGAGGAAAGAGCGTCACGAGGAAAGAGCGTCACGAGGAAAGAGCGTCACGAGGAAAGAGCGTCACGAGCAAAGAGCGTCAGGAGGAAAGAGCGTCAGGAGGAAAGAGCGTCAGGAGGAAAGAGCGTCACGAGCAAAGAGCGTCAGGAGGAAAGAGCGTCACGAGCAAAGAGCGTCACGAGCAAAGAGCGTCAGGAGGAAAGAGCGTCAGGAGGAAAGAGCTTCAGGAGGAAAGAGCTTCAGGAGGAAAGAGCGTCACGAGGAAAGAGCGTCACGAGGAAAGAGCGTCAGGTGGAAAGAGCGTCACGAGCAAAGAGCGTCAGGTGGAAAGAGCGTCACGAGCAAAGAGCGTCACGAGCAAAGAGCGTCAGGAGGAAAGAGCTTCAGGAGGAAAGAGCGTCAGGAGGAAAGAGCGTCAGGAGGAAAGAGCGTCAGGAGGAAAGAGCGTCAGGAGGAAAGAGCTTCAGGAGGAAAGAGCTTCAGGAGGAAAGAGCGTCAGGAGGAAAGAGCGTCAGGAGCAAAGAGCGTCAGGAGGAAAGAGCGTCAGGAGGAAAGAGCGTCAGGAGGAAAGAGCGTCACGAAGAAAGAGCGTCAGGAGGAAAGAGCGTCACGAGGAAAGAGCGTCACGAGGAAAGAGCGTCAGGAGGAAAGAGCGTCAGGAGGAAAGAGCGTCAGGAGGAAAGAGCGTCACGAGCAAAGAGCGTCACGAGCAAAGAGCGTCAGGAGGAAAGAGCGTCAGGAGGAAAGAGCTTCAGGAGGAAAGAGCTTCAGGAGGAAAGAGCGTCACGAGGAAAGAGCGTCACGAGGAAAGAGCGTCAGGTGGAAAGAGCGTCACGAGCAAAGAGCGTCAGGTGGAAAGAGCGTCACGAGCAAAGAGCGTCACGAGCAAAGAGCGTCAGGAGGAAAGAGCGTCAGGAGGAAAGAGCTTCAGGAGGAAAGAGCGTCAGGAGGAAAGAGCGTCAGGAGGAAAGAGCTTCAGGAGGAAAGAGCTTCAGGAGGAAAGAGCGTCACGAGGAAAGAGCGTCACGAGGAAAGAGCGTCAGGTGGAAAGAGCGTCACGAGCAAAGAGCGTCAGGTGGAAAGAGCGTCACGAGCAAAGAGCGTCACGAGCAAAGAGCGTCAGGAGGAAAGAGCGTCAGGAGGAAAGAGCTTCAGGAGGAAAGAGCGTCAGGAGGAAAGAGCGTCAGGAGCAAAGAGCGTCAGGAGGAAAGAGCGTCAGGAGGAAAGAGCGTCACGAGCAAAGAACGTCAGGAGGAAAGAGCGTCAGGAGGAAAGAGCGTCAGGAGGAAAGAGCGTCAGGAGGAAAGAGCGTCACGAGGAAAGAGCGTCAGGAGGAAAGAGCGTCAGGAGGAAAGAGCGTCAGGAGGAAAGAGCGTCAGGAGGAAAGAGCGTCACGAGGAAAGAGCGTCAGGAGGAAAGAGCGTCAGGAGGAAAGAGCGTCAGGAGGAAAGAGCTTCAGGAGGAAAGAGCGTCAGGAGGAAAGAGCGTCAGGAGGAAAGAGCGTCAGGAGGAAAGAGCGTCACGAGGAAAGAGCGTCAGGAGGAAAGAGCGTCAGGAGGAAAGAGCGTCACGAGGAAAGAGCGTCAGGAGGAAAGAGCGTCAGGAGGAAAGAGCGTCAGGAGGAAAGAGCTTCAGGAGGAAAGAGCGTCAGGAGGAAAGAGCGTCAGGAGGAAAGAGCGTCAGGAGGAAAGAGCGTCAGGAGGGAAGAGCGTCACAAAGAAAGAGCGTCAGGAGGACGAGGAGATACTGAAGTAACATCTGAAGACATCAAGGAAGTTAAAGCCTGGGCTCAAACGGGTCTTCCAAATGGACACCGACCCGAAGCAAACTGACAGGCTGGTTACAGAGAGTCTTAAGGAGAACAAGGTCAGTGTTGTGGAGTGACCATCACAAAGCCCTGATCTCAGTCCTGTTGAACATTTAGGAGCAAAGGTGGAGAGGCATGTGTGAGCAGGGTGGCCTACAGACATCGGCTCAGTTACTCCAGCTCTGTCAGGAGGAACGGCCCAAAATTCCTGCAACTGTTGTGAGAAGCTTGAGGAAGGATCTCCAACACGTTTGACCCAGGTCATTCAGTTTACGGCCAGTGATACCAAATACTAATGAAATGTGTTTAAACTTTTTATTACTTTTCAAAGTCAAAATGATCTTAGAAAATTCCCTCTCTCATTATTCTGGCATTTAGGAAAGGTTTATTCTGATTTCATGTCAGACGGTGAGGAAAAATGCAGATGTGTCTTTTTATACAGTGTCAGTAAACTTCTGCTTTCAACTGTATTATATAACACTGGGTGATCCCTCATGTATGTAAAATTAGACAAAATCTACATCATCTTGCACACAGTTGACTAACAGACAATGCTGGAATAAAATGCTTACTTCAGTTTCTGAGTCCTGCAGTGTGAATCCTCCAGTAGATCACAGAGCTTCTTCATTTCTGAGTCTCCTTGTATTCTCCCACTCAGATCCAGCTCAGTCAGCAGTAAGGGGTTTATTCCTAGAGCTTTATTTAGGCAATCACAGACTTCCTCTGCAGCAGAGCTTTTCAACAGCCTGCAGATTAAATAATAAACATTTATCACCTTCCTGTCATTTCAGTTGTTGAAAAGTGTCGGATTAGTCTAAACTAAGTAAACATCTTTTAGGAAGTTTTAATTAATTAAAAACCTGAAACAAAAATATATTTAATGAAACTTTTAAACGGTTAAACGATATACATTTCAATCTTCTGTACACAAACAGCTTTGCACATAAGTAACACTGTAACAGTAGTTCACCTCAGTGTCTTCAGTTTACTGCGTGGATCGTTTTGTAAATCCGTGAACAGCCTCACTCCTGTCTCTCCAGGATCATTCCCTCTGAGATCCAGCTCCGTCATGACTGATGAGGGGTTTGATTTTAGAGCAGAAGCCAGAGCCTCATATCCTTCTCCTGAGAGGCAGCAACCCCTGAGACTGAAAGTTCAACAGTAAAATCATTTCCCTCATCTTGATATGGACATCATTTCTTCATGGCCTGCTTCAGACTACAAACGTACTCTTCAATATTGTTAGACACCTCACATTTAGAAGATGTGCAGTTCTAGACTATATATAATTATCCCCTTTAAAAGAGATCACTCACCTCAGTTTCTCCAGTCTACAGTGAGAATTCTTCAGTAGATCACAGAGCTTCTGCAGTCCTGCCTGATCCAGTTTATTCTCCTTCAGATCCAGCTCTCTCAGGTGTGAGGGGTTTACAGTCAGAGCAGAAATCAGATCAGCACAGTCTCTCTCTGTAATACTGCTGGATTTATACATCCTGCAGAGACAGAGAAGAAGTAGTAGAAGAAGAGGGCTGTAGTTTCGTTCAGCTGGGGTCAGTCCTTAAAACTCAAACAAAAGCAAGAGAACTACTGTAGGGTAGGTAAAGTCAAGTAATAAACCAGCATTATCAGTTCAAGACCAGTGTGCATGGAGAAAACTAGCTCATGTGTAGATAAACCAGCCTACAGATCATTTAATGAATCCAGCTCCTTACGTGAGTTTCTGCAGTCTGCAGTGTGGATCCTCCAGGAGAGCAGACAGCTGATCCACTCTGATCTTCTTTGGTTCAGTCTGACTCAGATCCAGCTCTGTCTGCAGTAAGGGGTCTTTACCCAGCTTTTGTTTAAAATAAGTGTAGGCTTCTTCTGCAGCATTACTTTTCAGCAGTCTGGAGAGAGAACATCAGTACAGTCTAATGAACTACTCAATAACTCAATAACGGTTAAATAGGTACTCTAGAGACGTTTCTCAACCCAGTTCTGGGGTTTTGATCTGCCCCCAGTTCCCCACACCCTGATTGAGAAGACTCCTGGGTCTGGGTCTAGTGTACAATACCAACAATACTACAATGTCATGTATGAACCAAATGGAAATGTTTGTTTATATAAATACAACCTCAGATGAACAACAACACACAACATATTCCACCGTCTCTTTACTTATTTAACAACAATGAAACCAACATTCTACACTGAGAGACTATTCACAAGCGTAAAACAGTTGCTAATCTTCCCAGGAGTGGACGTCCCAGCAAATTCACCCCAACACAGTATATAACCCCAAACACCTTTTTGTTGGTGCAGGGGTATGTTGTCGTGCTCTGCTTGTATATGCTGCATATAGCCTCTAGATATCTTGATAGATTGATATTGCCGCACTGGACTCAGAATGTAAGACCCCTACTGTGCAGGGTCCACATTCTCTGCTGTGTGAGTGAAATGAGTAAGGGGAAAGGCTCTTTCCAACAATTCAATTACTACATTAAATGAAAACAATGTTTCTATTAGTTTTTAACTAATAGACAGAACAGGTCTAAATGTAAATAACTCAGGATTAAATTGATTATAAGTTCATAAATTAATCACCTCAGTTTTTTCTTTGTATTCATAAATAAACCCGTAAGCTGCTTCACTCCTGTGTCTCCGGGGTCGTTCCCTCTAAGATCCAGCTCAGTCAGGGCCGATGAGGAGCTTTCCAGAGCTGAAGCCAGAGCTGCATATCCTCCCTCTGTTATTCTGCAGAATGAAAGACTAAACCCAGAACAAAAGACCAGAACATTTATTTCTAATTGTGACAACAATTCTCCTTCTTTTGAGAAGTTGAGATTTTTGTGTGATGAGAGTAATGCATCTCAGTAGATCTTACCTCAGCTTCTTCAGTTTACAGAGAGGATCCTTCAGTCCACTGCAGAGCTCCTTCACTCCTGAATCCTGCAGGTTGTTGGAGCTCAGGTCCAGTTCTGTCAGAGTGGACGAGGTGAGAACTGTGGCTAAAGCTGAACAGCTTTCTTCTGTTAGATCATCATCGTTGATCCTAAAAGCAAATGATGACATTTCACATTTAAAAAGATATAAAAAGATAAAAACATGAAACCCATTCAGCTTCGCTAATATTTACTAAACTGAAAATAATTCAGTAAAATCGATTATTTCTTTTGAGAATATGATAATATAAAATGTTTTTATTCTGCTTGTTTCTGTAACTGCTACAACCAACATTTGGTACCATTTATATCAAATGTAATGTGCAGGTACGTTTGAATGAACAGCTGCATTAAGCAGAGTGGCTCAACACAACAGTTGATCACTTCAGGACAGAGAACACTGAGGGACTTACCATCAATCTGTCATTTTAGTTGAACTATAAACTAATGGTGTGAATGGGTGTTGATAATGATATTAATCTGCTGAGATAAAAGCAATAACCCCTTGTTTCTGTACATTTATGATGAATATATCTATATATACACAACCTCTGTTCTTAAAAAGCCCAAAGCATCTCTGAAACATTCCTTTTAACTTCATCATGAATGTGAGGAGCTGAGCTGCTGGTATTCATTTTCATCACAAAAACGTGAATAAAACAAAAGGTCATTAAAAACAAGCAGTTTTTGCAGTCTGGTTTCCATATATTGACTAGAGTGAACATTACAGTGAGGAATGTCAACAATGACACAGTACATCCAACTTTCTATATCCAATATTTTCTCTTAGGTTTTCCACTACATGCACCTTTTAAAGAAAACCGTATTAATTATTGCAGGAACAGATCAGAATACTGACCAGAGTCTCCTCAGTTTACAGTGTGTATCCTGCAGTACAGCACACAGTAGTTTCACTCTGGAATCTCCTGAAGGTCCTGCTGGATTCCTGCTCAGTTTCAGCTCTGTCAGCAGCAGGATATTTATTCTCAGAGCTGAAGAAAGAGAAGTCCAGGCTTCCTCTGCAGCTGCCGTCTTCAACAGCCTGCAAAGATGAGATGAAAGCAATGGATGAGAACACAGATTAACAATGTTATAACTCATTTGCTCTTTATTCTACTCCCAGATGTGATCAGTGTTGCCACACCACTGAGCAAACTAATTTCTTTTAAGAAAATTAAATACATTATTATGTATCCACACTAAAGGTGAAGGTGTCAAGCTGCTTTTCATATTTATCCAAGGATGTACCAGTATGCATTTCAGTAGACCAGGCTAGAATAATACAAATATTGAAGTATTCATTTGGGATGTTGGAATTCATTCATTTAGTGTTCTTCATTATTTGTTGAAATGAGGACATGTTCAGTGCAGTTATCACTTTTCTTCAGCTGACATTTATGGTTTTGTGTGGGATTTATTTCAATAGAAACATTTAATTAAAGAAAAGTGTGTTCTTTTGTCCTTTATGTGGCTTTTAACCTAAATCCGTAACGTTATTTTTCTGTGCAGGTTGTAGTTGCTGTTGCAGTGTTGTCTCTTTTCAGTCCTGCAGTTTGTATCAGGCAGTGAGTTGCATTAGTCGTGTTGGTGAAGTGTGTTCTTCAGTCTGTGGTCATTTATTGAGTGTTCTAAAACGGTCTATTAATCCCAGCCACATGGATCTGTCCATTGAGAACCTACAGCTCACCACAGTATAAGACGTAGGTAAGGAATGGTGTTTCTCACCTCAGTGTCTTCAGTTTACAGTTTGAATCCTCTACTAAATCAGTGAGCTTCTTCACTCCTGTGTCTCCAGGGTCGTTCCCTCTGAGATCCAGCTCTGTCAGGTGTGATGAGGGGTTTGATTTCAGAGCTGAAGCCAGATGCTTATATCCTTCCTGTGTTACACTGCAGTCTGAGAGACTGGAGAAAAGAGAAATGTTACAGTTAAAACTTCAATTCAAATGTTTAATGTATCCTTCTGAGACTGAGTAACACACTAACTTTAGTTTAGCAAGTCTGCAGTCCAAAATCTTCAGTAGGTTACAGATCTGCTTCACTCCAGGGTTTCCTAGTTTATTCCCACTCAGATCCAGCTCTTTCAGGTGTGAGGGATTAGAGGAAAGAGCTGCTGATAGAGCAGCACAGCCTTCCTCTGTAATCCTGCTGTTATTTAATCTGCAGAAAAAAAACAACAGTAATTATTTCTAGATTTATTTTGTTTGTGTAGTTTGTGTATTCAGTTAGCATAATTTAGATAGCTGTTACTGCTAGATTAATCACAATAAAAGCAAAAAATAGTGTATGTATAATAACTTTAAAAATAATAAGTACATTTTAATTCAATTCAATTTAAATGTTACATATTTACATATTCATATTCAAAATGAATGAAACCTCAAAGCCTTCTGTAAAGATTTCATGTCAATCAGTCCTCTTGTTAACACATACAGCAAACGTCATATGCTGTGTATGGAACAGTTCTACAGAGAATACCAACACAGATCTGTATATCGGTGAAAAATAGAAAAGTTCATTAAAAGGAAAAACTAACTTGATTTTTTCAGGTCTGCAGTGTGAATCCTTCAGTAGATCAGACAGCTGCTTCATTTCTGAGTCTCCTTGTATTCTCCCACTCAGATCCAGCTCTGTCAGCAGTAGTGGGTTTGTTCCTAGAGCTTCAGTCAGATGATCACAGAGTTCCTCTGCAGCAGAGCTTTTCAGCAGTCTGCAGATACAGGAATAATATTACATAGTCATTGTCTTTGTACACTGCTGCTTACATTGCTCTTTCATTCTAAGTTAGAAAATCAAATATATTGTTATTAATCAAATATAATGAGTAATGTGAAGCAAACATAGTAGAGTTGTACTATTACATTTCAGATTTGCTCTGAAGTCAAAGATAAATGATATTCTTTAACATTGTAAAAGGACATTTACAAACAGTTGCAGTTATTTCATAAATGAAGGACAAAAACAGTGGAATCAGATATCAGTTAATAAGAAAGTGGATATTTTTAATGCAAATTTAAAAAGACCAAAGTTAAATCATTTACTAACTGTACCAAACTGTACTGAACACAAGCGGTGCTGTAAAATCAGTTCACCTAATTCTTCTCCCTTTAGTCTGTGAATCCTTTTCTAAATCCATGATCAGCTTCACTCCTTTATCTCCAGGGTCATTTCCTCTGAGATCCAGCTCCATCAGGGGTGATGAGGTGTTTAAGTTCAGAGCTGAAGCCAGAGCAGCATATCCTTCTTCTGAGATGCAGCAACATCTGAGACTGAATGTACAACAAAATGAGAGAATGGGAGAAGTGAACACTGGTAGTAGAATACTCATACAAACGTTCAGTATTATAGTCTTTGTGAGAGCAAGACACTTTCCATCCATCAGTGAAATATATATGCATATTGTGGAGCAAACATACTCTCAGATGTTAGTTGACTAATGGTACTTATCTGGTGTTACAGGTAAATACATACCTACATACATACATACATATACCCAACCCGTACATACTCTTCCCCCATTGCATGCAATGCCCCCACCACTAGTGAGGGCGGATCAACAACCACAGACAAGCCACGCATTTTTCCAACTGGCTCCAATGCAACATCACGGGGGAACCAACATGCCTGGAGGGAAGCGCAGTGTACTAGACTTCAACACACCAACCCGCAGACGCCAGCAACGCCAGCAACACCACCAACGCAGCAAAGCCATGTGAGGGGAGAGCGCCATCTACCCACTCCGGAGAGAGCAAGGCCAATTGGGCTGCTGATTTAAAGCATTTAAAAAGTGGATGAATGAACCAGACCTTAGTAGGAGACCGCTAGAGTCTGCCAGCCTGAAATATAAGTAGGATAACAACTGATTAATATCTGGGCCTTGGAGGGGAGCGAGTCACGTGGGCTGTTTGCTGTTTGCTGGAAACCATCATTCTTACACAGACAGAGAAAGTTAATAAAAATCAAATCATCTTTAACCAGACAAGCTTTAGCCCCAATTAATGTATTTTATAATTAATAGTGCTCTAAAAGAGTTTTACTGTTATTTCTAGTTTCTTACTGAAACTCAGTAAATTTCAAATTATACGTAGTCACTTCATTCCCTGGTCGTTTGATGTGTAGGGGGGGTTGAGACTGACTGATCACACATCCGTGTGGTCCTGTGAATCTTTCAGTTTATCTGGCTCAGAGTCAAGAAGAAATGCTAATCAGAACCATCAGAGAACCCAGAAAAATGAAAAAAAAAAATGAAGATGAAGAGCGCTGGAAAAAGGAAAAAGCTGTAAAGATAGCTCACCTGGAGGTGGATTAGAACCACCAACCTCTATGGTGGGAGACCAGTATGAACTGAGTGAGCTACAACACCACAGTGCTGAAAGGACTAGGACTCTCAGAAACGGAGGAAATCTGCAATTGAAATGTTAACTGAGGTTACCAGGGGAAGACTGACCTGCTCGAAATCACAGAGCAACAGGAAAAGTCTTCCCAAACAAAAAGGAAAACGGTGGGAAAAAGAAAAAAGGAGCAACAACAAAACCAAAGAGAGGGCAAAACTAGTGGCTGGGGGTGGTATAGCAGGTTGCCTAGCCACAGTCTGCACCCTTATAGAACCCCCCCTTTGAGGAACGGCATCAGATGTTCCCAACCCCTCGGCCCAAATGAGCTCAAGGTCCAGAATGTTACGAGCAGGGACCCAGGAGTGTTCCTCAGGCCCATGTCCTTCCGCAGCCCCGGACCCGCCGTGATTCCAAGAGACGCCGAACAGTGTAAGCAGGCGACCCGGCCACCAGAACTGAGGGCAGGGGAGCTGGGACAGAGGCAAGGGTGCTGCACAGTACGGGCTTTAGGCGTGACCCGTGGAATGTGGGGTTGATTCTCTGTTCTGGCCGTTAGGTAAAACCAGGCCGTTTCCAGTCTGCAGCAACTTTTCCAGTCTGAGGCAAGCTGGAGAGCTTTCCGTCAGGCCTGCCAGCATCGCCAAACAAAATGCCCAGCTGCTGGGACCCCCACTTCATCCTCCTGCTCTGAAAACATAGGGGGGGCATACCCAAACTGGCACTCAAAAGAGGACATGCCCAAGGATGAGTGTTCAGCCCAACTGGAGGGATTACAAGAGGCCCATCCTAGGTCTTGGTTGACCCTCTCAGTCTGACCATTGGATTGTGGATTAAAGCCACTGAAGGTTCACTGAGGCACCCAGTAGCTGGCAAAATGCTTTCCAGAACCTACTGGCAAACTGTGGGCCTTGATCAGAGACCGAATCCACTGGCAGCACATGGACCTTGATCCTCCATCCTCTGAGCAACTTGAGGTCCAGACCAGGAACTGGTGGTTAGCCCCCTCCAGCCAGTGCCTCCATTCATCCAATTCTAGTTTCACTGCCAAAAGCTCCCTGTTACCGACATAATAGTTTTGCTCTGTAGGTGTGAGGAGGTGTGAAAAACGTTTTGTGAGCACCTGAACGCTCTGATCGCACAGCCCAAACACCTACTGTATATCAGAAGCATCCACTTCTACCACAAACGGAACATCAGGTTCTGGAAGCTGTAACACTGGAGCTGTGACTAGGCAGTGTTTGAGCTCTTCAAAGGCTTTCTGGGCTGCACTGGTCCATTGAAACTGTCCCATTGTTACTGTTAGCGAGGTTAGTGGAGCAGCAACCGTGCTAAAATTCCAGATAAAGCTACGGAAAAAATAGCAAAACCCAGAAAGTGCTGAAGCAGCTGAAGAGAAGCAGTACACTCTAAGGTGCTTCTGTTGGTCTGGTCCCCAGGACATGGCAGCATTGAGAAACACCCCGGAGGTATGTGGAGCACTGTCATCAGATCTTTGAGGGAAGGAGGAGGATCATGCTGGGATAACTCATCTTTGAGGTTCTCACTCAACCCTTGCTGAAAGGCTGCCATTAATGCAGATGAGTTCCAACCACTCTCAGCAGCCATAGTGTGAAACTCAGCTGCATAGTCAGCCACAGATCTTTTCCCCTGTCGTATATTTAGGAACCGGGGGGCGGTCTCTCCTCCACAGACAGGGTGATCAAAAGCCTGATGCATGGTAGCAGTGAATAAGTCTGTGGACGTCTACACATCGGGTTCATTCTCCCAAACTGGAGTGGCCCAAGCAATTGGAGCAGAAAGCCACGACAGTGTAAGTGTGGTTCAACCCATGGAACAGGATCAGGTGCAGGGACTGGTGCAGGTGTGGAGGGAGGGGCAGGTAAGAACTTGACAGAATTGAATCCATTTTGTTTCTGTTCTACTCTCAGCAACACTGGTTTAACCCAGAATACGTGCTATGATGCAGTTAGGAGACAGATCCTGGGCAAGACTTTACTCGTGGTACACTTCCAGTAGCACACATCTTTTAAAATGGTGAAAACACATGGCTTTTACAGTTCCAGTGGCTTGTTTCATGTGCACCTGTAACACTGAGCGGTAGCGTTGATCTCTCTTCTTTAGACCCTTTGTTGAAATCGGGCAGGGTAAGCTATGTTGGCTCAAAGGTAAAACCTGTAACTCGGTCACTAACTGCGGAGAGGATTCTTTGAGATTTTCAGGTTATCTCGTCTGGTAGTCCAGTCACCTTTGTAACCTTCTCTCGGTGGGATCAAACTGTGAACAACTCAATTTTAAACAGTTATTTGTGTTCTAACCAAGATGTTCTGAATGATGACTCTTTTCTTTAAACGAATCAATGGAATAAGTTACATCTCTGTTGCATCTTATTGCTTGTTTGGTCTGAGGTGGGAACAAAGTGCCACCTCTGCTACTGCAGTGACCCTGGTAGTCAAATTTCATCTCCACATATTCGAGGGTCTACTTTAGGTGGAACAACCAGACTGGTTATTATTGAATGGTATCTTTGACGAACCCTCATAGTTTTTTGGGGATAGTCCAGACATTTGCAAGGCCAAGTGCTGTTAATCACCTGACTAGGTCATTAAGCGCCATAGTGTCAGCGCCTTAGTCTGCTGGACTGGATCACAAATATATATTTTATACAACTTTTATTCCTACAAAATAGTTCCAGAGTTGGGATCTGGAGTCTTTCCTGATTTCTCTGCTCAAACAGATCAACTAAACCTGGTAATTAGTAAATAAATTAAAGTGCTGTTAATCGCCTGACAAGGAGACTTTCCGAAAATTACTAAAGATACAAATGCACTGTTCTTCTGTAATACTGCCAGTTCTAGAAGACATTTAGCTGCTGCTTTCACTTCAGGAACTCACCTCAGTTTCTCCAGTCTACAGTGAGGATTCTTCAGTAGATCACAGAGCTTCTGCAGTCCTGCCTGATCCAGTTTATTCTCAATCAGATCCAGCTCTCTCAGGTGTGAGGGGTTTACAGTCAGAGCAGAAATCAGATCAGCACAGTCTCTCACTGTAATACTGCTGGATTTATACATCCTGCAGAGACAGAGAAGAAGTAGTAGAAGAAGAGGGCTGTAGTTTCGTTCAGCTGGGGTCAGTCCTTAAAACTCAAACAAAAGCAAGAGAACTACTGTAGGGTAGGTAAAGTCAAGTAATAAACCAGCATTATCAGTTCAAGACCAGTGTGCATGGAGAAAACTAGCTCATGTGTAGATAAACCAGCCTACAGATCATTTAATGAATCCAGCTCCTTACGTGAGTTTCTGCAGTCTGCAGTGTGGATCCTCCAGGAGAGCAGACAGCTGATTCACTCTGATCTCCTTTGGTTCAGTCTGACTCAGATCCAGCTCCGTCTGCAGTAAGGGGTCTTTACCCAGCTTTTGTTTAAAATAAGTGTAGGCTTCTTCTGCAGCATCACTTTTCAGCAGTCTGGAGAGAGAACATCAGTACAGTCTAATGAACTACTCAATAACTCAATAATGGTTAAATAGGTACTCTAGAGACGTTTCTCAACCCAGTTCTGGGGTTTTGATCTGCCCCCAGCTCCCCACACCCTGATTGAGAAGACTCCTGGGTCTGGGTCTAGTGTACAATACCAACAATACTACAATGTCATGTATGAACCAAATGGAAATGTTTGTTTATATAAATACAACCTCAGATGAACAACAACACACAACATATTCCACCGTCTCTTTACTTATTTAACAACAATGAAACCAACATTCTACACTGAGAGACTATTCACAAGCGTAAAACAGTTGCTAATCTTCCCAGGAGTGGACGTCCCAGCAAATTCACCCCAACACAGTATATAACCCCAAACACCTTTTTGTTGGTGCAGGGGTATGTTGTCGTGCTCTGCTTGTATATGCTGCATATAGCCTCTAGATATCTTGATAGATTGATATTGCCGCACTGGACTCAGAATGTAAGACCCCTACTGTGCAGGGTCCACATTCTCTGCTGTGCGAGTGAAATGAGTAAGGGGAAAGGCTCTTCCCAACAATTCAATTACTACATTAAATGAAAACAATGTTTCTATTAGTTTTTAACTAATAGACAGAACAGGTCTAAATGTAAATAACTCAGGATTAAATTGATTATAAGTTCATAAATTAATCACCTCAGTATTTTCTTTGTATTCATAAATAAACCCGTAAGCTGCTTCACTCCTGTGTCTCCGGGGTCGTTCCCTCTAAGATCCAGCTCAGTCAGGGCTGATGAGGAGCTTTTCAGAGCTGAAGCCAGAGCTGCATATCCTCCCTCTGTTATTCTGCAGAATGAAAGACTAAACCCAGAACAAAAGACCAGAACATTTATTTCTAATTGTGACAACAATTCTCCTTCTTTTGAGAAGTTGTGAGATTTTTGTGTGATGAGAGTAATGCATCTCAGTAGATCTTACCTCAGCTTCTTCAGTTTACAGAGAGGATCCTTCTGTCCACTGCAGAGCTCCTTCACTCCTGAATCCTGCAGGTTGTTGGAGCTCAGGTCCAGTTCTGTCAGAGTGGACGAGGTGAGAACTGTGGCTAAAGCTGAACAGCTTTCTTCTGTTAGATCATCATCGTTGATCCTAAAAGCAAATGACAGAACAGCAACATTTTAATGTATCTTTAGGTTAAATGCAAGTCCAGTCCATTTTTTTTAATGAAGTGGGATTAGAATCAGCATGTGTTTATTTCTATGTCCTGCGGTGACACAGTACAGTGGTGTTTGAAGGTTTGTGAGTCACTTTCTATCAAAGAATGGTTAGAGAGAAGAATAAAGTTAATATTTTGGAGCAGTCAAGTCAAAGCCTTTACCAAAATCCAATAGAAATGTGGAAGGACATGGGAAGAATATTAACTGCCTTCAGCTGAGGATAGCATAAGTGAACTATTACATTTTCAAGCAGTACTCAAGATTAGCACCTCAAAGATCACATCACTGCAAAATGTATGGATTTTTAAAAATAATAAGAAGAAGAGAAAGATTTATGAAATACTGTATACTGTGATATAATTTTTTTTTTAAATATATAAATCTCATTCACGAGTTATGTTCAGTGGGTTGAGATTGCATATTTAAATAATATTTCGGCTATTTTAATCCCAGTCTTTGTTGTAACCGCGGTGTTCAGAGCGCCATCTGGTGTCCTCAAGGCGCAATTAACAGACATTATACCCAGCTGTAAAACAGACAGAATATCTGATCCTTTATAAACCCTAACAGAAACGCACTGTTTTACCAGCGGGAGAACCGCTCGCCTCTCTGTTTATAAACCAGCAATGAAGAACTTATTCAGAACACACACACACACACACACACACACACACACACACACACACACACACACACTTAAGAAACCCAATCACATTCACTGAACGGATTCATTAGCAGCTTGTCTCTGAAAAAATGATATATAACAATATCTGCTATTGAAACACTATATAAATAAATCTAAATAAATGACTCTGTGGCCCAATGACACAACTTAATTTTAATGTGCTGTTAAAACATAATTTTTTAACTTTTTTTTAATTCCATGTTATCATTATTACAAAGATGTTGCTATATTACAATTTCATTTATAAACAATAATAAGAACCTCACCTCAGCATTTGCAGTTTACAGGATGGATTGTTAAGTAGAGCACAAATCTTCTTCAGTCCAGAGTCTCCTATCTTATTCCCACTCAGATCCAGCTCTCTCAGGTGTGATGGATTTAAACAAAGAGCTGATAATAGAGTAGAACTGCCCTCCTCTGTGATATCACTGTCTTTTAGCCTGCATACAGAGAATTATGGTGGAGAAATTGTCCATAAAATGAAGAGTAAAATGAACAAAATTATAATTTAGATTATCTTCATTTTACTAAAACACATGCAAATGAAAGTCATTAAGATGCAAAAAGGTAGCAGTGCTGAAATCTCAAATGACAAAATATAATTTTAATGAATAATTTTAACTAAAATATAATTTTACAATTAAAGACATTAATGATGAGATTAATCAAAAGTCATTACTTCAGTATCTGAGTCCTGCAGTGTGAATCCTCCAGTAGATCAGAGAGCTTCTTCATTTCTGAGTCTCCTTGTATTCTCCCACTCAGATCCAGCTCTGTCAGCAGTAAAGGGTTTATTCCTAGAGCTTCAGTCAGATGATCACAGAGTTTCTCTGCAGCAGAGCTTTTCAACAGTCTAAAGAGACAAAAAGAGGATTTCTTTGTAATTTTTTATTTTACTGACTATGCCATTCATTCCCTTCTTTTTCTGATATACAGTGCATCGACATCAACTGACTTCCTCTGCATCAGAGCAGCTTATTTATGGCTAAATACTCAGTTACAATCAAATAGATATTAATTTACATTTGTTTTAAGGGAATTAAGGGATAATGATGTACAAAATATTTTTGTACAATAAATTTAAAGAAAACACTATGTGCACAATTATTAGGCAAGTCTTATTTTTAGGATTATTTTTATTAATCATCAACTACAGCGTTCTTGGTAAATCCCAAATGTTAATAAACCTCAAACATGAATGTTTAAGAAGGTAAACATAGGTAAATTGATTGATTTATTTCTATATGTCTATATAAATATAAATAAATCAGTGACAGCCACCCTTCTTTTCAATAACAGCGAAAAGCCTTCCATTCATGTAGCTGTCCGTTTCATCTGTTTCTTCACCACTTGCACCACCACTTAAAGAAAGGGGCCGGTCAGTAGGCCTGGGAGTTGATTTTGAGCCTATCTTCAACCCGAAAAGGTCCAACCACCTCATCTTTAATAATACCAGCCCATACCAGTACCCCACCTCCACCTTGCTGACATCTGACTCGAAGTGGAGCTCTGTGCCCATCACTGATCCAGCCACGAGCTCATCCATCTGGTCCATCAAGAGTCACTCCCATTTCATCAGTCCAGAAAACCTTTGAAAAACCTGTCTTCAGAGATTTCCTGGAGTGGTGATCAGGTTTCAGCCCTTCTTACCTTGGCCATGTCTCTAATCTCTGAACATTTTATGCTCCAGGTAGGTTGCAGTTCTGGAATATGACAGAACACCTTAATATATGGTGTTGACCTCCTAATAATTGTGCACAAGTGTAAAGGAAGTACATTTCTGAATCAGTACCATTACCATTTACCATGACAATAATTCAAATATCTACCCCAGTTTGTTCAGCTTCCACTTTGGATTCTTAACTAAATCAGTGAGTTTCTTCACTCCTGTGTCTCCAGGATCGTTCCCTCTGAGATCCAGCTCTGTCAGCGGTGATGAGGAGTTTGATTCCAGAGCTGAAGCCAAATATGTATATCCTTTCCCTGTTATACTGCAAGATGAAAGACTAAACAGAGGACAAAACATAGTTATGCTCGGCAGAATTAAAACTAATTATAACCACAAATGTATATGTCTGTAGGCCTAATATGAATAATTTGCATATGTCCATTATCTATGTCTGTGTCAAGCGGCTTGCTGAGGTGCAGGTAATTTTATTTACACAAGTACACAAGTAAACAAGGCACGACAGGATACAAAAAACAAGAGCGAGGTGATAACCAGACACTAAAAAGCTTAATCTAAGAACATAAACTGAACATGCAAAAACAGGCCAACATGAACACCTAAACCAGGAACACAAATACATGCACTATGTGCAAGGACAGACAAAGGCAAGCTAGAAACACAGGGATATAAATACAAGAATGGACAAGGGACACCTGGAGGGAACGAGACGGCATAGCAAGGAACAAAGTACAGGTGTGAACACTGAGGCGCAGGAGGGACTAGAATAAATGATGAGAAACCAAAACAGAGCCATGTGCTTTAAAGCACATGGAAAGGCAAGACAATGGCAGGCTAGACAAACAACTGGAACAAGCATGGCAAGAGCTAGAACAGATGAGACAGAAACGTGATAAAAACTGGAACAAACGTGGAAAACTAACGTGGATTCTCTAAACCACACTACACAGTGACATAAAAAAAAACATAAGTAACTTACTGTGGTGCATAAATCACATACCCATGTGCAATTAAGCCTGTTATGAAATATCTTATTAAATATCCTAAATACATTAATCACAGATAGAAGGACAGGATTTCACTACAGGCTCTTAATAGTAAGACAGTAAATAACAATAATATTCACATAGAACAGATAAAAATGTAAGATTACAGTGTTTTTCATAAACCAAACTGTGGCAGTGAGGAGGCAGGAGTGAGCCGTGGGCACGCCACCCTACACCACCCTGATGCCGTTCACCTGTGGCCATGGAGGATAATGAGCCAGGTGAATGGCATAAAACAGACTGAGCTGTCAAATCGCGGTCTGGATTATACACGTGTGCAGAGACTGTTAGAGCCCCGGTTGGGCTTTTCTGTTTTGTTGAAGATTTCGTTTGGGTGTGGTGGAGGGTGCATAAAATAAAGGTATGTGTGTCACTGTACTGAACAGCCCTGTAATATTAATTATACAACTTTAACATTATAATGGGAGAACAAATTACCTCAGTGTCTCCAGTTTACAGGCTGGACTCCTTAGTCCTTCAGAGAGCAGCTCTACTCCTAAATCCTGTATGGGATTGTTGCTCAGATCCAGCAGAGTCAGATTAGAGGATTCTGAGCTGAGAACTTGGAGCAGAGCTGAACAGCTTCTCTCAGTCAGGTTACACTCACTGAGCCTGAAAGTAAAAGTGAGACAAAAAAAGTGCTAGAAATCTTTTATCATATGCTGAATTAAGCAAATTTGAATTATGTAATGTAGCAGTGCTCTGTATAAAAGGCAAGTGAAGCAGTGACACTTCTGTGAATACTGTTTTTATAATGTATTATAAATGTTGGCTGTCAACATGCCAACATTAGTGAACCATGATTGGTGTAATCGTAAATAAATCATGAATAAATCATATTCGGTGTGTAATATTGTATCATTTATAATTTCTCAGTGTTCACATGCATTAGCCATTTCCCCAAGATTTTAGGTTTGAACACAAGCATTTAAAAATACTAACTGTATTTTCCAGACACCACTGTGGAGGACTTGATGCCACAGAATTATAATGAGAGAACAAATTACCTCAGTGTCTCCAGTTTACAGGCTGGACTCCTTAGTCCTTCAGAGAGCAGCTCTACTCCTAAGTCCTGTATGGGGTTGTTGCTCAGATCCAGCAGAGTCAGATTAGAGGATTCTGAGCTGAGAACTTGGAGCAGAGCTGAACAGCTTCTCTCAGTCAGGTTACACTCACTGAGCCTGAAAGTAAAAGTGAGACAGAAAAAGTGCTTAAATCACAAATCTTGTATAAATGTTCGAATTAATAAGTAATTTCAGAGAGTTTATACTAGGTTAGCTCTTAATAGTAAGTGATTAGGTAAATGTCCATAATATTAAAATATACCTTAATATATAATATAACAGTATAGTTTTGCATTGGCCAATTATCATCTTAAGCAAGCACATTTATCTGTTTGATTTCTCAATATCCTTATGTATTGGAAAAATGTTCTTATTGGTCATTTGTCTGGTCCTCATCTTGGTGGAAAGAGACAGAACAACAAATGCTGAATTAAGCACAACATTTAATGATTACTGATCACAGTATGATTCCTGTAATGAATAATTAGGTTTAAACAAAAGCAGTTTAAAATACAAGCTGTACTTTCCTGACACCGCTGTGGAGGACTTGATTTAGTGCAGTCCTTTTTTTACTTCTACTTTCACCTTCTGTGTAAAATATACCACAGCATTATAATGGCAGATAAACTCACCCCAGTGTCTCCAGTTTATAGTTGAAATTGTTTAGTCCTTCAGAGAGCCGCTCTACTCCTAAGTCCTGTATGGGATTGTTGCTCAGATCCAGCAGAGTCAGATTAGAGGATTCTGAGCTGAGAACTTGGAGCAGAGCTGAACAGCTTCTCTCAGTCAGGTTACACTCACTGAGCCTGAAAGTAAAAGTGAGACAGAAAAAGTGCTAGAAATCTTTTATCATATGCTGAATTAAGCAAACTTAAAAAAACTACATTTTATGTAATGTAGCAGTGCTCTGTATAAAAGGCAAGTGAAGCAGTGACACTGATGGATTATTTGTGTGTAAGAACACATTATGTACTCATAAACATGATTGTATGTGTATTCTGCTATAATGACCAAGTCTGAGCCAGTCAGCATTTCTGTACTCAAGATTAGTGTAAATGCCCTTGGGGGGCTTGGCAGAGCCCACTTGGGGTGAATCTGAGTTAAACTCAGTGGAAAACACCCAAAATTCTGCAGTAGTGCGATCGTCAGCACAAATGGCCTTGCAGGTGTTAGCGCTCTTTTTAAAAAACAAAGTCTTACAAACGACGGATATAAGCGAATACAATAGTGACAAGATTAAGGGGTAAGGGGCTTCCCATAGTATTATAAGCGGATCCAACCATAAAATATTACAATAAAAAAATATGCGTGGGGGTAACCACAGCTAGATAAGGACTGTATATAAGGCCCAAGAGGAGCCCCACTGTTTAGACTGCTTTTCAGGCTAACGCATTACATGTAGTGCCTTAGTCTTTACCTGTTTTGTATACTTTATACAGAAATAAAGGTTGCACTCTGCCTTTCTATTGACTACGGAGCTGGATTCTTTTATGCACCATTTCTAAATGCTTATTAGCTGATTGGGGGATTTATAGTGAAAAAGAGCCGACATTTTGGTGGCCCGTTGGTTGGCTTCGCTCTGCGCGCCTTGCGCCCTGTTTGCCTGACGCCGCACCTGTGCCTGGCCTGTTCCTGTCCTCCTGTCCTTCAGCGCGCCCGTTTCAACTTTAAGGTAAGCCGATCTTTGTATTCAAAAATCTGCTTAAGGGGGGATAGGGCCTGGCTGTCCACAGGCCTCAGTGGTGTTCAGCTTCCAGTATATCTGGCTCCGAGTCAAATTGTTATTAGAAAACCAAATAAAAAGTAAATAACTACTAGAAAACCAAATAAAAAGCAAATAACTTTTAGAAAACCACAGAAAAAGGAGTAACAGTCAGAAAACCAAATAAAAAAGTGATGATAAAATGGCATAGAGAAAAGCCGGCAGAGAGAAAAAAGGGTTAAGGGAATAACCCTCAGAGATAAAGCCATTAAAAAGAAAGGCCTAGAGAAAAAAGGAAACAGTGCACAAGTAATAGTGGTACCAAAGTATGTGTTACACGGTTTTGTCTGTCTTAAATGTTGTTTAATACATGTTTTAGCTGTGTCTTATTCTGCTAAGCGCTTGCTATGTTTGAAGCTTTGTGTTTAAGATGTCTAATGAAGTTTAAAAGATAATGGGAGGCACAGGCAATGGTATTATTATCTCTCATACTGTGGTCTCTATTGATATAATACCTTTGAGGACATTTGTCCGTGTTGTTATTAAGATCCTAACATGTATTAGGAGAGGGAATAAAGTGACAGAGCATACCTTGAAGTTTACTGGATATCGGTAAATAGAGATATACGGAACTAGAGCTGACCTTGCGGGCCCACAGGCCTAGGCCTGCAAGAGTAGTGTGTATCCTATATCAATTGATAGTTGAAAAGCCTCAGAAAATGTATTGGTGGATATATGACAAAGTGTATTGATGGTTAATAAACACCAGGTTGTGTTAAAGAATATTGGCTATTGTATGTTGAAGTAGCAAAAGATATAGCTGTAGGAGCTATACGTAGCCGTGACCTACACCGGCTACAGAGGTAACTGTAGAGGGTATTATTGCATGTGTTTACTTGGATAGGGGCTCTGTGAAGGAATATTAGTAGCTAGACTTTGTTGGAACACACAAGGTGGTGTGTGTAAAATTGTATTTGTCTTGTAGAGAAGAGCAGCAATCATGGATAGTGAGTTGCTTGTAGCTGAAACGCAGGGAATCAGAACTCATTTCTGGTTAGAGAGAACATACAAGAATGTGCAAGGCATCGAGCGTTGGCAATCAGAGCAGCTTGTCAATCATAAGTTGTGGTTGTTAACTGATTGGTATAACCTGGACCTTGCTGAAGAGGTTTTTCCACACCTCAGACTAACTGAGAGAATTAGGTGTTTTTGGACCTCAAGACTATTGACTAGGGTTAACCCTAACCCTAACCCTAACCCTAGCATGATAAAAGAATAGGCAGAGATTGAAACAGTAGAATTAACCAAAAGTTATTCTACATTTAAATAAAGTAAATGAAAAAAAAAAGACACATGCTAAGCCTAATGTTTTATTAGGTCTCTGTCTCCAGTGATCCACAGGAGAGAGAGAGAGAGCAGATAGCAAACCCTTTCCTGGCTGAAACCAAGGAGGGGACGAGAGAGAGAAAACTCCACCCAGAGGCGGTGACCATTGGACTGACTCACCTCACACCCACCCACAGGTTAACTCGCACCCACCTAATACACGCACACACTCACACAGCCTGTTAGCAACCCTTTAGTAGCACCCAAATTATTTTTAGATTACACTAGTACACTATCACTTAAGTAACACACATGATGGGATCACGAGCTTCAAAGACAGAAAAAAGGGAACCATCACCCATAGACTTAGTGGCAGCCTCAGGAATAGCTCCAGAGGTAGAATTAAAGAGGACCATGCGGAAATGGAACAAACTGACCAAGAACCTCACACATCAGTGGCCCAAGAGAGGAACCTTTGATGAAGACTTGTGTCAAACTATTGCAGACCTAGAAGGGAAAAAGGTGGTGACGTCCAAGAAAAAACATATCAAGCAGCAAAGACGTATGATCATTCTCAAAGCCTTCATGGAGCAAGCCACACTTCTGAAAGAAAAAGAGAAGCTGTACAAGCAACATGGGGACCAATCAGAACGACCCCGACTGTACCCCAAACTCAAACGTGAACGACCACCTCCATATGTTCCAGGCTCCAAGGACAAAGAACCAACTGCAACCCAGTGCCCACTGCAAGTAACCACGTGGACTGAGGCTGACATGGAGATGGAAATGCAAGGTATGGTCAAGTTCAAAGTCAAAGATCAACCAGATTCCACTAGCACACCTGCAGTCCCTGAGAGTCACTACCAGACTCCAACCCCATGTCCATCCAGAGAAGAGGTGAGGCAGCCCGAGAGGGGGACTGAGAGACCAACTGCAGTTTCCCCGAGTCCACCCAAGCTGACACTACACAGCCTGTGCACAAGAGATGACTCACCAAAGAGAGACACCCCAGCAATAACTCTGAATGCACCTGATGACGAAATGGCTGTATAACAATGGAGGTTCTTATCAAAAGCCTTCAACGCAGAGCACACCTCATGAACAAGAAGATGCAACAAGTGGCTGGACGACCAAATTAATGCAAGACAACACCGACATCATGATCCCTCGACGAGTGCATGGTGAACTGATGATTGAGTCAGAGCAGCATGCAAGACACAGACGTGAGGATGAACAAGCACATTTCAACACATTGATGAGGGAGACAGAAGAACTGGCAAAACAGACTGAAGCAGAACTGAAGCTCCTGAAAAAACAAAAAGACCAGATCCAGAGACCACATAAAACCAGCTCACTACCCCGAGACATGAGAAGAGAAAGACAAGAGATGAACTACCAAGAAGAACAACAAAGTGGTACGGCTGAAAGTTCATCAGAAGAAGAAGAAATAAGAAAGCTAATAGATGACACCTATGTACCAAGACGATCAAGACGTATCAAGGACAAGAAGGGCAAGAAAGACAAAGCTTCCCTGTACCCCATTCTTTACAAGGGATCTGAACAAACCTATGTCCCATGGTCCTTCCTAGATCTTAAAGGCCTGATTGACCAACTACCCAGAATGCATGATGGAGGCCAAAAGTGGATCACAGCCTTTGAAGAACGCACTACAGGTCATAAACTGGCTGTAGGAGACCTGAAGGCAATTCTCTCCCAAACCATAGGGAAAGCAAAGATGGAAGAAATCTTCACATTGGCAGGAGAACCAGACCTGGTAAAAAGAAATTATTATGATGAAACCTCAGCTGACAGGTACAGAAACCTTGTCTGGAATGCCATCAGAAAAGAATACCCATCCAACATGGACCCAGGACAACTGGAAGCCATGGAACTGAAACCTGAAACATGCATAAACGAACACATCAGTAACTTTCAGAGAAAATGGCTGGAAGAAACAGGAACTGCCTGGAATCACAATCAAACCAATCGCAAATTTTTCCAGATGATGCTGAAAAAGAGCCTTCCCCAAAAAGTACAAGAAGCCCTAGAAGGCGTCGTGGGATTAAGCAGCATGCCGTGGCAAACCTTTAAAGATCATGTGGTCCACCATGTGGAAAGACACAGAAAGAAGAAGGAACAAGACAAAGAAAGCCTGGAGAAGTTGACTGCCCTATTACAAAAAGCACAATTGACTGAGTTAAAGAAAAAAGAAAAACCAAAGAAAGAAGACAAAGCTGACCCAGCTTATCAAGCTGCAGTGCTAACCCAACCAGCCATGATTCAACCCACTCCAGTTCCAGTGACTAACACCATGCAGACTGTGGCCACTCAACAGCCTCAAATAGTGGCTACATCCCAACCTCAAGTAGTTTCACCAGCTGTAACAATGCCAAACCAGCAACTGATGACAACACCAAGTCAGCAAATAAACGTACCTCCAAATATTAACACACCTTTCATGGCCCCCATCAACTTCTATGTTGGTGGAGCAAACCGGGGTCACAGAGGAAGAGGAAGAGGTCGAGGAGGCAGAGGAGCAAGAGGAGGTAGGCCACCCTATTATGCACCAATGACAGGTGGTGGACCTGAAGCTGCTGAACATCCAGTACAACAACCTTTTCAAACCGCTGCTCCATACTCAACTGCCCCACCAAGACAATCCCAGATTGAATGCTGGACATGTGGACAACCAGGACACATAAGCCGTGTCTGCCCTAACGGGGCAGTGCCAACCCAAGATTGGTATTGACGAGGCCTAGAGAATCCAAAGGGGGAGTATCTGCAATTGACCGCTTCAGCATCTGCAACTGGAGAGCCAAGAATAAAACTCTCAATAAATGGTCAACAAAAGACGTCATTTCTAGTGGACACCGGAGCTACATACTCTGTGATTGGCCCTGAAGGAGCTCAACTCCCCCTGTCCAACAAAAAGATCAGGACTCAAGGATTCTCTGGGAAAACACAAGTCTTAACCTTCACTGAACCACTAGAATTGACCCTAGACACCAAAACCGTTGTTATGCCAATGTTATTTTCACATTCAACTCCAGTAAATTTGTTGGGAAGAGATATCTTATGCAAATTGAATGCCGACATCAAATGCACTCCGGACGGGGTGATGATTGAACTACCACCAACTGCGTTGCAAATGCTGATGACTGAAATTGAGCAAAGCCCTGAACAACCCACCGTGTACTGGCTCAAATTAATGGAACCAAACTTGATGAATAGCTTCAACAGCTGGAAAGCCTGGATCAAAGCAGTATGGCCAAACATGACTGATGTGATGGATGACCTCCACTGCACTCTATATTATGACCCAACAAACACCAACACAGAATATGATGCAGCATGGACACAAAGTATGCAAGACTCCAACGTTCTCCTCACTACAGGAGACATCTTTATCGGTCCTCAAGGGGTGGCAGCTACAGCAGAACTAGACTCCCAAACTGCCCAGTGGTACAGAGTGGACAATGCAGTTCCACATGTTTCCTTGATGACTGCACAAGACAGCCAACCCCAAGACCTAGGACCCATGATGAAAGCATGCAGAGAAATCAATTGGGTGAAAACTGACAATAGGTTCATACATAGGTCAGCCGATGGTTCCTATTATAGGATAGCTGTAAAATCAGTAGATAGAACAATTGCAGAAAAGGTCCTTGTTGACAGAACACTCACAGTAGGTCAATACACACTCACTCAAGAGCAGGAAGACATTTTAGCTAAAGTACCACAGAAATTGTGGACAACACATGACACTGACATAGGCCTAGTAACCTCAGGAGGTGAAGTCGAAATTCAAGTCAAACCAAATGCTCGTCTACCGTATCAGCATCAATATCCACTCAGTAATGCAGCCTACACTGGAATCAAGCCAACCATAGAAGGCTTGATTAAAGCAGGGGTAGACGGGGTAGAATAGTAGACGCTGAAACACCAGTAGTACCTGACCCTCACACCTTACTCAGCAATATACCACCAGACACAGAGTGGTATACAGTTATTGATTTATGCTCAGCCTTTTTCAGTATTCCATTGAATGAAAAGTCCAGGTATTTGTTTGCATTTACTTATGGCGGAAGACAGTTAACATACACCCGCCTACCACAGGGATTCAATGAGTCCCCTTCTGTATTTAACAGAGTATTGGCCATGGATTTGGCTGATATAAACGTAACCAGTACTGTCTTACAGTACTGTGATGATATTCTAATAACGTCACGGAGTAAAGAACAGTGTGAAGCAGATTCACTAACAATCCTAACAGCGCTGGCGGAAAAAGGGCATAAGGTAAGCAAATCAAAATTACAGTTCTGTCAGAAAGAGGTAGAATACCTAGGCAGAAAACTAAGCGGAGGACAGAAAGCCATCACCACGGCTCACGTCACAGCAGTAAAAAATGCACCTAGACCCACCACAGTCTCTGAAATGCTAACCTTTTTAGGTATGGCAGGCTACAGTAGACAATGGATTTGTGACTTTGCACTAAAAACATCTCCTCTTAGGAGGCTAATTCGAGCAGCAGGCCAGCAAAATTTGAAAGGGCAATTAGAGTGGGATGAGGAAGCATTGCAAGCCTTTGAGGCCATAAAAGTGGACTTATGTACTGCTCCAGCACTAGCAAACCCAGATTATTCTAAACCATTTCAACTGTTTGTTGCAACCAAGAGTGGGTATGCAAAAGCCGTATTGACACAGGCATCTGATGGAGGGTATCAGCCAGTTGCATACTTTAGTACCCAGCTTGACAAAATTGAACAAGGTATGCCCCCTTGTTACCAAGGCTTGGCTGCAGCAGCCTTTGCCTATGAAAAAGCTACTTCTATCACCCAAGGGCACAAGGTTGATTTGTATACCAACCATGCATTGCATTCGTTGTTAACATCCAATTCATTTGTTTTAACTAATGCCAGACGAACTGGATATCACATTATACTTTCTGCACCCGAATTGACCATCCACAAATGTAATAGGGTCAACCCAGCAGAAAGACTGACCACACCAGACGAGGGAACCCCACATGACTGTGAAGTCCTGACCTCCAACTTCTTAAAATCAAGGGAGAACATGTACAGTGATCCTCTCCCAGACACAGAGCAAACCCTATTTGTTGATGGTTCCTGTTTTAAGGGCCCAGACGGTAATTTAGCAGGGTTTGCAGTTGTACAGTATAACCAGAATACTGACAGTTTTGAGACTCTATATCAAGCCTCTATCCCACAGCCATGTTCAGCTCAAGTAGCTGAGATCAAAGCACTTACCACAGCCTGCCAACTAGCGGGTGGCAAAAGGTGCACTATATTTACAGACTCAGCTTATGCTTATGGAGTCTGTCATTTGTATGGGTCAATATGGGCCCAAAGGGGTTTTGTAAGAGCTGATGGGACTCAAATAGCACATGGGGAAGCTATTTCTGATCTGTTAGCTGCCATTCAATTGCCTGCAAAACTGGCTATTGTCAAGTGTGCAGGCCACAAGACAGACCATTCCATAGTCACTAGAGGCAACAATTTTGCAGATCAACAGGCTAAAGAGGCAGCCTCATCTGTCCTACAGTGCCCAGTAGGCCCAATTGGCAGGGAATACAGTATCCCTGATGATCAGCAGGCTTATATTGCTGATCTCACTAGCCTAAAAGAAGCCCAAGATAGTGCTAGTGTATTGGAAAAAAGTGCATGGAAAAAGAGGGGTGCCATGTGCATCCATGGTCTATGGTACGGTCCTAATGGACTGTTTCTGGCCCCTTGTAAGTTGTTGACAACACTCATTTCAGACGCCCATGGGCCAGCCCACAAACAAAGAAAAGACATCCTGAAAGAAATCAAAAGGGATTGGTGGTCACCCTACTTGGTCCCAACGGTAGATCACTTTTTATCCAGTTGTGCAGTCTGTATTGCTTACAACTACAGGAAATCATTTACAGCACCTTTAGGGCACATTCCCACTCCCGATGGTCCATTCAGACACATCATGATGGATTATGTGGACATGGGAACCGAAATTAGAAAATGCAGGTACATCATCATGATCATTGATGTTTTCAGTCGGTGGGCAGAAGCCACCGCCACACGTCATGCTTCAGCAGCAGCATTCGCCAAATTTCTACTTAGGGATGTGATCCCAAGATTTGGAATCCCAGACAAAATCAGCTCAGACAATGGGCCTCATTTTGTTAACTCCACTATCCATTACCTCACACAAGCTTTACGAGTAAAGCAGAGACTAGGATGTGTCTATCATCCTCAGAGTCAAGGCCTTGTAGAAAGATACAATGGCATGTTGAAAGACAAAATAGCAAAGATCATCATGGACAGTGGTGACAAAGTTAATTGGCTAGATGCATTGCCACTAGCTTTGATGGCTATGCGGAGTACCACAAACCGCATCACACATTTAACCCCTCATGAAATGATGACGGGTAGGCCAATGCCTGTTCCATACCTGAGAGCCCCTCAAACTTTTGATGTGGCATGTGACCAATTGCAGGCAGATTTGGCGCAGTACACTAGGGCCCTAACACGAATTCACAGAGAAATCTACCAAGACGTGAAAGGGGCCACAATCAATAGGAAAGGACTTTCCTTAGATGATGACATCAAGGAGGTACTCCCTGGTGATCTGGTGTACATTAAAACTTTCAAAAGAAAGTGGAGTACACCTAGGCGTGAGGGTCCGTTCAAGGTAATAATAACTACCCCAACAGCCTTGAAAGTAGAAGGACGTCCTCACTGGTATCACATGAATCATTGTTCCAGAGCACCTGAATTGACCAAATCGGACCAGCCAGCTGAGCCTGCCTCACCACAAGCCGAAGCACAACCAGGTGACACTCCTACGAAGACACCCTCACCAACTGACGGAAGTGAGAAAGCAGGACCAAGTGGTGTGTCCAGACCGGTCACTAGAAGCATGACCAGACAGCAGTCACAATCTGAAGACTCAGACAGCAGTTAAGTAATTGTGCACTTACATCTACTCACAATTCTCTAAGAAGTCCCCCTCTCATCAGTCCTGATTAAAGCGGGGTCGGGCCATTAATAGGGGCCCTCGTCGCTTACCAGGTGAAGCAATTGGGCAGCATCCAAATTTTTGAGATTAGGAGGGTTGAGAGTTGAGTAGTAAACAGAACAAACATGTCTATATGGATTGTCTTGCTGTACTTACTAGCGGGAGATTTTGCTGACATATCAATCACGACACTCCACGATGACCATAACAACTCAAACCAGGAACCTGACTGGTTCCCTGGCCAAGAAATCTGGTTAAACAGAACCGAAGTTGTCACCAAACATGGAGGACAATACAATATGTTATATCAATACCTTCTATTTTCTGCCAAATCATTTACTAACCAACCTTGTATAGCTTGTCATAATGTAGGACTAAAACCTCAAATAGCACCACTAAGTAGCATTAGTATGTGTAGAGATCGGAGACACTTGGAGAAAAAGTGTATCCTACGTTGTCTGTTACATTACATGGATCCTCGTCAAATGGATGACAATTTACACAAGTGTGATCCATTTCTATTAACAAGACCAGCTACAACACTGCCAAGTAATATTGTAGCACCTGATCAATCTTACCCACTTTGTTTCTGTTCTACCTTGGGTAGCACTGGCATGACCAAACTTTGTAAAACAAGGTATGATGCAGTAGGTAGAAAGATCATTGTCAAAGCAAACCGCACTTTAGTAGCTGACACTAGTTTTAATGTTAGATTTCACTAAAGGTACTTTACCTGTCGCAGATATCTTCTGGGTCTGTGACAACACAGGACTAATACAAGCCATTCCACCCAATTGGTATGGTTGTTGCGCCCCGGTAGTACTAACAGGGAGTGTTACCCTGTTTAACTCTGACTTCTTAATTGATCATGATATTGCCCCAACAGTTAGCCCAACCATCAACATTCCTCAGAACACACCTGTAGATTCTGTCAAATTTTTGGAGTTAGTTTTTGCCGGTAACCCACTTGTATCACCAGAACAATTTTCATGGGCACAAGTCAAAAATGATTCCTTGTTGCATTATCTATGGTATAATCAACAGCATTTCTTAAACTACACCATTGACTCATTGCAGGAAAACGGACAGCTGAGTGACCTTGAGAAGCTTGAACTCTCAAAACGATTTACTAGTGATGTATCCAAGGCCAATAATGCAGGTACCTGTGTAATGTTTGGCAACCATTGTTGTACCTACATCCACCCGAGGGGGATAGTAGATAACCTCACAAGTATACTGAATATATTGACGAAGCGTCGTGATCAATACCTAGCCAGTATTGATCCACAGGATAGCTCTTGGTGGACATGGATGAAATCGCAGCATTGGCAAACAATGCTGCCTCAAATTCTCGTCACAATTGTCACTATTCTCGTACTGCTTAGTTGTATTGTTCCTACTGTTAAGCATTTCTATGAGAAAGCTAGATTAACGTATCCTGGTCAGTGCATTGTCATGCAATATACTGAGGTGTAGCCCTATTTTCAATCACCATATTTTCTTTTTCATTTATGTCTGGACAGTGTTTGTTTTCTTGTATTTAAGGTACAGCCGTCAAGGCCGGAAGTGAGCCACACCAAAGAACAATAAGCTGAACACACCCTGTATAACAAGGAGGCGGTTGAATACCCCCTCCACCACCTACGTGACCCTGGAGTTCAAGTGTGATTTTAACGTATTTGAAGGAGTAGACTGTTCAGCAGTCTCTCCCATATCCACCCAGGGTAGACCCACGGAAGGGGGTTTGCCTGTCCAGTGGCCACAACCTCATAGCTTTGGTCCAGCATCACACGACTTCCCTAGCTATATCAGAACCTTCGCCAAACCAAGTACTGCTGCCCGCCTGCTGAAGAGAATAAGGCTGATCCTGGGTGATCAGCCTACTAAAGAAGGGTTCGAGATCCATACCAGGCTCCCAGGTAAATCTATCTGGTTGAATTGCACTGTCACCAAAAGCAGTGGAGCTGTCCTTTACACCTGGGTTTCGTGTGCGTGGATGCCGGAGTGTGGACTGGTTCTATATCGCAACACCCGCCCTGTGAGTTGCAAACATTCAAGAATCCCTATTCAGCAGACCGAAGCCTTGTTTGATCTGAATTATCACCCATATTCTGATCCGTCCACGTCATCCTACCAGTCCCCTCCAGGAGCATCTGCAGCCTGTGAATCCTCAACCTCTTTCCAGCATCATGGTAACCCCATGTAGACGCCCATGGCACCCTTTTCGGTGGCCTGGGCTTTGTGGCCTAAGGTGGACATTGTTGATTTTAACTGTCATTTCAATTCTTGTTGTCCTGCCTATCATTTTGTCAACCGAAAGGAAAGATTTGACAAATTATCCCTACCAGCCGCACCAAAATTTCACCAACGTTTCTCTCAAACTCATATCATTCCGGTTGCCCAGAAGTGTGACAAATAGTCTTTATACATTATTGAACACACTCAAGACACAGCCTCATGAAGAAACCTTTGTTCAAGTCACAAATGTTTGGATGTCTTATATGTCCTTTACAGCCCGTTCTCTCACAAAAGACAATTGTGTGGTGTGTGCAAAAGGACGCACACACCCTTTAATTTGGCCTGTCCCATTTAACTCGACGGAATGTAATAATAATCTTGATGTCTCATCCAGCGACCTGTGTCCATTCTGGTGTCTGATGTATAAGGGTAACTCCATAATTATGGGTACCATAATTTTCAGAGTGAGGCCCTTTGTTCTAAATATCACAACATGACAATCTTCTCTCCCATGCCCACACCAGTTGTTACTGGTAATCAAACCAATGTACTGGCATCTTGGCTTAACACTACTGTTTTCCCTGATTGTTTTTATGCACCAACTGGCACAGGTCCCGAGCTGCAAAACTTCACAGGACAATGTGAAAGAATTTGGATGGTAGACAGGACTGTCTCAACTTCAAAGACTGGATCTCGTATGTTTGAGACGCACTCCAACACATTTGTTGACTTTGTGCAACCAAATCACCCCTTATTTGCCCTTAAAGACAATACAGTCTCTGTTCCAGACGTATACTGGGTATGTGGAGATCCTTGGCTGTATGTTACCCTAGATGATGGCTGGACAGGTCTATGTGTTAGAGTAATGTTAATTGTCCCTTTCACTCTAGTTCCAGTTTCACAAGAAGAACTGGACAAAGGCATTTTGAACCCAGCATCCACTCCCCATAAACATAGAGTTCGACGTGATACCCCTCTCTCCAGCTTTGATGACAAAGTTTATATTGACGCTATAGGTGTCCCAAGGGGGGTCCCTGATGAGTTTAAGGCCAGAAATCCAATCGCTGCAGGCTTTGAATCCATCTTATGGTGGGTTACTCTCAACAAGAATGTTGATTGGATAAATTATATCTATTATAATCAACAGCGTTTTGTCAACTACACTCATGATGCCCTGTCCGCCATTGCTGAACAACTCCATGCTTCCTCTTTAATGTCATGGCAAAATCGTGTTGCTCTTGACATGTTGTTAGCTGAAAGAGGTGGAGTATGTGCTATGTTTGGAGACTCGTGTTGTACAATCATTCCAAATCATACTGCCAGTGATGGGAGCATCACCAGAGCCCTATCATATCTGAAGAGTCTCCGCAACGAACTAGCAGAGAATTCTGGCGTCGACTCCAGTTTAACTGGTTGGCTGGAATCTATGTTTGGCAGATGGAAGGCCTTTGCCATCGCCATTCTGTCTAGTCTGATTGTGGGCATCTCATTGTTGGCTTTGTGTGGCTGTTGTGTCATCCCCTGTATTCGAGGCCTTATAGTCAGGGCAGTAGACAAATCTGTGTCCAAAGAAATGTATGCAGGCTTTTACAATCTGCGTCCCAGCCCCAATTATTATTTGTCAAGACCTATCCTCCAGACCATATCATCCTCTGACGATCTCTTTGTGGATGATTTTCAGCCACCTGATTACTCCGACTATGTTCCCATGTCATCTATTCATAAGTCCTAACTCCCCCACCTGATTGTTTGTTGTTATCCTTAGTCTGTTAGTTCCTAGGGGGGAAATGATAATATGTTAGTTGTAGAAATGATAAAAGCTAGTTGTTTTGTTTTGTTTTGTTTATAAATGATAGTTGTAGTTGTTTTGTTCTGTTTTGTTTTTTGTTTTGTTAGTTGTTTTGTGTGATTTTGTTTTTGTTTTGTGTGATTTTGTTTTTTGTTCCAGTATTAAATGTTAGTGTTGTGTCCATGATAGTTTCCTCATGATATCCTAACAATAATATCAACATCATACCAATATCAATCATATCAACAACAGTATAATCACAATTTGATATAATCATGTAGCACGAAACTAGTTAAGCTACGTGCATGGAGCCTCTCTGGGAAGTTATCAACCGGGGATGAATAAGCTTTAGCAGTCACAACCTTTTGGGGTGATTTTTACTTTTGATTTTTTACTTCTTACAACATGTCTTTTTGTTTCACTTATTATGTCCACTTGATACATATATCCACCTGGTATGTTTTCCATAACCTTGTACACATATAAGCATATATCCTGTTGTATTCACATGTATTGATATTCCTACCCTGCTATATTATTCGTAACATAAAGTTACGAAAGGGGGGAAATGATGGATTATTTGTGTGTAAGAACACATTATGTACTCATAAACATGATTGTATGTGTATTCTGCTATAATGACCAAGTCTGAGCCAGTCAGCATTTCTGTACTCAAGATTAGTGTAAATGCCCTTGGGGGGCTTGGCAGAGCCCACTTGGGGTGAATCTGAGTTAAACTCAGTGGAAAACACCCAAAATTCTGCAGTAGTGCGATCGTCAGCACAAATGGCCTTGCAGGTGTTAGCGCTCTTTTTAAAAAACAAAGTCTTACAAACGACGGATATAAGCGAATACAATAGTGACAAGATTAAGGGGTAAGGGGCTTCCCATAGTATTATAAGCGGATCCAACCATAAAATATTACAATAAAAAAATATGCGTGGGGGTAGCCACAGCTAGATAAGGACTGTATATAAGGCCCAAGAGGAGCCCCACTGTTTAGACTGCTTTTCAGGCTAACGCATTACATGTAGTGCCTTAGTCTTTACCTGTTTTGTATACTTTATACAGAAATAAAGGTTGCACTCTGCCTTTCTATTGACTACGGAGCTGGATTCTTTTATGCACCATTTCTAAATGCTTATTAGCTGATTGGGGGATTTATAGTGAAAAAGAGCCGACAACACTTCTGTGAATACTGTTTTTATAATGTATTATAAATGTTGGCTGTCAACATGCCAACATTAGTGAACCATGATTGGTGTAATCGTAAATAAATCATGAATAAATCATATTCAGTGTGTAATATTGTATCATTTATAATTTCTCAGTGTTTACATGCATTAGCCATTTCCCCAAGATTTTAGGTTTGAACACAAGCATTTAAAAATACTAACTGTATTTTCCAGACACCACTGTGGAGGACTTGATGCCACAGAATTATAATGAGAGAACAAATTACCTCAGTGTCTCCAGTTTACAGGCTGGACTCCTTAGTCCTTCAGAGAGCAGCTCTACTCCTAAGTCCTGTATGGGATTGTTGCTCAGATCCAACAGAGTCAGATTAGAGGATTCTGAGCTGAGAACTTGGAGCAGAGCTGAACAGCTTCTCTCAGTCAGGTTACACTCACTGAGCCTGAAAGTAAACATGAGACAACAGAGTATTTATTTAATCCTTATATTTCCTAGAATTGACATAATTGATTGTAAATTATGAAACTTTTTGATCACATCAGCACATTGATGAGAATTACTATATTGCTCTGTTATCATTTTATTTGGATCATCACCTCAGATCTGACCATGCTCAATGTATTACCACTGTCATACAAAGATAGACCAATCACCAGCGTTTCTGCAGCCGTGTGCAAGGTCAGGTGCATGCATGAATGATGGCATGGAACCTTTTCTCTTTCATAATGGAAGTAACACACGTGTTGTCAGGTGGTTCCTATTTGTCTTGTGTTGGAACAGAAGCTACAATGTCCGTGACAATGAGTTACTTACAGAGCTGTTGTGGCTTCCTGGACCACCGGCAGCAGTCTGTTAAGACACTCCTCTGATCTGATGAACTTCTGTAAGTCAAACACTTCCAGCTTCTCTTTTGATGTCAGCAGCACAAAGACCAGCGCTGACCACTGAGCAGGTGAGAGTTTAGCTTCAGAGAGACTTCCTGAACTCATGTGACTCTGGATGTCTTTCACTAGAGAGTCGTCGTTTAACTCATTCAGACAGTAGAACAGATTGATGGACCTCTCTGGAGACAGGTTGTCCTTAAACTTTAGCTTGATGTACTCGACTATCTCCTTTCTGCAGTCAGACCTGCTTCCAGACTGGGTCAACAGACCTCGGATGAGCTTCTCATTAGACTCCAGTGAGAGGCCCAGGAGGAAGCGAAGGAAGAGGTCCAGGTGGCCATGGTCACTCTTCAAAGCCTTGTCTACTGCAGTCTTGAGAAATTCAGTGAGCTCTGTGGTTTTGCTCTCCACTGATGTGGACTGTTGGTCAAAAACATTCTTGAGGTCATTTCTGAGAGATAAGTATGCAAATACGGCAGTGAGGAACTCCTGAATGCTCAGATGGACAAAGCTGAAAACTGTGCCGAGAAATCGGACGGTCTCCTGAGTGCACAGTCCTGAGTATACGGATATCTTACTGGGGTCAACCCCACATGCTTCTAGATCTTCTATATTGAAGATCAGATTGCTTTCTTCCAAGTGCTGAAAAGACAATTTCCCCAGTGACAGAATGGCTTCTTTATCCCACGGTACGTCCAAGACATTCTTTCCAGAGTACTTCAGGTTCCCCTGTACGGCCTGGAAGATCAGAAAGCATGTGTACATTTCTGTCAGTGTCTTCGGTGTTTCTCCACTCTCTGTTTCTTCCAGAATTCTCAGAAGTACTTTGGCTGAGATCCAACAGAAGACTGGGATATGACACATGATGAAGAGGCTCCTCGATTCTTTAATGTGCTCAATTATTTTTGTAGCCAGGTTCTCGTCACTGATTCTCTTCCTGAAGTACTCCTCCTTCTGCTGATTGTTGAAGCCACGCAACTCTGTCATTCGGTGAACATGTTCAGCAGGGATCCTACTGGCTGCTGCTGGTCTAGTGGTTATCCAGATCAGAGCTGAGGGAAGCAGATTTCCCTTGATGAGGTTTGTTAGCACAACATCTAGTGGGGCTGATTTACAGACATCATTCAGACTCTCATTTTTCTGGAACACCAAAGGATGTTGACATTCATCCAGTCCATCAAGAATAAACATGATTCTGTTCTGATCTGTTAATCTCAGTCCTTCGGTCTCCGGAAAAAAAAAACAGATGATGTCCATCAGACTCTGACGTCCCTTCTTCAAGTTCAGTTCCCGGAAAGGAAGTGGGAATATGAACTGGATGTCCTGATGACCTTCACCTGCAGCCCAGTCCAAAATGAACTTCTGCACACAGATTGATTTCCCAATACCTGCAACCCCCTGTGTCAGCACAGTTCTGATGTTCTTCTCCTGTCCAGGCAAAAGGTCAAACATGTTCTTGCATTCGATTTGTGCCTCTTGCTGCAGCTGACTTGCATCTCTGTTTACATTATTTTTTTGGATAAGTCTCACTTCATGTTCTTTGTTGACCTGTCCAGCTCCACCCTCAGTGATGTACAGATCGGTGTAGATCTTGTTCAGAAGGGTGGACTCTCCTTGCTGTGCAATTCCTTCACATACATGACGACACTTTTCACTCAGTTTAGATTTGAGTGCATGTTGTTGAATTCCAGTCATCTCATCTAATTCAATATTTATAAAAACACAGTAGAAGTTATACATCATTAGAAATACATAAATCTTTACCAAATAATAAAGAAACAAATTACAATACTTTAATATGTGACCCTGTTTAAAAATAAGTATACATTGCAGTATAAGAGACACTCTACCAGAAATGTACATTTTTAAATGTTTTTTTAAATGTTATGGGGAATAAGTAGCTTATTTTTGGTTCTGAACATGGGTTTTATTTAGCTCCTTCAACTACAGACACATATCCACCATCTTTCAAAGAAGAGGACCTAAGTCATATGGAGCTCCACAGCACTCCCATCTCTGATGCTGTTCAGTAAAGTTTTCCTCTTCTTCTTGATACTGTGACTCACATATTACACTACTCACCGTATTTTTATTTCCCTGTGGTTATAGTCTATATCAACAGATCCGTCTTTATACTGGGATCTACACTACACAAAACAAGCAAAGATGCCCCCATTGTTTAATGAAAAATAAGGAAGCAACAATTTGGTCAATTTAAAAAATACATTACGATTTAAAATGTAAAAAAATATATATAACATCCTTTATGATAGGACTGACGGTGTTGTGACAGAGCTGATTTGATAGAGTTTGATTTGTTTTGTTTTATTTAATTAAGCATTCCATTAAAAGGAGTTTCTGAACAGCAGAGTCGCTCGCTGTCTTCAAACCTAGACTGAAGACCAAACTAGCTGAGCTTCTTCTTCAGGAAACAATGAAGCACTTTTGTAAGTCGCTCTGGAGAAGAACGTCTGCTAAATGCCTTAAATGTAAATGTAATGTAATTTCTTTTGGTGAAAATATTATTAGAATTAGATTCATTAGACTAAATATTAGCTAAAAGAAAGACAATTCTATATACCTCTATAGCAGTGGGACACATGCATTTATAAAAAAAAAAAAAACAGACCACCTAAAACAATTTTGTCTCTGACCATAAAAAGCTTCAATGAGTGCTTAACATAAATCTGATATGCACATGATTTGTGTTAGATTTGCACATTGAAGCCTGGAGAAATGCGATCTTGTTTAGCTAAACACTCCTGCTCTTTGGTCTAAATGACAAAGTTCACTTTGACTTTGAGAGGGACTGATACAAAACTATGATAAAGATGTGGTTCACATTTGGTTGGGAACCAATTTTTCTGGATTTTTGATTTTCAAAAATATTTTAAATAAAGAAAAACAGAGAACTGAATGAATTAATTTACACAATTGATACATGTACACAAATCAATCAACTTGAGAGATATTAGCAGTTTTAGATTATACAAGTTTTTTTGTTTTAACTACAAAGTCCAGGAAAGAAAAAAAAAAACAGATTATATAACTGTATATGTTACAGTTTATGAATGCGAGTGAAGTTATATCTTACCTTGCAGAGCCTCAGCAAGATCATCATGTTCCATTTTCTTCAGGAAGTACTGTGTCATATTAAGTGCTCCCTGCTTCAAAGTCCAGGTGTCTTTTTTCACATTGTCATGGGTTTTTGTGGTTCTTTCTGTTAGATGTTTCCTGTATATTTCAAGCTCTTGCTTTATGAACTCACATATTCTTTTCTCAAGTTCCTTAATATAAAAAGGTAAAGAAGAGCAATAGAACCATACATTAATCATTAAAAATGGTATGTATACTCTTAACTTTTACTTTTCAAGTCTTTTGTTAAAGTCACTCTTACTTTCTATGGGATGTATGAAAAAGTATAAAGTATGGCAGTTTGGCAAAAATATTTAATCTTTTGGAAATCTGTAATTTAGGATCTAGGCCTTTAGTTAGTGGTAAATTTTTTGTTTGTTTGTTTAATTAATTTAGTTGAACACAGGCTACTTAATCACTTGATTAGATTGATTTAATTAGACCAGGAATGACTATAAATGTACTGCAATATAAAAACAATATTATACTGTAATTACAGGCTTACACAAGTTGTATCGGACACACTTCGGTCTTTTCTTCTTTTAGTCTGATCTATGTTCTACTAAACAGACATAAACAATGTTTTTTTTTATTTCCAAATCCCATGTCATGTGGTAGCACACCTGGACATGGATTAGAACCACCAACCTCGTGGGTGGGAGACCAGAGTGAACTGAGTGAGCTACCAACTGAGAAATTTGTAGTGGGACCCAAGTGCAAAGTTGGGTAGAATCAAAGAACAAAGTAAACATACCTAAAGACAACAGAAAGTACTAGGAAGGACAAGGATACTCAGATACGGAGGAAATATGCATTTACAATAAAAACTTGCTTTACAGAGGATTTGAACCCTCTGTTCACAGAACAGCCTCTGCTTTGATCTATTAAGTTTAGTCCTTCTGTCTCTGGAAAAAACAAACAAACAGATGATGTCCATCAGACTCTGACGTCCCTTCTTCAAGTTCAGTTCCCGGAAAGGAAGTGGGAATATGAACTGGATGTCCTGATGATCTTCACCTGCAGCCCAGTCCAAAATGAACTTCTGCACACAGATTGATTTCCCAATACCTGCAACCCCCTGTGTCAGCACAGTTCTGATGTTCTTCTCCTGTCCAGGCAAAAGGTCAAACATGTTCTTGCATTCAATTTGTGCCTCTTGCTGCAGCTGACTTGCATCTCTGTTTACATTCTTTTTTTGGATAAGCCTCACTTCATGTTCTTTGTTGACCTGTCCAGCTCCACCCTCAGTGATGTACAGATCGGTGTAGATCTTGTTCAGAAAGGTGGACTCCTTGCTGTGCAATTCCTCCACATACATGACGACACTTTTTACAGTTCAGATTTGAGTGCATGTTGTTGAATTCCAAACCCACTGCACCACTGGAGCAGCTCCATGAAATATTAAGACCAAGGAGGAGGACTAAGGATGCCAGGGAATGCCTGACCAGCTCAAAATCACAGAGCAAAGGAAACTTAAGTAAGAGTAGGATTCATCTTATTCTTCATCTTCTTGCTGTGGAAACATATGGGGGGCCTACCCAAACAGGCACTCAAACAAGTGTCGCATGGTGTTAGTGGCACACTCCGCCCAGAGCAGGTGATCAGCCCAAGTGAAGGTATTAGAAGAGGCCAGACAGCAAATGGTCCGTCCTAGGTCATCCTTTGTTGACCATCTCAGTTCGCCCATTGGATTGTGAATGAAAGCCTGATGATAGGCTCACTGAGGCACCCAGTAGCTGGCAAAATGCTTTCCAGAACCTACTGGCAAACTGTGGGCCTCAATCGGAGACCAAATCCACTGGCAGCCCATGGACCCTGATCACATGCTGTAGCAGCAGTGTAGCTCCGTGTCTCCATGGCTAATTGGAGTTTGGGCAGTGCGATAAAGTTGCAGGCTTTGGAGAACCTGTGACAAAGTCCAAGGAGAGATGGGACCATGGGCAGGAAGGAAAGGGCAAGGGGTCCTGGGCCCCTTGTTCTGAGCAGACCTAGCAGGCAGCTATATAGGCCCTGACATCTCTGTCCATGTTGAGCCAACAAAAACGCCTTTGCAAAAACTCCATGGTTTGGGTGATTCCTGGATGAGCTGTATGCATGACCCCTCTGGAGGACTTGAGATCTGACAGAAGTAGACACACAAAGGTGGGGAATCTTTATGTGTCTACTTCTGTCAGATCTCAAGTCCTGGGCCAGGTTCACTCCAAAGTGCATTCTGTATTGCAGTTTCCAATCCCCAGTATAGAGGAGCCACAATCCGAGTCTCAGGGACAATGGGTTTTGGCGGTTGCTCAGGGGATGGAGGGTCCCACTGCCTGGAGCAATCAACCAGGTTCAATAAAATGCTAAGCCCGATGCTATGGCAAAGCAAAATCAAACAGAGCAAAGAACAGAGCCCACCTGGCCCCAAGGGACTTCTCCAATTGTACATAGAGATGGTTTTCCAGAAGGAGCTAGAAAAATCCTTCTTACATGATGCACATGTTCTTCCATGGAATTAATGTACATGAGGATATAATACAGGTAGACAAAAGCAAAGGGGTCTAAGGCCTCCCTCAAGACCTCACTGATGTATCGTTGGAAGACGGCTGGTGCATTCATCAATGCAAAAGGCATTACAAGGTACTAGCAGTGGCCTGATGGAGGGATGAAGGCCGTCTTCAATTCATCACCTTCTCTAACCCAGATAAGATTGTAGGCGCTGCACAGATTGAAAAAACTAAAGCCTGCTGAGTCCTTAGGGACAGTGGTGGCTGCCACTGTTGGGTCCTTGAGCAAGGCCCTTTACCCTCTCTGCTCCCCGGGCGCTGGAGTTGGCTGCCCACCGCTCTGGGTGTGTGTGTACTCACTGCCACTAGCTCACTAGTGTGTGTGAGAGTGTGTGTTCACTACCACAGATGGGTTAAATGCGGAGGACACATTTCGCTGTACAGTGAAGGAGGAGGATCATGTTGGGTTAACTCATCTTTGAGTACATAGGATTTCAGTGATTACAGATATATTTATCTATAAATACACACACACACACACACACACACACACACACTATATTTAACAAGCAGTTGTTAAGCAAATGTTAAGATGTTTTATGCAGTGTGCATAACGAGTTGTGCATTATAAACAGTCATTAATAAGAAGAATGAAAGACAATAACAAGTCTTACATGAAAAATGTCCTTTAGCTGGTCTTTAATCTTCTTTTGGAGCTTGGCACTTGTCGCAGCTGACTCCCTGCAGTCAAATTAAACTGACAGTTTTAGTACAGTCTTTTTACATGAACAGGTCCAATTAGACAATAAAATACTGACTTTAAAATATAGAGATTTCAATGGTTAGAGCATTGGCTATATCAAGACATATGTATTATGGCTTACAATTACATCATTAAATTTACTGATGACAACAATTGTGGGGCTGATCTCCAATGATGATGAGACAGCCTACAGAGAGGAGGTCAGCTTCCTGTCACACAGGTGTCAGGAAAACAACCTTTCTCTTAACGTCAGCAAGACCAAAGAGCTGGTAGTGGACTTCAGGAAACAGGAGGGAGTGCACACCCCCATCTCCATCAATGAGGTTTGGCATAAACCCCCACATACTCAGGACGTTCTAAACCTGCACTGTGGAGAGCATTCTGACGGGCTGTGCAGAGGGTGGTGCGCACAGCCCAGCACACCATTGGGGTTCGGCTGCCAAACCTGGGTTTATACACCAGCCGCTGTCTAAGAAAGTCAAGGAAGATTATCATGGACTCCACCCACCCAAGCCACTGCCTGATCTCATAGCTGCTCAGCAGCAGGAGGTACAGTATGAAGTATGAAAACCAGAACCAGCCAGTTCAGAGACAGCTTCTACCCTCCAGCCATCACACACATCTCATATCGATCAGCACTACTATGGAACTCTTGCACTAGTGGAAAAACTGTAATATCTGTTGTAGCTTCATTTCCTTTAAATAAGACTATGCAAAGTATGCACATGTAATACTGACAAAAGCAGCTATACAGAGCAGAAGCTGCATCTCAAATACTCCACTGTTCCCTATGTAGTGCACTGTGGTGCAAGAACATGGAAATGTGTTCTGAGCCCAAACAAAAACAAAAGATCACCTTTCTTGAGAAGCTAATCCTTCTTGAAAGGTGGGAGGTTCTTTTATTGACTGGTCACTCTTGAAGGACACAAAGCTGGATCCACGGGAAGACGACCTTGCCTTGGTTCTACTTAAAGTCAGAAAGAGATGTGTGAGAAATTTAATTTAAAAAACAATGCAGGCATGGTCTTTAATGGTGTTTGAAGCAACTGCAGTTCATTTATTTATTTAATGAAACTACCCCTTTCTTGGGGGTATTATTTTATGATGTATGTAACAGATGGTAAACATCTTAAGTCAAGATTGGTGCTTGGTGAGATTGTGACTGTGGTGGGGCTCAAACTCCCAACCCTGGTAATGACAGCCCAGGGCTTTTCCACTGCACTACCACAGCTGTGAGAGGTAGCAGTGTATATAAACTGTTCAAAAGCTATATAGAAAAAAGGGCGGGAAAACGAACAAAGGAAACACCAGGAGTGATGTTTACACAAAAGCAAAGGACAAGCTAAAGCTTTTCCAACTCAAGTATTTTCTTTTTCTAGTTTTCCTTTTCGCCACTGATTACAACAAACTTTTCTTTATTTTTAACAACTAAGACCCACTGTTACCGTTCGCCCCTCTACAAAGGTGCGACAGGTGTGTCTGGCTGGGTGTATTTGTACCGTGCCACACAGGTGGGTCTGGTCCGCGTTGATTAGCGCTGGGGAGCCTGTGTTAGGGGTTTAGAGAATACATGCTGAGAGCAGACTTGAAGGAATTGTCAGAAGTAGCTGAGAGATCAAGTCAGTGGTTGTGGATGAGAAGGGCTGAGGTGTAGAAGGGCAGGGTGTGACTAAAGGCGTAGTATAGTTGGCGATATAGGCTGTGGTGTGCATATGCTGTTGGTTTAGTACTGTCAATAGTACTCAGCAATCTAGCAAAAGCCCTTGAAGTGACCTTGAAGAGAGTGGGTAGGTGAAGGGAGCGTGTATTCCTGTCACAAAAAAGTTTAAAACAGATGAACATGTGAAAAAACAATTCAGGATCAGCAAGTAAAAAAAATACCTTTCTGGAGGAGCTGATTCCTCTTTGAGATTAAGAGGTTCTCCCATTGAGTGGTCACTCTTGTAGGACATACAGCTGGATCCAGGGGGGTTTGGCATTTCTGCATGTCCACTAAGATCAAAAAGAAAGGTGTGTTAAAAATCAGATGAAATGAAATTATTCTCACCAGAACAGAGTTTAAATTACTTGAATATGTGACATGAATGGTCTATTTCCTGGTCAAACTATACTGTGCTCTGTCTAACCCCCACCTTAATAGGGTCAGCATTCCATAAAGGGGGTGGTGACTCAGTCAGGGGTTGGGCACTTTAGATTGGCCGAGATATACACGGTTGAAACCAGTAGTTTACATACACTATACAAAAAGACACATATGCATTTTTTCTCACTGTCCGACATGAATTTATGATCCACTTTTTTCCATTTTATTTCATTTAGGATCACCAAAATTATTTATATTTGAGGGACTTTTTAGGCAAGTTGTATTACTTTCATCAAAATCAAAAGTTGAAATACACTAAGATTACTTTAAACAATTTGGGACAGCCCATATGATGAGGTCATGTTCTTGGAAGCTTCTGATAGGTTTATTGGAGACACCTGTGGATGTATTTTAAGGCACGCCTGAAATACACGGCTTCTCTGTGTAACATCATGGGAAAGTGGGAAGAAATCAGCAGAGAGATCAGGAAGAGAATTGTGGACTTGCACAAGTCCGGCTTATCCTTGGGTGCAATTTTCAGATGCCTGACGGTGCCTCGTTCATCTGTGCAAAAAATTATACGCAAGTACAAACAAGATGGGAATGTCCAGACATCGTACCACTCCGGAAGTAGAGAGGTTCTGTGTCCCAGAGATTAACATGTCCTTTGGTCCGAAATGTGCCCAAATCAACCCAAGAACAAAAGCAGAAGACCTGGTGAAGCTGCTGGCTTTACTAAAAAAGTTTAATCTGATTTCAGTTAGACAGTGAGAAAAAAATGCATGTGCTAACAGTGCAGAAGTCTAACCAAAGCACAATAAAGGGAAAACTGAGCAGACATGGGAAAGATGAAGTCAGAAACCAGAAAACAATTCAAATTTAAAGATCAAAATTAGAGAGACAACCAGCCAAGCAAACAAACTCAAAGGCCAAAAACCAGAAATCAGAGAACAAGAGAACAAAGCAGGGTCAGTAAACGATAAAGCAGCAAACTGTAATTAAGACCTTAACGCTGTGCTGACTCTTAATAATGTCCTTTGTATTCATGTTTGGAGTTATTTAGACATTACCCTTGTATTGTAATGTTTATGGAGTCAGATAACATCAATGACATGGATGGATGAGAGTGGACTTTAGGAAACACCTGCTAGCTCTGCTGCCCCTCACTATCTTTAACAACCCTGTTTTAGCTGCAGAGACCTTCAGGTTCCAAGGTACCACCATTGCTCAGTACAGAGGACGTACTTTCTGCTTCAGCTGAGGAAGCTGGGTCTGCCTGGGTCACCTCACACGTGTGTTCACTGCTGTGTAACACAATATTTAATCTGTAGAGTGCTGCATACTGCTGTTCTGTGAATAACACTGTAAAGCACACTGTATAGAAATGTCCTGGTGTAGTCTGTGTGTACTGTGTGTACTACTGTTCTCTGTATATTGTGTAAGATAAGAGCGATAAGATAGTCCTTTATTAGTCCCACAGTGGGGAAATTCTCACAGCAGAAAAGGGATAGCAAAACACTCAAAACGATGCAAAAATGTAGATAAATTACCACTATATACACACACAATATAAATAATAGAAGTAAAAAAGCAATAACAATATTATTTACAGATTATTTACAGATAAGTGCAAATACTCTTAATTGCACATGTGGGGGAGGGGGGGTGGTATTGCAGATTGTATTGCAATTTGAGGGACCTCTGTTCCCTGAACATGTGTGTGTAGTTTAAGTGTGTGTGTATGTGGTCCGCTGGGAGAAGTGCTGGTTGTGGAAAAAGGTTAGGAAAAACTGAGCAGGAGCTGCTGCAACAGGCTGCCACCTCCACGGCGGCATTTTGGATAAAATTATTGTCTGTAAATGATATGTAGAGTAGCTGTATATTGTTAACACTAGAGTGACCAACAGTCGGAACAAATTCCTTGTGTGTGTGAACATACTTGGCCAATAAACCTCAAATTTCTCAAATTTCACTGCCCCCTGTCCCCCTGACAGAGAGTAGGGATATACAGGAGAAAAAGAAAACTACAAAACCCTAAAAACTAAAACAGTACTACTGGGAGGCTGACTGTAAATATGTATGTGAGGAGCTCAGGATCAGCAAGTAGAAAAGAGAATATTACCTTTCTGGAGGAGCTGATCCCTCTTTGAGGGTGAGAGGTTCTACCATTGACTGGTCACTCTTGAAGGACACACAGCTGGATCGAGGGGAGTTTGGCCTTTCTGCAGGTCCACTAAGATCAGAAAGAAAGAGGTATAAGAAATCAATCAGAAAAAACTTAGTTAAAAGTTATTTCCACCACAACACACCATCTAAAACAATGATACTGCACCTTTATCCATTACCTAAGATAAAGGAGAGTCCAGATGTGGACAAATGAAGGACAAGCTGATGGCAACAGCTGCAGAATAATTCTTTCAGTAAGAGGAAGAAACCAGTGGGTGACACAATGGAATTAGAAACACAGTCCAACTGGGTCCCAGTAATGACATGTACAAACCCACTCAGAATCACTGTTTCCTATCACTCTTTAGGACACACTGTAAAAAGAAAATGTTGCACTCCAGCTTATAAAGTAAGAACATAAGCTAGATTAAAATGTTCAGTTTACTGGATTCCTAATTATAAGTAACAGAATATAAAACAGCTAATCTAAATGAATGAATATGAAGATAATCCTTCTTTAGTCCCACAATGGGGAAATTCACAAGGGCTTTTAATAATGGTTACCTTTGAATCTCATCTTGGTCCTCCTGGAGACTCATTTCAGAGGATATATTTTTCCCACACTCCACTGCCATCCTTTCAGGAAGGTTAACATGTAGAACATCAAACATCAGCCCTGCCAGGATTGGTTAATCCTTTCAGCTCCATCTGGTGGGAAAGCAGGGGGGAGAGATATGGTAAACGCATTAAATAATAATATTTAAAGACATTTCACAGGCAAACTCCATCAGTAGTGTCAGATGGTTAAAAACTGCTATTTGAATACTCTTCCATACAGAGTTTATATTCATAATATGCTGGGGGGCATCTTTGTTTACCTTTTGTTAGAACTTCCTTAATGTTAGAAACTCTTAAATATGGGTGTGGCTTACAATATGAAAAAAAAAGCTGAAGCCAAGTTGACTCAGGCAGGAAACTTTAAACTACATTGATTTATTTTACTTGATCTAGTTATTTATCTATTGTATTTTTTTAATTATACCATTTACCATAAAATGTTTTCTTGATAATTGAAGAAATTTATACAGCATGCTTGCACTCCACAGCCTGGTAACATTTCAATGTACTTATCCTTTAGATGAAAGCAGAAAAGCTAAATGCATCAGTATTAAGCAACAAATATTTCATATCAAATATAGGCTTTAAAAATAATAAACGTCATTGAATATAAATAAATAATAGATCAAATTATGTATTGAAGTCAATGATGTAAGAAAAAAGTGCCAGCATGGGGAAAAATCCCCTTAGATAGATACAGTTGCTAATGTCTGACACTGAAAGGTACAAAGAAAGCCTGAACTGTGGACCCTGTAAAGTGCTGTATTAGACCAGCCACTCTTAAATTTAGTAAAAAAGCTTTATCTGGACAGTAGAGACAGTTACTCCAACAAAAGCAGGACCAACTCTTTTTTTAATATCCTTGATTTCAGAAGAAACATAAATAAATGAGCAGGTGTCCCAATACTTTTGTTCATAAAGTGTATGTTACCTGCTCCCTCCTGTACTGGGCTGGTTAACTGCCTGCTCCAGCATCATTATTAAAATGAGTACCACACCTCGACATACTCCCGTGTCCCATGAAAAGCAGACCTCCAATTTCTACAGGTCAATTTGGTCCGCTGAGAAAACCTTTTCTATGGATATTAATACAGACGGTCATACAGGGTCTGTCCTACACCATCAGTGCAGTGCTTTACTTCATCTAAAATAAACACATGGAAGCTTTAACAGTCACTTATCTTCTGCCTTATTAACATATTCAAATAAGTTAATAAACACTGTGCTTGGACAGCTAATAGCTCATATACTATAGGAGATTATTAATGTGGTTGGATGCAAGCCCATTCACACCCACCTGCTATTAAGCAAAAATGGATTTCATTTTAATTTGGTCAGAAATTGTAGCAGCTTTGGTCAACCTGACCCAGCTGGACCATGCGGTCATTTGTAATCCATTAAATGAAATGTAAATTTCATCATTTCTGGGGGGAAATACTTATATTAGCCAGTATCTGAATACTACACTTCAACACTGTGTTATACCGTGTTACACTAAACACCAGTTACTCCCACAATGCTCTGCTGCTGTTAAAGAGCTGAACAGCACAGAAATATCACATATTATGATTCATCATCTATAAACACACTAATGACGCACACGGTTTACTGTGCGCGCACTAAAGCTCTGGCATTTAGCTTCGCTGTTCTGTCTGTGGTGAGGAGAATGTCTGAGCTTCCTGATGGTTTCATATGTAGAAAACTGTGCATCAAACCCATGTCTGCACACATCTGTTAAATTAAAAGATCATAAATGTATGGATTTCTTATTGTTAGGCTTCTTTAAAAGGGGAACATTGAGAAGCCAGTGCGCCTAACACCGGAAACCGGCTTCTCTCGTTTTACTTTTGCTTTTATTTTTGCAGTTATTTTCTTCTTTAGCTGAAATATAATTTATTACACACAATATCTGTATACAACACCTGCCTTAATCATTTTCATCATTCTGATTAAATATCACTGCACTACACTGTTTTCTCAGTGTAGCTCGTGTGGCTTGTAAGTTCACCACAGCTCCACAGTAATATTCAGGCTTCACTTGGTATATGTCTTTGTATATCATATTTAGACACTTATTACAGCTGCATTTTACCATTCCTACCTTCTCCTTTATTATTGAGCTTCAAACGACTGCCTGTTCCAGATGGACTACATCACGTCTTCAGGTGTTTCTGCTGTGTGGAATAAATGAGATTATAATACTATAGGAGATGGCTCGTGCGTATGTGTATGTCCCTGTGAGAAGGTCGTAACGTGCAGATTCTTATTCAGTTTCACTTTCCTTGTAAAGAAAACCTCTTCTTCCTGTCTCCTCCCGCCCCTCACTTTCCTGTACTGAAACCCCAGGCCCGCAACATTCAGCCCAGAGACAGACTCAGAGTGCCCCTAAGGGCATGTTCAGTAGTTTATTGCTGTGTGAGATAAAGCTGATTGTAGCAGTTTTATGTAATAGATGCTTTGTAATTTAGTTGATCATTTATATATAAATAATAATATATATTACACAGTTTAAGCTTGATTGCAATAAAAGATGCGTTGAGCTCCATTTGAGATGAAAGGGGACTAAATCTTTACTGAGAGGGTCTTGTGGGCCTAACTTCTAAATGAAGTTACTTCTAAAAAACTGATTGATTTGTCTTAAGTGCCCTCCATGCACAAATGCAAATGTACGTCTGTCTCTCTTTTCTTGTAGAAAGATTTCAGTTCCTGTAGATTTTATTTACATATGCAGAACAGATAGGTACAACCTCTGCCGGTGCTGCCAGAGAGTGTGATTATGCTCTGTACATGTGCTTAATAACCTTGATAAAATCTTAGTAACATTTGACAGCATAAACATGTTTTAAAGAATAAAGAATGTTTATTCTGAATAATATAATAATCAAAAATATTTTAAGTGAACCTGATACTTATACCACAATCCTAACAGCAGCTCACAGATATGTTAAAGAATCATGGAATCCATAAAATGAATCCATAAATATTCCAACAGAAAATATGAGACTCAAGAATACAAATGATCTCTTTCACTACTATAAACAAACCAAGAGAACGAAAGAAAAAAATAAAGTGTGGGGGAATATCATCTTAGGTATACAGTAACTATGTGACACTGAATAAAGCCTGAACTGTGGACCTTGTCCTCTTACATCACCACTTTACTGAGTTACACATACTCACTACTGCTGCTGCTCTCATTGCTGCTCACACTGCTGCTCTCACTGCACCTCACACTACTGCTGCTCACACTACTGCTGCTCTTACTGCTGCTCACACTACTGCTGCTCACACTACTGATCACACTGCTGCTGCTCTCACTGCTGCTCACACGGCTGCTCTCACTACTAACACTGCTGCTCTCACTACTAACACTACTGCTGATCACACTGCACCTCACACTACTGCTGATCACACTGCTGCTCTCACTACTGCTGCTCACACTACTGATCACACTGCTGCGCTCACTACTGCTGCTCACACTGCACCTCACACTACTGATCACACTGCTGCTCTCACTACTGCTGCTCACACTGCACCTCACACTGCAACTGCTCTCACTGCTGCTCACACTGCACCTCACACTACTGCTCTCACTACTAACACTGCTGCTCTCACTACTAACTCTGCTGCTTTCACTGCACCTCACACTACAGCTGCTCACACTACTGCTGCTGCTCACACTACTGCTCACGCTGCTGCTGCTCACACTACTGCTCACACTGAAGCTTTCACTACTGCTCTCGCTGCACCTCACACTACTGCTCTCACTGCACCTCACACTACTGCTCTCACTGCACCTCACACTACTGCTGCTCACACTGCACCTCACAATGCTGCTCTCACTACTAACACTGCTGCTCTCACTGCACCTCACACTACTGCTGCTCACACTACTGCTCACACTGCTGCTGCTCACACTACTGCTCACGCTACTGCTGCTCACACTGCACCTCACAATGCTGCTCTCACTACTAACACTGCTGCTCTCACTACTAACACTGCTGCTCTCACTGCACCTCACACTACTGCTCACACTACTGCTGCTCACACTGCTGCTGCTCACACTGCTGCTGCTCACACTACTGCTGCTCACACTACTGCTGCTCACACTGAAGCTTTCACTACTGCTCACACTGCTGCTGCTCACACTGCTGCTCTTAGCTACAGTTAGCCAGTTTAGCTGAAAGCTAGGGCCGCTAAACCTTAGCTAACGGTGTTACACGACTCTGTGTGCCAGACAGGTGAGCTTATTTCTGTTAGCTAATCATAAAATATACATATATCAAGCAGAATGAGCGGTTAACTCATTGAGCAGGTATCAAAGAATAACCCACATAAGAGGGAGATGGAGAAGAAGTTCAAAGTGTAAATACAAAACACCTAAAACTAAACTATTGGAGTAGGATCAGTTCATCCCATGGTCAAAAACACATTTTAACAATAATGAAAATAATCATCATAATAACTGACAACAAGCACACCTTTCATACACTTTTCCGCTCCATCGGGTCATGGCACGTTGCTTGGCAGTTCAAAGAAGGGAAATATACCTTTGTAGGAATTGTTAAATTACACTCCATCAGTCAGTGATGTCGTATTTACACGGGGATAACTCGGAATTATAGATGAATCAAGGTTATAACGTTATAAAAACTGGATCATTTCGTTTTAAACCATTGTAAACTGCTTTCGATCTGCGAGTGAGTTCGTATGTAATAGTGGGAAACTCGAAATTCTAGATGTGATGTGTGATTGTGGTATAAAAATGAATATATACATATATATACACATACATCATGCAGAATTAGCGGTACACTCATAGAGAAGGCATCAAAGAATAACACATTAAAGAGGGAGCTGGAGGAGAAGGTCAAGATGTAAATAAATAACACCTAAAATTAAGCTATTGCAGTTGGTTCATTTCAACCTGTGATCGAAAACACATTTTAGTAATAATAAAAATAATCATAATATTAACAGGCAACAATCACACCTTTCTTACACTTTTCCGCCCCATCGGTTCATGGGACGTAGCTAGGATGTTTAAAAAGGGGAAATGTGTCGTTTAAAACAATTGTAAATAATATTCGATCAACCAATAAGGTCCTAGTAACAAGTGGGAAACCCTGGATTAAAGATGAAACACGACTTTACCAAATGTAATGTGTAATTGTGGTATAAAAATGAGAAAATATGCATATATGAAGCAGAATGATGCGGGAACTCAGTGAGAATGAATAAAAGAATAATCAGGAAGCTGGAGGAGAAGTGTCATGCTGGCTAGGCTAGACAATGACGGGTGAACACTCACAGGGACGTTGCGATGCAAGATTTATTCAAACAAAACAGGGGAAAACACAAGAGTGCAGCAATAACGCATGGGGTACTGACTAAGCAGAACAAACGTGACAACGCAACATGGGCAAACTTGAAAGCCACCCGAGGCTGGTTGGTAGCCAGGCGAGATAGGGAAGATAATGCTAGACCCAAATGTCACCGGCAGGGCCATTGAAACTAAAACGGGACACCGCGCTCGTCAGGCGCAACTAAACTTACTTGACTCGAACACTAGGGAATCGGTCGCCGAATCCTCCAGGCAACCAACCTGTCAACCAAAAAGCGAACTCCTCCTGAAGGTGAATCGGCTCTTACAGAGCGTACTCTAGAGAACACCATAAACAGACCTAGAATCTCTGGAACAGCGAAGCCAACATACAACTTGGAGTAACAAGTACAATTCTCGGCAACGAGAATGTCCGTGTTAGCTCCCTTTAGAACCCAGCTCTCAAGTGACCTAACTCAAAACATGAAATGAACGTAAATGACACACTTGAACAAACATGGCGTTGTACATAAATGGCTGTGAACATAAAAGTACTTGAACTTGAAGCCTGTGGAGCGCGGGTCGGGCACGGCGATGCGGACCTGACAAGAAGGACAAGACGTAAAAAGAAAAAACAGCCAAAATCGAACTCGTTAAGTTTCGAACGTTATAAAAACTGGATAATTTCATTTTAAACATTGTAAACTGCAGTCGATCAGCGAGTGAGGTCGTATGTACTAGTGGGAAACTCGAAATTCTAAATGTGATGTGTAATTGTGGTATAAAAATGAATATATACACATACAGCACTATCAGCACTTCATTGGTCTTCTATCAGCACTTCATTGGTCTATCAGCACTTCATTGGCTCCCAGTTAAATTCCGTATTGAATACAAAATTCTTTTATTAACATATAAAGCCCTACATGGCCTCGCTCCTGAGTACCTGCAGGATCTTATAGTATATTACGAACCATCAAGACTACTTAGATCTCAGGGTGCTGGCCTCTTACGCGTTCCCAAAATTCAGAAAACCTCAGCAGGGGGAAGAGCCTTTTCCTATAAAGCCCCCCAGCTCTGGAATAACCTTCCAGATAATGTTCGGGACTCAGACACAGTCTCAATCTTTAAATCTAAGCTGAAAACTTGTATGTTTAGTTCAGCTTTTGGTAATTAATGTTTCTTAGATAAGGGCTGCAGGTCCAGGGGTTCGCGGACCCAGGGAATTGTAGTACTCTGAGATGCTGGAGCTGTCGTCTCGCTGCTTACACGCCATCACTCAGGTTTGTTGACGGTGGAGCAGATAGATGCTGGTGTTTTTTAGGGTACGCCCGTGTCCGTGTTACCTTCTGGCTCTCTCCTTTTAATTATGCTGTGATAATCAGACCTGCCGGAGTCATCAGACATACCCAGATGCTGATTCTCAACATTCTCTGCACTCCATAAAATTCCTCTTAGAACTAACTTCTCTCTCTTTACCTTCCCCGAGTAAATGGCCACCCAGCCTGATCTGCAGGAAGATTGCCCGCTGAGGTCCCCTCTACCTGCATCTAACCAGCTGCCACCTACCAGTCCAGCCAGCGGGTCCCCCCCCCAACCCGCCACCACCCATGGCTCACCCGCCAGCCGCTGCTGCCTGTTTGGTGGCCGTGCTGAAACCTAGATGGACTCGTGCCTGTCTGACACTATTAATATCACAACTATTAATTTTCTGTTGTACCTGGTTTGGTAATTATTATCATTAATGTTTAAAACAGTCTGGCCAGAGGAGGATGGGTCCCCCTTGTGAGTCTTGGTTCCTCCCAAGGTTTCTTCCTCCAGCTCTGAGGGAGTTTTTCCTTGCCACTGTCGGCGTTGGCTTGCTCACGGAGGTCTTTGATCCTTCATGTTATTTCTTCTTTCTTCTCTGTCTCTGTTCTTTATTAAGTAATAATTATGTAAAGCTGCTTTGTGACGACAACAGTTGTAAAAAGCGCTATACAAATAAATTTGACTTGACTTGACATCGTGCAGAATTAGCGGTAAACTCAGAGAAGGCAGGTGGACCCAGTGCAGGTGGTGGGAGACAGGAGGATGACAACCAAGCTGGCATCCATGCTGGAGAACAGCTCCCACCCCATGCATGAGACTCTGGCAGCACTGGGCAGCTCCTTTAGTGACCGGCTGCTTCACCCCAAGTGTGTGAAGGAGGGGTATCGCAGGTCCTTCCTTCCTGCTGCCGTCAGACTGCACAACCAGCACTGCTCCCAGCGGACCACATACACACACACTTAACTACACACACATGTTCATGTTCAGGAATACTATGTGCAATATCCCCTCCATGTGCAATTAAGAGTCTTTTAATGTAAATAATATTGTTTATTGCTTTTTTAATTCTTATTTATATTGTGTATATAGTGTAAATTATTTATTTATCTAAATTTTTGTAACTGAGTGTCTTGCTATCCCTTTCTGCTGTTACACTGAGAATTTCCCCACTGCGGGACTAATAAAGGACTATCTTATCTTATCTTACTGTATCTCACCTGTGATTTAGTTGAGATACAGTTGTCTTCACAGAAACTGATGTATGACGTCACAGTCTGTGGATTCGAAGCAGCCCTGCAGCTTCTCAATGTCTCCACTGGTCCACCTCTTCACTGTTGTGATGACCGGCTTGTTGGTTTTGAGTTTCTGCCGGTAGGTTGGAATGAGGTGAACGAGGCTGTGATCGGAGAGCCCGACAGCTGCGCGCGTAACCGCGCGATAGGCATTCTTGATACAGGTGTAGCACTTGTCCAGTGTGTTGCCTTCTCGTGTTGGACACGCGATGTGTTGTCTGTATTTGGGCATCTCCTTCGTGAGGTTCACACTGTTAAAATCCCCCAGAATGATGAGGAGTGAGTCCGGGAACTCCCGCTCCACCTTCGTGATCTGTTCCGCCAGCTGTTTCAGCGCGTCGCTCGTGCACGCGCTCGGCGCAATGTAGGTGCCGGCTAGGATGAACGAGCTGAACTCTCTGGGCGAGTAGAACGGTCTACAGGTTATGAACAGAGATTCCAGATGAGGGGAGCAGGATTTTAACAGTACCGTAGTGTCTCTACACCAGCGCTCGTTGATGTAGAAGCAGATTCCTCCTCCTCTGCTCTTGCCGCTGCGCTCCGCGTCTCTGTCCGCTCTGTGCAGCTGGAAGCCCGGGAGGTGCAGCGCGCTGTCCGGGGTCAGCTCGGTCAGCCAGGTCTCCGTGAAGCAGAGCGCAGAAGCAGCGGAGAAGTCCTTGTTGGTTTGGTTGAGCAGAAGTAGTTCCTCAGTTTTGTTGCTGAGAGATCGGAGGTTGGAGAGGAATAATGACGGTAGAGGTGTGCGAGCCCCGCGCCGCCTCAGCCGCACGAGCGCGCCGGCTCGTCTGCCCCGCCGCCGGCTTCTCCACAGTCTCCTGGCGAGGCCGAGCGCGGTCAGCGCGGCTGTGGTGAGGATCTCCGCACAAACTGAAGGTACTTGAACAAATTATACACATACATCATGCAGAATTAGCGGTAAACTCAAAGAGAAGGAATCAAAGAATAACACAATAAAGAGGGAGCTGGAGGAGAAGGTTAAGACGGAAATAAATAACACCTAAAACTTAGCTATTGCAGTTGGTTCATTTCAACCTGTGGTCGAAAACACATTTTAATAATAATAAAAATATTTATAATAAGAACTGAAAACAATCTCACCTTTTACACGCTGTTTCGCTCCGTTGGGTCATGGGACGTGGCTAGGATGTTTAAAAAGGGGAAATATGTCGTTTAAAACAATTGTAAATAATATTCGATCAACCAATAAGGTCCTAGTTACAAGTGGGAAACCCTGGATTAAAGATGAAACACGACTCTACCAGATGTAATGTGTAATTGTGGTATAAAAATGAGAAAATATGCATATATGAAGCAGAATGACGCGGGAACTCAGCGAGAAGGTAGAAATGAATAAAAAAATAATCAGGAATAATCAGGAAGCTGGAGGAGAAGGACAAGTTGTAAATAGAAAAACAGCCAAAACCGAACAGTTGGAGTACTTACAGTTTCACCTGTGGTTGAAAACACTTTCTAATAATAATCATACTATTAACTGGCAACAATCACACCTTTCATACACTTTTCCGCTCCATCGGGTCATGTTACGTGGCTAGGATGTTTAAAAAGGGGAAATATGTCGTTTAAAACAATTGTAAATAATATTCGATCAACCAATAAGGTCGTAGTTACAAGTGGGAAACTCTTTACCAGATGTAATGTGTAATTCAAGTCAAGTGTGTTTTATTGTCATTTCAACTACATACAGAGTACACAGTGAAACGAAACAACGTTCCTCCAGGACCATGGTGCAACATAGACACCGTGCATACATAACACAAGGGCAACACAAGTGCGGACAGACAACACAACACAGTACAGACAGAGAATAAAAAATAATTGGCTGTAGTGTGCAGATTTTGCAATGTGTAATAAATATTGAGTCCAGGGAGGTAGTAAAGTTATTTGTGCAAATGCTTTGTGCAAAAATGCTCCCCATTTTATCTGGGGTAAATGGATGGAGAGTGAGAGAGAGAGAGAGAGAGAGAGAGAGTGAGAGAGTGTGTGTGTGTGTGTGTGTGCATGTAACAGAAAAGACATCAGTTCAGAAGTTGAGTTGAGAAGTCTATTGCAGAGTCTGGTCGTGTTGGACCGGATGCTGCGGTTCCTTCTTCCTGATGGCAGGGGGGAGAACAGTCTGTGTGAAGGGTGGGTGGAGTCATCCACAATGCTGGTTGCTTTGCGGATGCAGCGGGCAGTGTAAATGTCCATGACGGAGGGGAGAGAGACTCCGATGATCCTCTCAGCTGTCCTCACAATGCGTTGGAGGGTCTTGCGGTCAGAGGCTCAGGATGCTCTCTATAGTCCGTTTATAGAAGAGGGTGAGGATGGGTGGAGGGAGACAGGCCTTTCTCAGCTTCCGGAGGAAGTAGAGACGCTGCTGGGCTTTCTTGGCTGTAGAGCTGGTGTTCAGGGACCAGGTGAGATTCTCCGCTAAGTGGACACCAAGGAACTTGGTGCTCTTTACCATCTCCACAGAGGAGCCGTTGATGCTGAGTGTCTTGTTTTCCTGAAGTCAACAACCATTTCCTTGGTCTTGTCTACATTACAGGGAAGGTTGTTGACTGTACACCAGTCTGTCAGCTGCTGCACCTCCTCTCTGTATGCTGACTCGTCGCCTTTGCTGATGAGACCCAGCACAGTTGTATCACTGTGTATACAGTTGTATCAGTTGTATACTTTTTAAATTGATCCCCTATCCTATTTATTGTTTAGTGTAATTTTCCTTTAGTCTAATACTGTAAATAATCTGTGTTCTGTGTTTTTGTTACTTGTCATACGTGTTGCTCTCACCAAGACAAATTCATTGTATGTGTAACATACTTGGTGAAATAAAGAGATTCTGATTCATCAGCAAACTTTATGATGCTGTTAGAACTGTTTCGCAACACAGTCATGAGTCAGCAGGGTAAACAGCAGAGGACTCAGAACACTGCCTTGGGGTGCCCCAGTGTTCATTGTGATGGTGCTGGAGATGCCGTCCCCGAACCGGACTAAACGGGGCCTCCCCGTCAGGAAGTCCAGGATCCAATTGCAGAGGGGGGTGTTGAGGCCCAGCAAGCTTAACTTCCTGGTGAGATTCTGTGGGATGATGGTGTTGAATGCTGAACTGAAGTCTATGAACAGCGTTCTAACATAGGTGTCCTCCTTCTCCAGGTGGGTAAGGGAGAGATGAAGGGTGGTGGTGATGGCATCTTCAGTGGAGCGCTTGGGACGATATGCAAATTGCAGGGGGTCCAATGAAGAGGGCAGTTGGGTCTTGATGTTCATTACTAGCCTCTCGAAGTACTTCATGATGATGGGCATGTGAGCAACGGGACGGTAGTCATTGAGGCAGGACACCGTGGACTTCATCGTCACGGGGACGATGGTGGTGGTTTTGAGGCACGTTGGGACAGTGGAGCTGCACAGGGAGACGTCGAAGATGTGGGTGAGAACATCTGTCAACTCTCTGAGCACTCTGCCGGGGATGTTGTCTGGTCCTGCAGCTTTCCGTGGGTTGACTCTGCACAGACATGTTGTTTTGTGCCTCAAACCGTGCATAAAAGTCGTTCAGGGCATCAGGGAGGAAGGCATCACGGTCACAGGACGGCGGCATTGTCCTGTAGTTTGTGATTGCCTGGATGTCCTGCCACATGCGCCACGTGTCACCCGTGTCCTTGAAGTGGCTGTGGATTCTCTGGGCGTGTGTGCGCTTTGCCTCTCGGATGGCTCGTGACAAATTGGCTCTTGCTTTCCTCAGGGCCGCCTTGTCACCCACTCTGAAGGCCGAGTCGGGGGTCCTCAGTAGCGCACGCACCTTAGAAGTCATCCACGGCTTCTGGTTTGGGCGTGTGGTGATGGTCTTGGAGACAGTGACATCAATACACTTGCTGATGTAGCCAGTGACTGATGCTGTGTACTCCTCCAAGTTAACAGAGTCGCCTTCAGTCGCAGCCTCCCTGAACCTGTCCCATGCAGTGCACTCAAAACAGTCCTGAAGGGCAGAGATGGCTCCTGCCGGCCAGGTTTTCACCTGCTTCTGAACTAGTCTGGAGCGTCTGATGAGAGGTGTGTAAGCTGGAGTCAGCCACACAGACATGTGTACCGAGAACGCGAGGTGGGGGCGGGGCTCCGTCCGGTACACGCTGGGGATGTTTGCAACGAGAGCAGCGAACGCGCTGGACCTTGTTTACACAAAGTCCACATGTTGATGGAACTGACTGGAGATTAGCGTGGTTGAAATCTGCGGCGACAATGAACAGTCCGTCTGGATGTTTGGTCTGCAGATCGCTGATGCCCCCGTGCAGTTCCCACCGTGCCTCCTTAGCATTAGCACTAGCGCTAGGTGGTATGTACACGGCGGCTATCAGCACGGCGGAGAACTCCCGTACTAAATAAAAAGGTCTGCACTTGACTATGATGAACTCCACCAGCGGAGAGCAGTGCTTAGCGACAGTCACAGCGTTGATGTAAACACACACGCCTCCACCGCGGGTCTTCCCGGACTGAACGAGGCTAGCCCGTCTAGCTGAAGGGCGCTGTCTGGAATGTTGTCGCTGAGCCACGATTCCACAAAGACTAAAGCACAGCAGTCTCTGAACTCACGCTGGGAAGTTCGCTGGAGTGTGGTATAAAGATGAGAAAATATGCATATATGAAGCAGAATGATGCGGGAACTCTGCTAGAAGGTAGAAATGAATAAAATAATCAGGAAGCTGGAGGAGAAGAACAAGATGTAAATAGAAAAAAAAAACAGCCAAAACCGAACTGTTGGAGTACTTACAGTTTCACCTGTGGTCGAAAACACTTTCTAATAATAATAATAATAATAATCATAATATTAACTGGCAACAATCACACCTTTCATACACTTTTCCGCTCCGTCGGGTCATGGCACGTTGCTTGGCAGTTCAAAGAAGGGAAATATACCTTTGTAAGAATTGTTAAATTACACTCCATCAGTCAGTGATGTCGTATTTACACGGGGATAACTCGGAATTATAGATGAATCAAGGGTTTAGCAGGTGTGTCTTTGCGTCGTTTCGTTAAACTCCTCTCGTTACGGTTCGAACGTTATAAAAATTGGATCATTTCGTTTTAAACATTGTAAACTGCATTCGATCAGCGAGTGAGGTCGTATTTACTAGTGTGAAACTTGATATTCTAGATGTGATGTGTAATTGTGGTATAAAAATGAATATATATATATATATATACACACACATCATGCAGAATTAGCGGTAAACTCATAGAGAAGGAATCAAAGAATAACACATTAAAGAGGGAGCTGGAGAAGAAGGTCAAGACGTAAATAAAAACAACATCTAAAATTGAGCTATTGCAGTTGGTTCTTTTCAACCTTTGGTCGAAAACACATTTTAATAAAAAAATAATCATAATAACTGACACAACAAACTCACTTTTTACACGCTTTTTCTGCTTTCGCCGGTACGCTCTAGTCTAGTCTGGTGGTGCACTGTAGCTCTGCTGCGGTGATGCCATGGTCAGGGCGGTAAATTTAAAATCCTCACACAATATGATCGACGTCTTCATACAGACATGTCATTTCTCTCCATATGCATTACCGGCAAGTAAGTACTCTTGATAAATTATCCCTAAATAAAAATCCATCAACCCTAAATTGAAAGCTTAAACCTTTATCTCTCCCGAGAGATAACCCAGAAGAAAGCTCAGCCATTCCTACCGAAAGTCCCGCAAGAGGCAAGATCACAGAAGTAGACATGTTTTAATTTTCCAGTACACTGTGTCCCTCGCCAGATTGCAGTTGAAGACAATAGCATTTTCGGGAATGGGCACGTTTTGCAAAGGTATCATAAAATGTAGGGTTTGATACCAAGCCTCAAAAAAATCTCAGAAGACCCGTTAAATCAATAATGTCTCGATCACTAATTTCTAACTGGAGAAGGCTATGTCAATCATTTGAGTTCGGATGGATTTGGTAAATGGGAATTCTTTTTATTAGGACTTATTATAACGTAAATTTCTTTGAACAGATAATTTTGTGTTTTTAATGCTTAAGCTAAAGGTGAATTTTCAATTAACTCACATACGTTGATTTTTTTTGTTTCCACAATAGTCATTAGTTAAGTGCCTCCATGTCACTGTTGGTCTCTGTTAATTGGCTAACCAGTTCTAGATATGTAGCTATGTATTTTCTTTGCTTCTCTTGTAGAGGTGTAAAACTCGAAATTCTATATATTTGGTGTTATCAATTAAAAGTAGTTTCAGTTCATACAGTTACTGTAGTGTTCTCGCGCAGTGTGTGGAAACTAACAAGCTAAGACTAAACAACAAGCTAAACCAAATCCAATGAAGACGTAGTAAGGTTGACCATTTACTGTCACACTTCCTCATTAGCATGCAGGTGAAAACTGTAAATAAACAACGCAAAACTTGTTCAGCATCCGAGTTCTAAATTATACATTGTGCTTAGTTGTAAACATTTGCTGTTCTGAACAGTAGGTAGAAGTTACCATGGCTGCTAATATATATATATTAGCCGATACACAACTGAAAAAGTTTATTCTCTTTTCTGAACTTAACAAAAATCGTTTTAATATCACAACTGCTAATTTATGAACTGTAAACTTGTTTTGTTTGGCCGCAGAACCCCTGGAGCCGCTTAAGTGCAAACCGGACGTGACGTCACCAAACATTAGGCACCTAAATTAATTTTACAAAAAAAGCTTATTGAACTTAATATCTATTAACTTTTCTTTTTTACTTAAGACAAAAATAAGAAACAACAAATCTTTAAATACTAGAAATAAAAAAAAAGAAAAGATGCCTTACACATTCACATTTACTAAAAGGGAGTTTAAAATATAGACTGAAAAGAAACTCTGATAGGATTTTGTGCAACATTATTTTATGGGACCGTATTGGCTCATCTAACAGTTTGTTGGGCATGGAATTGTGGGTCGGAACTAATGTGGCAGCAGAGACGTGCAACCCGCAAAACAATCTCATCCTAAACATGGTATAATTGTGTGTTATACAATGCATGTCTTGAACAAAATTTTTCTGTTTTTCACTGTGTCTGACAAAGAGAGAGAGAGAGAGAGAGAGAGAGAGAGATGGGGAGAGAGAAAGAGAGAGATATATAAAACTTCAGGACCTCAGTAGGACTAGTGGCCATTATTCTGTTGGACCAGTGTAGCTATAACCTGTTCTGCATTCAAATAAATGGGGTAATGCGTTTTGCTACATTATGTTGTACTCTCAAGTTGTTATACTAGACAAATTTACACAGAATATTAACTTCAGTTAAATCAACACAAGTATTAATTAAAAGTATTAAAAGTAAAGGCAACAAAGTACATTTCCTGACATGTTAAATAAAGCTATTTGTGGGTAAACTGACTGAAATTCTAAGTCTACACAAATTAAAACCAGTAATTCCACACTACATATAGTGTTGAGTTTACTTACATTTGTGAGTTGTCTCAGTGTTTTCTAAGCTTGACTGAGTTGAAATGAAATATCCTAAGTCATAAGTGAAAGATCATTCCATGTTAATAAAACATTTAGGTCACAGAACAGCCTGATTCAAAAATATTAATCCGATCAACATCATTTCTTTCATTAATTTATCCTAAATACTACTGTATAAAAGAGAGAGAGGGGGGGGGAGAGAGAGGGGGAGAGAGAGACAGAGGGAGAGAGAGAGAGACAGAGAGGGGGAGAGAGAGAGAGAGAGGGGGGGGGAGAGAGAGAGAGAGAGGGGGGGGGAGAGAGAGAGAGAGGGGGGGGGGGAGAGAGAGAGAGAGAGAGAGAGAGAGACCAGAGTCTGAAGGGTCTAACAGTTGTTTGCTGGCTATTTCAGAAAGAAAAACACAAACAGAATCATTTTAAAAAGCTTTACATTTTGAGACAAATGCTTCTTCATCTAAACTTTGCCCAAATGTTAAAGTTCAGTCTCAGGTGATGGATATTTTCTGAAATATCCAGTGGTTGTCGCCTCATCCACTGAGGGAAGATTCACCACTCCTGGAGACTTATGACGTAGCATCCAGGTAAATTTGTTCACAGTTACAAGTAAAGGAAACGTTCGCTTGACTCTCGTTTAGGTCGTGACCACCCGTTGCAACCTGTGTGGAAAACGTTGATCAGACGTCTGGCTTAAATTCTAAAGTGTGTAAAGATGATCTGAGCTAGCGAGAAAGATTCTTTACTAGTACTGTTTTTATCACCTGTGTAGCCACACCCCTTTTCTTCTTCTGATGTTAAACGTTTTGGGCATTTCTGGTGGTGCTGTCACCTACTGGTGGGTAAGGGTACCTACATTGTAAAATGGTAAAGCCATTGGGTACACTCACAGCTGTCACAGCCTACTGGACTACTGGCTACTGCTCTGAGCAGTCCTGCCTCTTGCATTTGTGTTACACCAGCGCCCCTGTGTGGGTGCTCTGCTAAACTGCGGCTTAGGATCACTACCCATTCCTTCCCCAATCTTACCAGGCTCAACTTGGTTTGCTGATGTCGCCAAACCTGAAGCCTCATTCCGCTCGTCTCGCTGCCGCGAACGCTTCTGCTTTCTCCATGGCTTGATCAGCCCAAATGTCACGTTTTCTGTCGCGGTGCCTCCACTTCTTGTAGAGCCCCTTTAACACAAACAAATGTATTCTGAAAGTCAGATATTTAAGCCCAAGATATTTTTGCTTACTCTACAATTGATTATCATTTGTGAATGAATCATTTGATGTATATAACCTTTGTAGTTTTTATCATTTCATTTAGTTTAATCATGTGTATTTTCAGCTTTTCATCTGAACATTTATTCCTAGTAATTATGATCAATTTATTCATTAATTCATCATCTGCACTTCTGCAATTTGATGTTGTTTTAACATATCTAAAGATATATTTAAATTTCCCAAATATAATTTGGTGAACTCTATATAAGACAATAGATATGGAGGTAGAGAACCCCTGCTTATTTATGATTTTTTTTTTATTTAGTTTATCGTATATTTAAAGAAGAGATTGAGAAAAAAAAAATGGCCAAAAAAAAATATAACCCCCACATGGCACTTATAAATGATACAGAAATAAGTGAATTAACTGATTTAGTATGATATTTCACAGTGTCTGCTTTCCCTTTCCTTCTTAACTAATGTAATATGAACTAATGGGGGTGGTGTAGTAGTAGTTACTACGCCGTTGGAACTTACCTGGAGGTGTTGTGTCCTTCTCGTGGCGAGTCCCGATTTCCAGGTGTGTGTTTTACTGGATGAAAGTTAGAGAAGCATGCTGAGATGGATGCACTGCTGAAATTGGTTTCTCTTCTGAATTGACCTGTTCCACCTTAAATGGTGCAGCTGTTTCATTCTGCCACCTATACAGTTGCAGGGGAAAGTATCCCACCCCTATTGCTATTTAGGTTGATAGGTGTATCAGCAAATATAACAAGTGCTTTCTCCAACTTCTAATTATCAGGGGGGGGGTAGTTTTGTTTGAAACTGCTGCACCATTTAAGTCAAAATCTTTAACTAATAAACCTTTTAGTGAGAAAGACACTTTTGCCCACATCTATCTCCATGAACTGTTCCTTCCCTATTCTGACAGCTTTTTAGGCTCTAAATAACCCAAATAAAGGTACATGTTTCTAATAAAGCTCAAGGTAGGTGTTTCCACAATCTTTTTCACATGTAGTGCTAATTTATCTTCAGCGTGGGTCCAGCAGTGTAAGCTTTAATCATTCCTGACTGCAAGCAGACAGCTCAGTGTCCTCATCTTTGATTCCTTAATCAAATGATTCACCATGAAAATTAAAGCTCTAATACCTGTAGTGTTTCTCCACTCTGGATTCCAAACCCATTCAACACCAACACCATCCAAACTCCACCCAAAACAGCTGTGCAACACAAGTAATTGGCCAAACAGCCAATCATGTGAGCTAACTAGCTAATCAGCTAATATGAAACCATGGGAAAATATAAAGACACAAGAAGATTAGCACTAAATTAAAGGTTACCGGGGAAACTATGAGCAAAACAACACTGTAGCTGCTAGCATTAGCTTTTTAGCTCTCTGAGATCAACAAGAAACTTCTGATTTGTAGCGCAAATGTTCAGATCCCTCCAAATCATCCATTGCTGCCCCCTGGTGGCCTGGGGTTGAAGACCAGCCTTTCTTTAAATACTATATATCTTGTTTTGGTGGTCCAGTTAAAAGCGAATGTAGTCTGAGGCAGGCTACTGATCTTAAAGGACCAGAACGTGGCTAGCTGCGCTAACCCAACATTTCTACAGGCTATTTAATGTTATTTACAGCTATTAGGAACAGTGTTTCTGGGGGCGCACTTCTTGGCTCATTTTAGTGAACTTTCTCTTTACCACACTGCAACTCTAAAAGGGATTTATTAATGAGCGGAATAGCTTAGGCTAAGACAGGCTAACCCTAGCCAACAGGATCAGCTCAGGCTAAGACAGGCTAACCTTATTTAACAGGTTCAGCTCAGGCTAAGACAGGCTAACCTTATTCAACAGATTTATCTCAGGCTAAGACAGGCTAACCTTATTCAACAGGTTTAGCTCAGGCTAAGACAGGCTAACCTTATTTAACAGGTTTAACTCAGGCTAAGACAGGCTAACCTTATTCAACAGATTTAACTCAGGCTAAAACAGGCTAACCTTATTCAACAGATTTAACTCAGGCTAAGACAGGCTAACCTTATTTAACAGGTTTAGCTCAGGCTAAGACAGGCTAACCTTATTTAACAGGTTTAACTCAGGCTAAGACAGGCTAACCTTATTTAACAGGTTCAGCTCAGGCTAAGACAGGCTAACCTTATTCAACAGATTTATCTCAGGCTAAGACAGGCTAACCTTATTCAACAGGTTTAGCTCAGGCTAAGACAGGCTAACCTTATTTAACAGGTTTAACTCAGGCTAAGACAGGCTAACCTTATTCAACAGATTTAACTCAGGCTAAAACAGGCTAACCTTATTCAACAGATTTAACTCAGGCTAAGACAGACTAACCTTATTTAACAGGTTTAGCTCAGGCTAAGACAGGCTAACCTTATTTAACAGGTTCAGCTCAGGCTAAGACAGGCTAACCTTATTTAACAGGTTCAGCTCAGGCTAAGACAGGCTAACCTTATTTAACAGGTTTAACTCAGGCTAAGACAGGCTAACCTTATTTAACAGGTTCAGCTCAGGCTAAGACAGGCTAACCTTATTCAACAGATTTATCTCAGGCTAAGACAGGCTAACCTTATTCAACAGGTTTAGCTCAGGCTAAGACAGGCTAACCTTATTTAACAGGTTTAACTCAGGCTAAGACAGGCTAACCTTATTCAACAGATTTAACTCAGGCTAAAACAGGCTAACCTTATTCAACAGATTTAACTCAGGCTAAGACAGACTAACCTTATTTAACAGGTTTAGCTCAGGCTAAGACAGGCTAACCTTATTTAACAGGTTCAGCTCAGGCTAAGACAGGCTAACCTTATTTAACAGGTTCAGCTCAGGCTAAGACAGGCTAACCTTATTTAACAGGTTTAACTCAGGCTAAGACAGGCTAACCTTATTTAACAGGTTTAACTCAGGCTAAGACAGGCTAACCTTATTTAACAGGTTCAGCTCAGGCTAAGACAGGCTAACCTTATTTAACAGGTTTAACTCAGGCTAAGACAGGCTAACCTTATTTAACAGGTTTAGCTCAGGCTAAGACAGGCTAACCTTATTCAACAGGTTTAGCTCAGGCTAAGACAAGTTAATTAACAAGTTTAATTAAGGCTAGTAGCTAATAGTGGCTAACTAGCTAATAGTGAAGCAGGGTGCATGCTGACTGCCTGAGGGTCTTTAGCAGGATTGTTAGCAGTTCAGAAGATAGCATTATCTGCTACACAAGTAGATGTGTTTGTAGGTGTGTAAAAGGGAAGTGATGTCATGAGCATTCTGCTTTGCTACTGCAGTGCTAACGCTACACATTGCAGGGTTCTCCATATAATCTGAGTTTAATGTTCTGATCTGCAGGTTCAGGTTCTGCTCTTGTTCTGAGTTGATGATGCTGGAATGAGAACATTGCTCTGAGAACGTCTTCAGCTCAGTGACCTGCTGAGTGACAGTAAGAGAAGTGGGGGAACTGTGTACTAACTGCACTAGATAGGTTCTAGATAAATGCATTCCAGAGAGGGTGTGGTGTTTGAGTTCTTCACTCTTTCCAGATGTTCTGATGATCCTAAAGCTGCTGTTCTGTTTCAGGAACCTGATTTCTGGATCTTCACCCCGTCCTGAAAACTGCCTGGTTCCTCATCTGTGCTGAAGAGTCCAGTCTAGAAGATCAGCCTGAGCCCTCGTTTATCTGACCTCCTGCCTCTGTGATTACTTCCCACAATGCAAAGCTTCCACAGCTTCATCCACTATTTTACCACATGACACACCCTTTCTGAACATATTTGCGTATATATTTGCGAGAGTGTAGCCAATCAGAAGAGCTAATTAAGACGGTTGTTTAAAAGGCCTGTGATGTGAGCGGTGTTCTCGATGACGGTGAGGATTAAAAAAAGAGGAAAATCTGAGATCTTTCCACCGCGATTAAGACGATTGGTATTGCAGACCAAGTAGCAGCACCGGAACCAGAACCTCCATTTTAACTAACAGATTTATAAAGTTCTGTATGGCACATGACAGATAAGGCATTTACAACTGGGGTTCACACTGATGGTGACCTTTGGTCAGTTCCTGATTGCATAATGTGGGAATATGCTAATTAACTGAGTTACCATCAACGTGAAGCATGGAGCATCAAGCTAAGATGGACGGGAGAAGAAGTGACCTATATTTGACCGTTTGGGGGTCAGATTCAGGAGGGTGAGCAGTGAGCAGTGTTCTCGATGACGGTGAGGATTAAAAAAAGAGGAAAATCTGAGATCTTTCCACCATGATTGAGAAGACTGGTACTGCAGAGTAAGTAGCAGCATCGGAACCAGAACCTCCAGTTTAACTGGTTCCAAAAAATGGTGGGTTTTAATTTCTTTTCCTTAATTTGGTTTATGAACTGTTCTATTGCGCTCATACACCAGGTGACAGTGTAGTGCCCCCAGCACATGCCAACATCTCATTCTCTTTAGGGCCTGGGGAATTTGCTGACCCACAGTGGATCAGTGGCTCCCTGTGGCCCCACCCACCAAGGGGCAGAGAATGAGTAAGGGTTAGCCAACATGCCCCACCTCTTTCAGAGAGTGGAGAACATGGCATGTCAGCAGAGATATTATAACTCTAGCCCCACCCACAGGAGGCAGGGCTTGCAGCATGCCAGTATTGGGTTCACTCCAAACCCACCCACACTGAGTGGAGAAGAAGGAAAAAACATTCCCAGCCCAGATTTATAAAGTTCTGTATGTTATATAACAGATAAGACATTTACAACTAAGGTTCACTCTGATGGTGACCTTTGGTCAGTTCCTGATTGGAAAATGTGACAAAGCCTGAAGCATCAAGGTAAGACAGGTAGAAGCAGTGACCAAAACTGCAGGAGGTGTGGTAAGCTCCTCCCACACTGCACCCATCTGCAGCATCTGCATATATCTGATGATATATTTTCATCCATCTCTACAGAGTGTTAATAATTATGACTGACTGCAACGGTCTGCTTCCCTTTTTTACTGGGGTTCACAATATACAGAAAAAAATCGTTACTGCCTCTAAAGCCAAGTTGACAGCGTGGGGAAAAAATCCCCTTAGACATACAGTAACTGACACTGAAGAGCACTAATTAAGCCTGAACTGTGAACCCAGTATAGGGCTGTATTAGACCAGTCACTCCTAAATCTAATAGAAAGTCGTCTTGCCTGGACAGTAAAGACAGTTACCCCAACAAAAGCAGGATAATCCCTTGATTTCAGAAGAAGCAATGAATGGGTGGGTGACCCAATACTCTTGTCCATATAGTGCATGTTATCTGCTCCCTCCTGTAGTGGCAGGAAGAAAGTCAATGCTTCAAAACAAGCAAAATAGGCTTGAGTCAACACGGACAGTGGACTCCTGAAAAATTAAAGGGTGTTCTAAAACATTTGATTGGTAGTGTAAGTAACTCATCATTAACTGGTAATAATCTGATCATTAACTGGTCATTTAAGCATGTAAAACCAGAACTCTACAGTAATATTCTGGCTTCCCTCAGACCATGACTTTGTAGATCAGATTTAGACACTTATTACAGCTGCATTTTACCATTCCTACCTTCTCCTTCATTATTGAGCTTCAAACGACTGCCTGTTCCACATGTTCAGGTCTCCAGGTGTTTGTGGTGTGTGTGGAATAAATGAGATTATAATATGTATAGGAGATGGCTCGTGTGTATGTACAGTCATGCCCGAAAGTATTCATACCCCTGTCAAAGTTTGACTTAAATTTACTTTTATTTAACCAGAAGTTATATTTTTGCCTGGAAATGACACAGGCATCTCCCAGGAGATAACACGATGATGTACAAGAGGCATCATTGTGGGAAAAAATATTTCTCAGCTTTTATACACATTTGAACAAAAAGTGGCATGTCCAAAATTATTCATACCCTTCTCAATAATTAATAGAAAAGCCTTTATTGGCTATTACAGCAATCAAACGCTTCCTGTAATCGCTGACCAGCTTTTTGCATGTCTCCACTGGTATTTTTGCCCATTCATCTTTAGTGATGAGCTCCAACTCTTTGAGGTTCGAGGGTCTCCTTGCCATCACCCTGATCTTTAGCTCCCTCCACAGATTCTCAATTGGATTCAAGTCAGGACTCTGGCTGGGCCACTGCAAAACATTAATGTTTTTGTCTGCTAACCATTTCTTCACCACTTTGGCTGTGTGTTTTGGGTCGTTGTCGTGCTGAAATGTCCACCGGTTCCCAAGGCCAAGTTTCTCTGCAGACTGCCTGATGTTGTTGTTGAGAATCTTGATGTATTGCTCTTTTTTCATGGTGCCATTTACTGCGATCAAGTTCCCTGGTCCATTGGCTGAAAAACACCCCCAAAACATTAGGTTCCCACCACCATGTTTGACAGTGGGGATGGTGTTCTTAGGGTTGAAGGCTTCTCCTTTTTTACGCCAAATGGTGCACACATCATTGTGGCCAAACAATTCAATTTTTGTTTCATCTGACCATAAAACAGAACACCAGAAGTCTTCTTCTTTGTCCAGATGAGCATTTGCAAAGGTCAAGCGGGCTTTTGTGTGCCTTTTCTGGAGAAGTGGTGTCCTCCTTGGCCTGCGTCCGTGGAACCCAGCAGTGTGCAGTGTCCGTTGAACTGTCTGCCTTGAGATGTCGCCACCAGCAGAGTCCAGATTCACCAGGGTGGCCTTGGTGGTGATCCTTGGATTTTTCTTCACCTCTCTCACTATTCTCCTGGCCAGCACAGGTGTCACTTTTGGCTTCCGACCACATCTTCTGAGATTTTCCACAGTGCGGAACTTCTTGTATTTTTTAATAATACTTTGCACTGTAGCCACTGGAACTTGAAAACATTTTGATATGGCTTTATAGCCCTTTCCTGACTTGTGAGCGGCCACAATGCACAGCCGCAGGTCCTTAGTGAGCTCCTTTGTCTTAGCCATGACTGTCCACAAACCAACTGCAGAGAGCTGCTGTTTTTCTCCTGTTGAGTTGATTAAAACAGCTGTTCCCAATGAATCAGGGTAATTAGGATGCTTTAAAACAGCTTGGACTATTTGGAATGGTATAGAACTTTGGATTTTCCCATATACTGTGACAGTTTTCAAAGGGTATGAATAATTTTGGACATGCCACTTTTTGTTCAAATGTGTATAAAAGCTGAGAAATACTTTTTCCCACAATGATGCCTCTTGTACATCATCGTGTTATCTCCTGGGAGATGCCTGTGTCGTTTCAAGGAAAAAATATAACTTCTGGTTAAATAAAAGTAAATTTAAGTCAAACTTTGCCAGGGGTATGAATACTTTCGGGCATGACTGTAGCTGTGAGAAGGTCGTAATGCAGATGAATGGGGACTAAACCTTTACTCAGAGGGCTGTGTGGGCTGGGTCCCTAAGAGAAGTTACTTCTAATTAACTGATACATAATTAACTTCTAATAACATATATACATATATATATATACATATATACATATACATATATACATACACATATATATATATATTCTTTAAATGTGGCTATTGGGTCGAGAGAAGACATGTCTTTTATTGTTTGTGTCCTACCTGTATCTAAAATGACTTAAATTCCCTCTATCAATTTAAACAGACACCGCAGCAAAGACAAATGTACTCTCGGTGCCGCCAGGCAGAGTGTGATTATGCTCTGTAGACATATATATATATATGTATATATATATATATATATATATATATATGTATGTATGTATTATTATTAAACATATATGTATTACATTCACATAACGCTGATAGTAGCTCATATATTCTCAATGATACAATAAATGTGTAAAACACAAAGCACGGAAAGGAAACGCAAGGTAAAAGGTATTAAGTATTAAAAAAAATAATATATATATAAATATTAAATGAATATTTTAACAGTAAAATATTAGCTTGACAAAAAGATATGACCTAAACACATGACTTTATCTCTTAAACGACTTTTACTACTATACACAAACCAGGAAAAAGATGAAAGCGTGGGGGAAACCCCTTTATACAGTATACAGTAACTATTACTGACACTGAAGAGCTCAGATAATTAATCACCATTAGGTGAGGTAATCTAGAACCAAGTGTTTCACAGCAAACCCAACAAATCCCCACTCTGAGTCTGATCATCTAAACTGTTCAATTACACAAATAATCTGGTGTTTTTGTGTTATTCTCCCTCTTATTTATCCTCCACAACCTTTAAGATTAGATTTTTACAATTAAGCTTGTTAGTTCGTTAATGTTGCATCCGTACACTTAGCTGATTTGAAATGTCGATGCTACATCAACAGTTGAGGATTTACAGTCACTAGTCCAAATGTTTGTGGCCACCCTTTTGGTCTACATCATGTAACTCCCGGCCTAAAATGGATGCCCACTCCCAGTCCCTGGAGTCTGCACAGAACGACCTCTAGTGTAGCTTCTGTGTTACTACGTTATTCAAGCATCAGATTAGTTTCATTAGTAACCTCTGAAAACTGGAGAGCTAGAGCTGCTGTCAGCTTGTGTTTTGTGTGGAGGAAAAGAGGAGGAACACTGATAAGATTCTGGGTGGGAAAACTCTAGTGCTGTTGTATAGTCATTTAAATTATATTTTTACATACCACCCCTTTATCCCTCATTCTGTATATGTATACATTCTACATATTTTTTTAAATACCACCACATGCACAATAACCTGCAAATTGTTATAGTCATTTCTATTTTACACTTAATGTAAATTATACTGTATTTTGCACTTCTTGTGGGATGCAACTGCATTTCACTAGCTTTGTACCTGCACTCTAACAATGACAATAAAGTTTAATCTAATCTAATTTAATGCTTCTATTACACCCTACCTCCAATTAGCAGGGAATTAACAAAACAAAGATTTATTTTAACATCAAATCAACACACAATTTATTGACATTTCAACACCATCTGTGTTTCTAATGGCAATATATATATATATATATATATATATATATATATATATATATATATATATATATATATATATATGACTATGCACAATACACAATCAGAGGAATCAGACATGGAGTATTACAGAGAACAGAGGATCCCTGGGAGGGATCTCTGGGCTAGTGTCCTTACTGACTCTTCTTCTGTTATTTTACCTGCATTCTTCATCGTAAATCTGATACTTGGTGTTTGTGCTTTTCTTAAGGCCCTGGATCTTTCAGTCCTCACTTTTGAACTATGGCCGGCCACTCTGACTCACTTTACCATGACCCTTGGCATTCTGAACTCATTTCTGGACATCTTGACTCACTCCACTATGTTCCTCAGCACCCTGACGAGCTTTTTTATCCCCCACATTGTGGGGCGTGTCTTGTGTTGTGTCTTTGCTTCTCCAAGACCAAAGCGAGGAGAACCCAGAGAACAATTTTCCAAACTTCTTTAGTAAGGATTCATCCATTCTGTAATTGAGAAATCAGAGCAAAATAATGAATGTTGTTGATAAAAAAAAAGATCACCCATGTCTATTAATGCATTCATCATTCACACAGTGCAAATGTCAGGAGGCGGAGCTAAAAAGCTAATGAAGTTAGAAGGCATTAGGATGACCTTTCTGTTTATCTGGAGGATGAATTACATCATATCAGATACATTACTCACTAACACCTGAATAAACCTCATGGGGATGGTTTTATATAGATCTGAGGAACCCTTTTTCTTTATGTACTTGACTATATTGTACTACGTAGAACCCTACGTAGAGTTTTTCCTTGCCACTGTGGCCTGTGGCTTGTTCACTTAGGGTTACAGGTTTTATTTGTTTTACTGCTCTTTTGCTGTACAGCATCCGGTTGTAACAAGCAATATACAAATAAATGAGATTTGATTTAGCAAAAAATGCATTACAATTTTCTCTTTCACCTCATTGTGTGTTAATGATTACATATTTGGCATAGCTTAATTTTTTATTGTTGTCCGAGTTTTCTTACCTCAGAATGCATCCTGAATCCTTCAGTACTTCAGCGAGCTCTTTCACTGAGTCTCCCAGTTTATTCCCACACAGATCCAGCTCTTTCAAGTGTGAGTGGTTTGAGCTAAGAGCTGAAGTCAGAGCAGCACAGCCTTTCTCTTCTATACTGCAGTCTTTAAGCCTACAGACAGACAAGTTCTTTATTTTGTTATTCATAACATGCAATAATGAAACAATGTGCAGTTCATGCTACAGCAGATAAACATTATTATTTATTTAACATTTTATTAATTAATAAAATATGTAATAAATGAAACTTTATTTCATTATTATAACAATAACAATTCACAACACTACAAACTCTACATTTGTGATCTCAAAACACTGCAGTTCAAATAAAGCTCTATTCAGTAAGTTTCATCACATGTCTATTCATAATAAAAACTAGTCACTTACAGTAGTTTCTGTAGTTTACACTTCTGATTCTTTAGTAGAACACAGAGGTCTATCATTCCTGAGTCTCCCAGTTTATTCCCACACAGATCCAGCTCTTTCAGGTGTGAGGGGTTTGAGTTTAGAGCTGAAGTCAGATCTGCACAGCCTATGTTTGTTAAACTCATAACTAGCCTACAGAGAGTGAGGGGGAAGTGAAGAATATTATTAGAATGCAATAAATATTGTAAATATTACAAGTGTGATTACAAATATCACAAGCTAATAATACATTTGCAGACATTGTACATACATGAATTAATCAGTATCAGTGGCACAACACCTTTAGCCGACTTCTGCTTTTTTTCCCTTTATAAGACAGTAAAACTCACCTCAGTTTCTCCATTTTACACTGATGATTCTGCAGAAGACTGCTGAGCTTTCGCATTCCGGATTCTTCTAGTTTATTCTTGTTTAGATCCAGTTCCTTCAGGCATGAGGGGTTTACAATCAGAGCAGATATCAGATCAGCACAGTCTTCACGTGTAATACTTTTTGTTTGATACAGCCTGAGGAGTGAAAAAGTAGCAACAGTCCCGTTATTTGTGTTTAACAAACAAACTATTACTCCAACAATCCTCTCTAATCCAAGAGCTGTTGACGTCTGGGACTTGTGTTCCATGAAGTTTGATCAATAAAACTGATAAAGAGCAGAACTAATATGGTCACCTGCATTCAGCAAATGCTTCTTCCGTTTAGCCCTGTTTTATTTCTCACGGTTATCAGCTGACCTCTTCTTCATGGGAAGGTCTGCTAATGATATTATTATTGCTGTACTTCTACAATGTTATTTTTAACTTTTCCTTTATCTGGTGGCAGTTCTTGGTGTATCAATCAGTGTCTTTGTAGGGTGTTTCAGTTCAAATCTAATATGCATAGAAAAATCTTGTCTATATAACCAGCTTATAGTCTACTTCATTAATCCAGCTCCTTACGTGAGTTTCTGCAGTCTGCAGTGTGGATCCTCCAGGAGAGCAGACAGCTGATCCACTCTGATCTCCTTTGGTTTAGTCTGACTCAGATCCAGCTCCGTCTGCAGTAAGGGGTCTTTACCCAGCTTTTGTTTAAAATAAGTGTAGGCTTCTTTTGCAGCATCACTTTTCAGCAGTCTGGAGAGAGAACATCAGAACAGTCTAATGAACTACTCAATAACTCAATAACGGTTAAATACGTACTCTAGAGACGTTTCTCAACCCAGTTCTGGGGTTTTGATCTGCCCCCAGTTCCCCACACCCTGATTGAGAAGACTCCTGGGTCTGGGTCTAGTGTACAATACTAACAATACTACAATGTCATGTATGAACCAAATGGAAATGTTTGTTTATATAAATACAACCTCAGATGAACAACAACACACAACATATTCCACCGTCTCTTTACTTATTTAACAACAATGAAACATCCTACAATAAGACATGTCCACAATGTCCACATTCTCTGCTGTGCGATTAAAATGAGTAAAAGAGAAAGAAAGGTTTTGGGTGGTTCTGTATGCTTTGCTCTCATATATCTTTACAGTACAATATGATCAACACACCATAGTGTTAATCATATTAGAATTATATTATTATTGAATATCTCTCAATTTCTCTTACTGAAGATGTATATATATATATATATATATATATATATATATATATATATATATGTGTGTGTGTGTGTGTGTGTATATAATTAAGTTACATTTCTGAGTCTTGAGTTGTAAATTACTGCATTTAATAAAAACAATGTTTCTAAATATAAGTAAGGAATGTAGTTTTTAACTAATAGACAGAACAGGTCTAAATGTAAATAACTCAGGATTAAATTGATTATAAGTTCATAAATTAATCACCTCAGTTTTTTCTTTGTATTCACAAATAAACCCGTAAGCTGCTTCACTCCTGTGTCTCCGGGGTCGTTCCCTCTAAGATCCAGCTCAGTCAGGGCTGATGAGGGGCTTTTCAGAGCTGAAGCCAGAGCTGCATATCCTCCCTCTGTTATTCTGCAGAATGAAAGACTAAACACAGAACAAAAGACCAGAACATTTATTTCTAATTGTGACAACAATTCTCCTTCTTTTGAGAAGTTGTGAGATTTTTGTGTGATGAGAGTAATGCATCTCAGTAGATCTTACCTCAGCTTCTTCAGTTTACAGAGAGGATCCTTCAGTCCACTGCAGAGCTCCTTCACTCCTGAATCCTGCAGGTTGTTGGAGCTCAGGTCCAGTTCTCTCAGAGTGGACAAGGTGAGAACTGTGGCTAAAGCTGAACAGCTTTCTTCTGTTAGATCATCATCGTTGATCCTAAAAGCAAATGATGACATTTCACATTTAAATAGATATAAAAAGATAAAAACATGAAACCCATTCAGCTTCGCTAATATTTACTAAACTGAAAATAATTCAGTAAAATCGATTATTTCTTTTGAGAATATGATAATATAAAATGTTTTTATTCTGCTTGTTTCTGTAACTGCTACAACCAACATTTGGTACCATTTATATCAAATGTAAGGTGCAGGTACGTTTGAATGAACAGCTGCATTAAGCAGAGTGGCTCAACACAACAGTTGATCACTTCAGGACAAAGAACACTGAGGGACTTACCATCAATCTGTCATTTTAGTTGAACTATAAACTAATGGTGTGAATGGGTGTTGATAATGATATTAATCTGCAGAGATAAAAGCAATATCCCCTTGTTTCTGTACATTTATGATGAATATATCTATATATACACAACCTCTGTTCTTAAAAAGCCCAAAGCATCTCTGAAACATTCCTTTTAACTTCATCATGAATGTGAGGAGCTGAGCTGCTGGTATTCATTTTCATCACAAAAACGTGAATAAAACAAAAGGTCATTAAAAACAAGCAGTTTTTGCAGTCTGGTTTCCATATATTGACTAGAGTGAACATTACAGTGAGGAATGTCAACAATGACACAGTACATCCAACTTTCTATATCCAATATTTTCTCTTAGGTTTTCCACTACATGCACCTTTTAAAGAAAACCGTATTTATTATTGCAGGAACAGATCAGAATACTGACCGGAGTCTCCTCAGTTTACAGTGTGTATCCTGCAGTACAGCACACAGTAGTTTCACTCTGGAATCTCCTGAAGGTCCTGCTGGATTCCTGCTCAGTTTCAGCTCTGTCTGCAGCAGGATATTTATTCTCAGAGCTGAAGAAAGAGAAGTCCAGGCTTCCTCTGCAGCTGCCGTCTTCAACAGCCTGCAAAGCCAGGAGAACACATTCATTTGAACAACTTTATACCTCATTTGCTCTTAAATCTATTCCCAGATAACTATGAGGACAAATCAGAATATCTTTTTTGAAGATATTACTGTGAGTTTGAAGCTTATTAATCTCTAAACAAAAATGCTATCATTAATCATCTTAATAAAAAATTAAATTTCTCTTTCTTTGTCAGTGTTTGCAGAAGGGTTGCTTAAACTTGGCACACCATTAAGCGAAAGCGGGGGAGGAAACAGGGATCCGTGCTAGGCTAAAATCTAATGCTAGCCCATGTTAGCTTTTACCATCTCTTTTCTCCATCATTTGCTCACTCAGAAACTGGGCTCCCTCAGCTGAATCAATCTGAAGCTAAACTCACATCAGACCGGAAAACACTTATTACAACAAAACTAACCACCTACTTGCACATTTAGCAATGGATGTGATTAAATATAAAATGTGTAAAAGCCATGTTGTACTCCTGTACAAGACTGAAAACAGCACAATGATGCAAGACACTCCTGTCTCCTGATTTAAATATATTCAAATGCAGGCAGTATTTAAACAAAGAGAAACTTGTTCATTTGTATGGCTCCAGCTTTGGTAAAGGACTAGATAACCTGTGTTATTCAAGAAATGTACCATGTAACCAGGTAAAACACAGTAATGTAAGATTATATTTTTAATATATATCCAGAAAAATGCATCAAAGTTGAACTCTATAACTTTGTCTTTGTTTCTTTGTCTTTCTAAAATCTAAGACCAAATCAATTGTTGATAAAGTGATAAATAAAACCTGGGTCAACAGCTTATGTAGGAATGTGTTTAGCTCACCTCAGTGTCTTCAGTTTATAGGTCGAATTCTCTACTAAATCAGTGAGCTTCTTCACTCCTGAGTCTCCAGGGTCGTTCCCTCTGAGATCCAGCTCTGTCAGGTGTGATGAGGGGTTTGATTTCAGAGCTGAAGCCAGATCCTCATATCCTTCCTGTGTTACACTGCAGTCTGAGAGACTGGAGAAAAGAGAAATGTTACAGTTAAAACTTCAATTCAAATGTTTAATGTATCCTTCTGAGACTGAGTAACACACTAACTTTAGTTTAGCAAGTCTGCAGTCCAAAATCTTCAGTAGGTTACAGATCTTTTTCACTCCAGGGTTTCCTAGTTTATTCTCACTCAGATCCAGCTCTTTCAGGTGTGAGGGATTAGAGGAAAGAGCTGCTGACAGAGCAGCACAGCCTTTCTCTGTAATACTGCTGTTATTCAGCCTGCAAAGGACAAAAGCACAAGGTATTTTTATATATGCATAGCTGTTACCACTAGATTTATAGTAATAAAAGTAAACACCACAGATTATGATAACTTTGTTTGTAAAACATAATAAAGTTTAATTTACTACAGTTTAATTTTAACATGTCATGATGAGCCAAAGCCCTAAAGTTGTACATAAAATCTCATGTCAGTCCTATTGTTAACATGCAGTAAACTTCATACACTGTATTCTGAAATACACACTAACTTCAGCTTCTCAGTCCTGCAATGTGAATCCTTCAGTAGAACAGAGAGCTGTTGAATTTCCACGTCTCCGTTCATTTTCCCATTGAGATCCAGCTCTTTCAGAAGTAATGGATTCCTTCCTAAAGCTTTATTCAGATAATCACAGACTTTTTCTGCATCAGCGCTTAACAGGCTGGAAAAAGAATAGTAATAAATCATTATTATCAACACTAGACAGCTCACTTCCCAGTTTTACTTCTGTGGCTGGAAAGGATGTATACAGCAGTATGAATACAGCTTGTTTCAAGTGTGAAGGCATAAGACAGGTGTCTTGTATTTGGTATTTTGGCAGCATATTAAAGGTACAGTGGCTATTAGTGCTCCTGTGTGAAAAGCAAGGGTTTTTATTTTTTTCTTTATTCTCTTTCTATTACATAAAACTTCCTGAATATTACGATTATTGTTTCATGCATGCACAAAATACCCTTAACGTGTTTCGGATTCATGGGGCAGAAATGTTTTGCTTTGCAGGCCATATCACACTTCTTGTGATATGGTTCTTGAGTTGCTTTGCATTTAATAAAAATGGGTTAATAATTAACAACTATATTCATAAACATGGTGGCATTGTTAATGTTCCCCAGTTATTTCACACTGAAGATGTACGATTGTGATCAGAAGTATATATTGAGTATGCCATCATGGACAATGAAGGTTATGGCAATGATGGACCTTCAGTGATTTTCTTTTAACTGTTTTATTTTCTAGAGCAGAATGAGTGATATTATACATCTTTAACAGAAACAAACAAGAATTCGGTAACAAGTCTGAATTATTTTTGGGGTCTGAAATCAACACAGGGTCAACATAAAAAAAAAAAAAACATCACACCTAATATTTGTGTAAATGTCTCTTAGCAAGTTGCAACTTGACCAGACACTTTGGGAGCCATCAACATGCTTCTGGCAGAATTCTGGTTGAATTTGGACGGCCCCAGAATTCAGGACGGCACCAGAGCATGATGCTCCCACCACCATGCTTAACAGTTGGTTCAGTATTATTAAAATTGAATGAGGTCTTCAACTCTACGAACACTGTACCAACTGGTAAGCATGCTGGTAGCACCTTTACTCCTCAAACATAGCTCTGGTCATTGTGGCCAAGCAAAAGTATCTTTTTCTCATCTGGCCAAAAAACTTTCCCTCAAAAGGCTTTTTCTTTGTCCATGTGGTTCAGCTGCACCCTTTAGTTAAGGTTGACAGTGTTGATTTTGGAGCAGGAGCTTTTTTCTTGGATGGCAGCCGTTCAGTCCATGGTGATGTAAAATTGACTTGAGTGATGACAGGGACACTGTTTTAAGTGCTGTCGATCAAACCTTTTTTATGTGGCACAGCTACCAGTTGTAGTGAATCATGATCACTAAAAGGAAGAAGTCTTGGTCTTGGCAAAGTAAAAGACATTTAGGTACATTCTGCACCACTGAAATAATAATCTAAATAGGCATATGGATATCTGGTATGTATAATTTTGAACCTGTGTTGTTTTAATGCTTTTGTGTTTTATGCATCTTTAATGGTTTCTTTTAAATATTAATGCTGTAACTCATTCTGCTCCTCCAAAAAACAATTTAAAGAAATCCCTGAAAGTCAAATATCAGCATGTAATGTATGCCCATGAGTGAACTCAAACTATTCACTTTAAGTTTATATAATGAAAAACCACATGTCTAAAATATTTCTTGTATAGATCTGTATACTAGTAGTGCATCACCTCAGTGTCTTTAATCTATGGTTTGGTTCCTCTAGTAGAACAGTCAGAAGCTCCACTCCTTTTTCTCCAGGGTTGTTTCCTCTGAGATTTAGCTCGATCAGGTGTGATGAGTTTGATTTCAGAGCTGAAGCCAGAGCCTCATAGCCTTCCCCTGTTACACTGCAGTCTGAGAGACTGGAGAAAAGAGAAATGTTACAGTTAAAACTTCAATTCAAATGTTTAAAAACTTCCATTCAAAGGTAAATTTCAGAGCTGAAGCCAGAGCCTCATAGCCTTCCCCTGTTACACTGCAGTCTGAGAGACTGGAGAAAAGAGAAATGTTACAGTTAAAACTTCAATTCAAATGTTTAAAAACTTCCATTCAAAGGTAAATTTCAGAGCTGAAGCCAGAGCCTCATAGCCTTCTTCAGAGATGCTGCAAACACTAAGACTGAAAGTACAGAGATAAAATCAGAAAATAAAACTTAACAGAAAATGTTATGAGCTTCTCCTGTATGTTATGCCTTGTTAGTCCACTACTTCTAGTACTATTAAAACTGAGAAATAAGAAACCAGCAATCTGTAAAGTTGACCAACCCCACCACAGCCGCATAAACTATATGCTCTCCAGTTCATGTATTAATGTAAAAAGTACAAAAATGTTAAAAAGTGATTAAATGACTTGAATGGTAATGGTACTGGTAGGTAAACAGTACCTAAAGCTTTCATCTTATATTGAGAGGAGAAGCTCACCTTCGTATGTAAAGTATTTTACGATTTTGCTTCTTTATGCACTGTTAAAGAACAAAAACTAAGATCTTATAAGAGAGAATCCTTTACCTTTATTCTTCATACTCTTGGATAATACTAAATATTAATAAAGTAGTAAAAATAAAAACATATTAAGTAGAAAAACTTCACTCACTTCACTTTTTCTAGTTTGCAGTTTGATAGAAGATCAATGAGCTGCTTCACACCGGAGTCTCCCACACTATTTTTACTAAGCCCCAGCTTTTTCAGATGTGAGGGGTTTGATTTCAGAGCTGAAACCAAATAAGTGCTGCCTTCTTCTGTAATATTACAGTCACACAGCCTGTAGAGAGAAACAACAGTTTCTGTAAAATCTCTATTGAATAATTTACCTTCTCAGAGAGAATTAACATCTTCTGAACACTGCCACGTCATACTTTTATCTAATGTTAAACATTCAACTGCACAGAACTGCACAAAATCATTCATATTAGGACTCCAGACTTTTTTAAACAATTGATGTAACTTTAAATCACAACATACTGCAGGTTTGAGAGTTTGAACTGTGTATTCTCCAGCAGATCACACAGGTGCTTCACTCCAGAGTTTTCCAGTTTATTCTGACTCAGATCCAGCTCCATCAGGTATGAAGGATTTGAACAAAGAGCTGATGATAGAGCCTCACAGCCTATCTCTGTAATCCTGCAGCTATTCAGCCTGCAGAGAGTGAGAGCAGAAAGGCTTCAGTTATTGGGTAACAAAACCTTGTATATCACATGTTTGTCACATCTCATACATTTTTAACTTTTATATCATGTCATGCCCTTCCTTTCTCAATGGGTATGTTACAAAAAAGCACAAGCTATTGCCAACACAGAGCTCTGTGTGTTTTAATTTAACTGAGTTTATTTTAAATAATAAAAACTGACTTTAATTTCACAGGTCTGCAGTGTGAATCCTCCAGCACGGCAGAGAGCTTCTTCATTTCTGAGTCTCCTTGTATTCTCCCACTCAGATCCAGCTCTGTCAGCAGTAAGGGGTTTATTCTTAGAGCTTTAGTAAGAGAAGCACAGATTTCCTCTGCTGCAGGGCTTTTCAACAGCCTGGAGAGAGAGAAAGAATATTTTCAGTGTGAAGCAAATCACAGAGGCTTACATTCTGACCCTGGATAAACATATATAGCAATGAGAGGCATTCAGAGAGACATTCACACCACAGTCTTTGTCATTCCACTAAACTGAAAAACTAGACACTGTACTTTTAATGAGCCGGAGGCTTGGTTTACTGCTCTCCTTTTTTTGCTGATCAAACATTTGTACTGCTTCCGTAATATGCTCTCACCTCAGTTTGTTCAGTTTACAGTTTAAATCCGTTTGTAAATCACTGAGCAGCTTCACTCCTGTGTCTCCAGGGTCGTTCCCTCTGAGATCCAGTTCTATCAGGTGTGATGAGCGATTTGATTTCAGAGCTGAAGCCAGAGCAGCATATCCTTTCTGTGTGAGGTCATTGTCACTGACACTGGAAGAAATGAAGAGAATTTCAATAATGAAAAGTTATCTCACAAATATTAACCTTTTATTATGGAGGTCATTACTGCTTACAATTTGCTAATAGCTTCCTCAAAAAACAAAGAAATGCTGCTGCTATAGCACCTTTGCCAAGTGTGGCAGCATCACTTAAGTAGATGAGAGAGAAACACAACCAAACCTACTTATATTCCATATAATATAATCAGATTTCTCACACCAAAAGTGTATAATTGCTTAAAGCAGGTATTGGACAAAATGCAACTGAATTCAAAATGCAAAAGAATCCCAACAATGACTTTTTTAGAGTTTAAAAAAAATAATCAATCGATCAATTAATGGAGAAAATAATCAAAAGATCAAATGATTTTTACATAAAAAAATACTTAAACATTCATTCATTAATACATTGTTTAAACTACAGTAATTTTGTTTTGTTCAACCAAAACCCTGTTTTCATTCCTTTAAGGGTGAGTTTATAATAATAATAATAATAATAATAATAATAATAATAAAAAGAGGAAGAACAAGAACGTCTAGAGGATGAATTGTCAAATGATGTATAGCAATATCATTAAAAGTGATATTTCTGAGACGGTAATCTCATATCGTTGCTACCCAGAAGATCAGAATCAGGGTCGATTCAAGCATATTTGAATATATTGGGTATTGGCTATTTTAATTACAGTCCAGTTCTGAGTCTTTGTTGCGTTCAGAGCGCCATCTGGTGGCCTCAAGGTGGCATTAAGGGACATTATAGCCCTAGAGTCTGCAGTGTGGAGCTATTTTACAGTAGAACATAATATAAAACAGACCATAATATCTGACCCTTTATAAAACTCTCACTGAAACTCTCTGTTTTACTGGCGGGAGAACCACAACAACAACAACAACAACAACAACAGATATCAATCCAGAGTGTGTACCACTACACACACACAGGAAGTGGCCTGCAGTGTTGTAAAGGAGCTGAGAGCTGATTGGTCAGGGAGGATTGACTGGATTATTAGATATTAAACACTATAAAACAGTTACTTTATGTAAACAGTCACTACTAAACTAAACCAAGCAGTCCAGAATGTCTCATTATAGACACCGATCCTTATAAAAAGGTGATTTTACTGAATTGTACTGATTTCACTTAGCTTGTTGCTAATTAATTTATTTGCTATTAAAAACACAAATACATTTTAATGTGCTGTTAACATGTCGAAGTGCTTTTAACATGTTTTTTTTTTATATATATTCCATGTGACCATTATTACGAAGGTGTTGATATATTAAATTTTCATCTATAAACAATAATAAGAACTCACCTCAGCATTTGCAGTTTACAGGATGGATTTTTTAGTAGAGCACAAATCTTCTTCAGTCCAGAGTCTCTTATCTTATTCCCACTCAGATCCAGCTCTCTCAGGTGTGATGGATTTAAACAAAGAGCTGATAATAGAGTAGCGCTGCTTTGCTCTGCGATACCACTGTCCTTCAGCCTGCATACAGAGAATTATGGTGGAGAAATGTCCATAAAATGAACAAAATTCCAAATTAGGAAATAACTACATTCACTTCCCATTTTACAATTAAAGACATTAATGATGAGATTAATCAAAAGTCATTACTTCAGTTTCTGAGTCCTGCAGTGTGAATCCTTCAGTAGATCAGAGAGCTTCTTCATTTCTGAGTCTCCTTGTATTCTTCCACTCAGATCCAGCTCTGTCTGCAGTAAGGGGTTTATTCCTAGAGTTTTAGTCAGATGATCACAGAACTTCTCTGCAGCAGAGCTTTTTAACAGTCTAAAGAGACAAAAAGATCATCACAATTTCAGATACAATAGTGCATACATGCTTTTAAACATTGGTTTGATAAAGTCTAAAATCATGAATTTATTTGGAAAGTCTCATTGTTCATTACAGACACTACATGGTCATACTAATACTTAAATATTGGAGATAGAACTGTCTTTAAGGAGGCCAAATACAGACTGGAGAAAGGGATTAGAGCTGCGAAGAGCAAGTACTCAGAGCAGCTGAACAGACACATCACTGCTAACGACCCATCTTCAGCCTGGAAAGGCCTACAGCTTCTCACTGGTCACAAGGTGAGAAAGACCCCCCTCCTCCTGAACGACCGACACCTCACCAACGACCTGAATGAGTTCTACTGCAGATTTGAACTCACAAAAGACAATCGGACCGTCTACCACCCATCACCCCCCTCCACCTCCACCCCCACACTGGCCCTCTCACCTCTGCCTCCTGCTCATCTCTGCATCAACCGGCAGGATGTTCACAGGCTCTTCAGCAGACAGAAGGTGAGGAAAGCCCCCGGGCCCGACTCAGTCTCTCCATCCACCCTAAAACACTGCTGTGACCAACTAGCTCCAGTGTTTACAGACATTTTTAACAGATCACTGGAACTCTGCTCTGTTCCAGCCTGCTTCAAAACCTCCACCATCATTCCAGTTCCCAAGAAATCCACCATCACCGGACTGAATGATTACAGGCCTGTCGCCCTGACCTCTGTAGTCATGAAGGTCTTTGAACGCCTGATCCTAGCCCACCTGAAGTCCATCACAGATCCCCTGCTGGACCCCCTGCAGTTTGCGTACCGAGCAAACAGGTCTGTCGATGATGTGGTCAACCTGACCCTGCACTTTATCCTGCAACATCTCGACAGCCATGGAAACTATGCTAGGGTTTTGTTTGTGGACTTTAGCTCGGCCTTTAACACTGTTGTGCCGCAGCTTCTTCAGGCCAAGCTCTCCCAGCTGTCAGTGCCAGACTCCATGTGTCGGTGGATCGTGGATTTTCTGACAGACAGGAGACAGCAGGTGCGGCTGGGGAAGCACAATTCAGACCTCCGGACACTCAGTACTGGAGTCCCTCAGGGTTGTGTTCTTTCACCCCTTCTCTTCAGCCTCTACACTAATGATTGTGTCTCCAAAGATCCAGCTGTAAAGATCCTGAAATTTGCAGATGACTCCACTCTGGTGGGCCTCATAGCCAACGGTGATGAGTCTGCTTACAGAAAGGAAATTGAGCAGCTGGTGTCCTGGTGCAGCAACAACCACCTGCTGCTAAACACAGAAAAGACTGTAGAGATGGTGGTGGACTTCCGACGCAATCCACCCACCCTTCCCCCCCTCCACATCAACAACACTGCAGTATCAATGGTGGAGTCACTCAAGTTCCTGGGCACCACCATTTCCAGAGACTTGAAATGGGAGAAAAACACCATCTCCATCATCAAGAAAGCTCAACAAAGAATGTACTTCTTGAGACAGCTCAAGAAATTCAACCTGCCACAGACCCTGATGATCCAGTTCTACACAGCGATCATCGAGTCCATTATCACAGCCTCCATAACTATCTGGTTTGGTTCCTCCACCTCACAAGAAAGAACCAAACTCCAGCGCATCATCAGGACAGCAGAGAGGATCATAGGATGTAACCTGCCATCACTTCAGCAGATCTACTCCAGCAGGATGAGGAAGCGGGCTGGCAAGATTACATCTGACCCCTCACATCCTGGACACCTCCTCTTCCAGACACTCCCCTCGGGTAGAAGACTGCGGTCCATCAAAACCAGCACAACACGTCATGCTAACAGCTTCTTCCCCAGAGCTGTAGCGCTCCTCAATCACAGTGGTCACCTCCCACTGTAAACCTCTAAACTTACAACTGAACTGTACCAAACCGGACTGAACAGTTATTTGCACTCTGCCTATTTTGCACTATGACTATTTGCACACCTGTACAGATGTCCTTTTCTTTTCTGTAAATATATTTTTCAGCTCTTTATTACCTTTATTACCTTTAGTACTTTCTACTTTTTTTAATTTATCCCCTACCCTATTTATTGTTTAGTGTCATTTTCCTTTAGTTTAAGACTGTGTTCTGTGTTTCTTTGTTACTTGTCATGCGTGTTGCTCTCACCAAGACAAATTCCTTGTATGGGTAACATACTTGGTGAAATAAAGAGATTCTGATTCTGATTCTGATTCTGATTAAATACACATAAGAAAATAAAATAGATATTGAGCATAAACACTGATGTATTTTTATATAAGGGCTAGGTCAGGAAGTGGAAAGACAGAGAGGAAAACCTGAGAGAATATATGAATGTGTGTACTTCACAAAATAAAAGACTGGCCAGTAGTTTTACATGTGAACATAGGACACTCTTGACCTTGAAGAAGCACAGATGACCGGTGGATTTACACTCCTGTGACTAATAACTAAGAAAATGGCAGGAACTAATCCCAAAATAAAAACAACCTTATGTACATCATACTTTATACAACATTATACATTCTAATATTATACACATATCCTCTCATGTGGGAGAAAGGTCCATGTTATGTTTAGCTCTCTTCTGATGGGAGGAGTTGTTACACTTTAGCTTAGATTTGTATACGTTCAAAATATACACATTTCCCAAATACACCTACTTCAGTGTCTTCAATTTATGCTGTGGATGCTCTAGCAAGCGATGAAGGCTCTTAACTCCTGCATCTCCAGGATCGTTCCCTCTGAGATCTAGCTCGATCAGGTGTGATGAGGGATTCAATTTCAGAGCTGAAGCCAGAGCAGCATATCCTTCCCCTGTTACACTACAGTCTGAAAGACTATCATACAAAAGAAAGAAACATTCTTTAGCATCAACACAGAAACTCTGCTTAACTCCTTGTGCTTTTGTGTGCTGTCTGTTTATCTGCTAAAGCTTTCTTCTCCTTGCTCTGAAATATTTTTTCTTGCCAGTGTCACACCGGACTTCACTGGGGCTTGGATTTGGGTCTCTATTAAACTCCTTTTATTGTCTATTTTTCGACTCATACAACACATTTTGTTTATTTAGGAAAAAAAGTGATAAGCATTGTTCTTAAAATACCTACAACAATATGTAAAATGATGTGAGGAGGAGATTTCTGGGTGCAGGTATATTCTACAGTGGATTTCATGAAGATTCAGTCTATATGAAGCTGTGTGTGTTATTTGTATGCATCTTACTCCAGTTTCTGTAGTTCACACTGAGGATTCTTCAGTACAGCACAGAACTGCTCCACTCCCACATTCGATAGTTTATTCCCACTCAGATGCAGCTCTACCAGGTGTGAAGGATTAGAATTCAGAGCTGAAGACAGAGCTGCACAACCTTCCACTGCAATACTGCTGGAATTCACCCTGTAATCAGAGGTCAGTGGAGGAGAGAATTACTGAAACATATTGCTTATTTGTCTTGAAACAAGTAAAGTGAAACAATAGTTTCTTAAATCTTCAAACTTCTTTGTTCTACAACAATAATTATTGAACAGAAACACTCCATACTTCAGTATCTGAGTCCTGCAGTGTGAATCCTTTATTAGATCAGACAGCTGCTTCATTTCTGAGTCTCCTTGTATTCTCCCACTCAGATCCAGCTCTGTCTGCAGTAAGGGGTTTATTCCTAGAGCTTCAGTAAGAGAAGCACAGATTTCCTCTGCAGCAGAGCTTTTCAACAACCTGGACAAAAAAGATTGTCACAATTTTAGATGTAATAGCGCATACATGCTTTTAAACACTGATTATATAAAATATATAAATTATATAGATTAAAATGATGAATTTATATGTAGTATCATTGCTAACTACAGACACTACATGGTCATACTAATTCTTGAATATTTTTATAATGGTATAAAGCAGGTCACCTCAGTTTCTTCAGTTTACTGTTTGGACACTTTTGTAAATCAGTAATCAGCTCCACTCCTTTACTTCCTGGATCGTTCCCTCTGAGATCCATCTCTACTAGATGTGATGAAGGGTTGGATTTCAGAGCTGAAGCCAGAGCAGCATATCCTTCTTCTGTTACACTGCAGTCTGAAAGGCTAGACACAAAACATGCTGGCTTTACAAAAACAACATGTTTGGAGTTTGTGTATTAAATGATAAAATGACCTGCATAATGTAACGGCATCGTTCAGTTTACTGTTTACTGTTTTTATTTAACAGAACTCACCCCAGTCTCTTTAGGTTACAATACTGATTGGTCAGTAGAGCACAAACATGTTGCACTCCAGGGTTTCCTAGTCTATTCATACTCAGATCCAGCTGTTGCAGGTGTGTAGGATTTAAACAAAGAGCTTCTGATAGGGAACAACAGTCTTTTTCTGTAATGCTGCTGTTATTCAGCCTGTAAACAAATAGATGATAAAGAAAAGATCATTCCGTTACTTTGCTTAACAAATACTGACATGAAACAGTCATGAAAGGTAGCTTTCCACTTGCACTACTCAGAAACACAGGATGAGCCTGACTGACTTCAAGAGGGCACTATATCAAACTTTGAGTCATGCCCCCAGGACCCCTTTAGCTCTGTGACCTCAGCTTGACTCACATTTAATAAATAAGGCACTTATCATGTAGCATCCATCAAAACTCAGTGTATCCTGCTCTGTTTAAGATATCAAATGGGAAACCCTCCTGATTTCTTCCTAAATTGTTATGCTAAACTGCTTTGATTTGTTTAGATTTATATCTATTTTTAAATCTGTAGCACAAAGATGCAAACGTCATTGTCCTGCTGTTACCAACTTTTAAAATATTTGTCAGTTTTTAACCATGAAATATACCAGTTAACACCTTAATTGTTCATGGACTTCAACAAATGAACAGATGTTCATTCAAAGTTGTGCCCTTTGAATCTTAAACAATAATAATTATTATAATTATTTAACAGAAACACTCCATACTTCAGTATCTGAGTCCTGCAGTGTAAATCCTCCAGTAGATCAGAGAGTTTCTTCATTTCTGAGTCTCCTTGTATTCTCCCACTCAGATCCAGCTCTGTCTGCAGTAAGGGGTTTATTCCTAGAGTTTTAGTCAGATGATCACAGAACTCCTTTGCAGCAGAGCTTTTCAACAGCCTGAAAGACAAATCATAAAGGATTTCCTTACAATGTTATATTTTACTGACTATCCCGTCCATAGTCTTCTTATTCTGATATTTCACTGTATAGACTGTGCAACAGACTTTCTCTGCAGCAGAGCTATTCAACACTCTGGAGAAAAGGGCAAACACTGCTATGAATTTTATTCATATGCAATTAATTACATTAAAACCCATTTTAAAAGATGAGTGAAGGTATTTTGTAAAATAAATCAAAGGAACGAGGGAAGTTTATAAGCTGGTTTTAACAGTAGGTGACTGATTGATTTAACATCTCTGGAACAAGCATTTTTATGCCAATAATTCAAATATCTACCCCAGTTTGTTCAGTTTCCACTTTGGATTCTTAACTAAATCAGTGAGTTTCTTCACTCCGGTGTCTCCAGGATCGTTCCCTCTGAGATCCAGCTCTGTCAGCGGTGATGAGGAGTTTGACTCCAGAGCTGAAGACAAATATGTATATCCTTTCCCTGTTATACTGCAAGATGAAAGACTAAACAGAGGACAAAACATAGTTATGCTTGGCAGAATAACCTAATCACCACATATATTTCTATGTCTGTAGGCCTAAAATGAATCCTCTGCATATGCTTATTGTCAATGTCTGCAGGATTCTCAAAACAGTGGCACCAAAAAAACAGGCTGCCATAAAGTAGCTTACTGTGATGCATACATCCCATACCCATGAGTAATTAAGCCTGTTACGAAACATCTTAAGAAATATCCTAAATACATTAATATCAGCTAGAAGACAATCATTTTATTATAGGCTCTTAATAATTAGACAGTAAATGACAATAATATTCAAATATAACAATTATGTATAAAATGTAAACAAATCTTTAAAATCTTTGAAAATTGAGATTTTATTTTACATTGTACATGGAAAGAGACCAGTTAACACTAATGCTGAACAATAAGCACCCATAAACCACATTCAGTGAGTAACAACCTTTAGTTCAAAATTTTGGGTTTAAACACAAATGTTTAAAAGTACAAGCTGCCAGACACCACTGTGGAGGGAACAGACTGTCACTTATACTTTTAGTTTAGTGCTTTAAAAGTCCTTCTTTTACCCTCTGTGTGCTGAACAGGCCCGTTATATAGATTATACAACATTATAACATATATACTGTAGATATAGATAAGCTCACCTCAGTGTCTCCAGTTTACAGGCTGGACTCCTTAGTCCTTCAGAGAGCAGCTCTACTCCAAAGTCCTGTATGGGATTGTTGCTCAGATCCAGCAGAGTCAGATTAGAGGATTCTGAGCTGAGAACTTGGAGCAGAGCTGAACAGCTTCTCTCAGTCAGGTTACACTCACTGAGCCTGAAAGTAAACGTGAGACAGAAAAAGTGCTCAAATCTCAAATCTTGTATAAATTTAAAAATTAATATGTCATTAATTAGTCAATAAGTTATTGTTTTAATTGATCAATTAAACTAGTGCAGAGTGTGACAGTAACGTACATTTTGTACATTTTGTAGTTATGTTTTTGTTTTTTATTGATGTAATATCAGGACTTTATGAACCCAGGAGGCACTAAAAATTGCGAATCTTTGTGAATCCAAAAAAAAGGCAATGTATCATTGCTCTGTATGCAATAGTGTTATAATGTGTTGTAAATGTTGGCTGTCAACATGCCAACACCAGTGAACCATGAATGGTGGAGAGAGTCCATACTGTGTGCAAAATCCACAAAAATAACATTGCATTTTGTGTGCAAGACATTGGTTCCACATGTTGTAATTAAATCATGAATAAATCATATTTAGTGTGTAATATTGTATCATTTAGTTTCTTAGTGTTTATATTCATTAGCCATATAGCCAGGTTTGAACACAAGCGTTTAAAATACAAGCTGTACTTTCCTGACACCGCTGTGGAGGACTTGATTTAGAGCAGTCCTTTTTTTACTTCTACTTTCACCTTCTGTGTAAAATATACCACAGCATTATAATGGCAATTGCTCACCTCAGTGTCTCCAGTTTACAGGTTGGACTCTTCAGTCCTTCAGAGAACAGTTCTACTCCTAAGTCCTGTATGGGATTTTTGCTCAGATCCAGCAGAATCAGTGTAGAGGACACTGAGCTAAGAATGTTGCGCAGCCCTGAACAGCTTCTCTCAGTCAGGTTACACTCACTGAGCCTGAAAATAAACGTAACACAACAGAGCACCAACAATCTCTCATTTTTATCCTAATATTGTTTCACAAATTTTTCATGAGTTCATTCTAAACCTCAGAACTTTTACAATCAGCACATTCGTATGACTATATGGCTATATTGCTACAGTATGCTGCCATGCTTGTTCTTTATCAGCATGATCTGTGTGTAACATCTGAGAAAAGGGATGGACACAGAGCAAACACTGCATCAAACAAACTGAAAGAGGAAAAAAGGCAAAACAGAGATCGGTACACAGACATTACTGGGACTAATGGTTAGAATGAAACTGATTTATTCTGGCCTGATGCCAAACAAATTTCAATCACAGACAGATTTCCAATAAAATCATGTGAGTCTTGTTGGAATTGCAGCGCTCTCCAGTCATCATAATTATCTGGTGTAAGTAAATTTATGATGTATATGTTATATAGACATGTCTCTAAATGTAAGCATAAATTCTAGAATGTAAATGAACTGTTAAAAATCTGAAGATTTCAGTCTTGGCTTGCACAGACTGTGACGCTGATATTGTGAATTATTGAACAGTAAAACTCAGGATGTAAAAAATGAGACGGGGCTTGAGAGGTTTACCTGTATTACTGATCAGGAGAAACAGGAGTTACTTACAGAGCCGTTGTGGCTTCCTGGACCACCGGCAGCAGTCTGTTAAGACACTCCTCTGATCTGATGAACTTCTGTAAGTCAAACACTTCCAGCTTCTCTTTTGATGTCAGCAGCACAAAGACCAGCGCTGACCACTGAGCAGGTGAGAGTTCAGCTTCAGAGAGACTTCCTGAACTCATGTAACTCTGGATGTCTTTCTCTAGAGAGTCGTCGTTTAACTCATTCAGACAGTAGAACAGATTGATGGACCTCTCTGGAGACGGGTTGTCCTTAAACTTTAGCTTGATGTACTCGACTATCTCCTTTCTGCAGTCAGACCTGCTTCCAGACTGGGTCAACAGACCTCGGATAAGCTTCTCATTAGACTCCAGTGAGAGGCCCAGGAGGAAGCGAAGGAAGAGGTCCAGGTGGCCATGGTCACTCTTCAAAGCCTTGTCTACTGCAGTCTTGAGAAATTCAGTGAGCTCTGTGGTTTTGCTCTCCACTGATGTGGACTGTTGGTCAAAAACATTCTTGTGGTCATTTCTGAGAGATATGTATGCAAATACTGCAGCGAGGAACTCCTGAATGCTCAGATGGACAAAGCTGAAAACTGTGCCGAGAAATTGCAAGGTCTCCTGAGTGCACAGTCCTGAGTATACGGATATCTTACTGGGGTCAATCCCACATTCTTCTAGATCTTCTGTATAGAATATCAGGCTGTTTTCTTCCAAGTGCTGAAAAGACAACTTTCCCAGCGAGTTAATGGCTTTTTTATCCCACGGTATGTCCAAGACATTCTTTCCAGAGTACTTCTTGTTCGCCTGTTTGGCCTGGAAGATCAGAAAGCATGTGTACATTTCTGTCAGTGTCTTCGGTGTTTCTCCACTCTCTGTTTCTTCCAGAATTCTCTGAAGCACAGTGGCTGAGATCCAACAGAAGACTGGGATATGACACATGATGAAGAGGCTCCTCGATTCTTTAATGTGCTCAATTATTTTTGTAGCCAGGTTCTCGTCACTGATTCTCTTCCTGAAGTATTCCTCCTTCTGCTGATCATTGAAGCCACGCACCTCAGTCACCCGGTCAACACACTCAGCAGGGATCCTACTGGCTGCTGCTGGTCTAGTGGTTATCCAGATCAGAGCTGAGGGAAGCAGATTTCCCTTGATGAGGTTTGTCAGCACAACATCCAGTGAGGCTGATTTACGGACATCGTTCAGACTCTTATTTTTCTGGAACATCAAAGAAAGTTTACATTCATCCAGTCCATCAAGAATAAACATGATTCTGTTCTGATCTGTTAATATTAGTCCTTTTGTCTTTGGGAAAGAAAAACAGATGATGTCCATCAGACTGTGACGTCCCTTCTTCAAGTTCAGTTCCCGGAAAGGAAGTGGAAATATGAACTGGATGTCCTGATGATCTTCACCTTCAGCCCAGTCCAAAATGAACTTCTGCACACAGATTGATTTCCCAACACCTGCAACCCCCTGTGTCAGCACAGTTCTGATTGGTCTGTCTTGTCCAGGTAAAGGTTCAAACATGTTTTTGCATTTTATTTGTACATCCTGCTGCATCTGATTTTTCTCAATACGTCTCACTTCATGTTCTTTGTTGACCTGTCCAGCTCCACCTTCAGTGATGTACAGATCTGTGTAGATCTTATTTAGATAGGTGGACTCTCCTTGCTTTGCAATTCCTTCACAAACATGATCAAACTTACTTATCAGTCCTTCTTTAAGTGGACGCTGTATAATTCCAATCAGCTCATCTAATGAATAAATAATTAAACACAGCAGAGAAAAAGAAGGTAAAATAGTTACAGAAACACGTACAGTCTTGTATTTTTACATATTTTTACTATTGCATATGTAATTATCTTATTTTGATGACTGTTAATCTCTTACTTTGCAGTGCAGTAGCAACGTCTTTATGATTCAACAGGTTTAGGAAATTCAGGGTCATGTTGAGCACAGTCTGTTTTAAATTCCACTTAATTTGCTTGACTTTTCTGTAGTAATCTGTGTTTTCCTTTCTCAAAAGTTTTTTATACATTTCCAGCTCATGCTTTATAAACACAATCATTTTGTCCTCGAGATCCTTTGGAAAGAATGCAGAGATAAGAAATGAATGAAATAATAACAAAAAATAACTATTAGAAACAACAACAACAACAAATATATTTCGGCTATGAACCCTGTCACACACTCTAACATCCTCATGAAGTGCCATCTGCAGGAGCCAGATGTTACTACCACCTTAAACATGCAAGGTGCTATTTGTAGTGCGGGGAGCTTAAATGCAGGCTTATATTTCAAAGAATTACATCCATGGAAAGGCCAAAAGAAGATTGCCAACACCCTGAAACTGAGCTGCAGCACAGTGGCCAAGATCATCCAGCGTTTTAAAAGAGCAGGGTTTACCAGCTCTGGTAAACTCCATGCCCAGGAGAGTTAAGGCAGTTCTGGAAAATAATGGCGGCCACACAAAATATTGATACTTCAGAAACTTTCACTAACGGATGTACTCACTTTTGTTGCCGGTGGTTTAGACATTAATGGCTGTATATTTAATTATTTTGAGGGAAGAATAAATTTACACTGTTATATAAGCTGCACACAGACGACTGTCAGTGTTGTCCCATGAAAAATATACTTAAATATCTGATGAAATGTGAGGGGTGTACTTACTTTTGTGATACACTGTATGTCAACATGTAGTAAATTCAGTTGATTGGACCTGATTTGAAAAGACCCAGACCTGTCTATATAAGGTCTCACACCTGCAATACATATCAGAGCAAAAACTAAACCATGAGGAGGAAAGAATGCATGTGGAGCTCTGAGACAGGATTGTGTGGAGGCACAGATCTGGAGAAAGCTACAATAAAATATCTGCACTGAAAGTTCCCAAGAGCACAGTGGCATCCATCCAGATGTTTAGAACAACCAGGCAAGAGGCTTAGGGACGACTCTGTGAAGGTCCTTGAGTGGCTCATCCAGAGCCCTGACTTGAACCCAATTGTACATCTCTGAAGAGACCTGAAAAGCGCTGTCCACTGACTGTTCTCTTCCAACCTGACAGAGCTGGAGAAGAATGGCAGAAATCCATTCCAAATCCCAAATCCAGGTGTGCACACCTTGTGGCATCGTACCCAAGAAGACTGGAGGCTGTAAATACTGCCAAAGGTATTCCAACAGAGTACTGGGTAGAGCGTCTTAATACTTATGTCAAAAAAATATCTCTCTATAATCTCCTAATCTCCTAATGTCATGTAAAAAAAATACTGTCTTACATTGAAGATTTCAAAGAAATCTTTAGGATTCCGTTGAGACTTGCCAACTTCGGCATCTGACTGTGACCCCACGTGACCACTGCAATTAAAATAAATTCAGACGGTTATAATGCAGTCTTTTTCTAAATGAGAGTATTAAGCATGGTGTTTATTTGAATGGTTTATCATTTTTTACATCTGTATTAACCTTGCACACTTATTCGGGTCATCTGTGACCGCTGTGCTTCATCATTACAGTTAAAAACTTCCTTGTTTGCATAAAGTTTGGTCACTGCTGGTAGACCCGTATGACCGTCTGCTTCCATCCACCTGCAGATCCTCCCTTTACACTATGGTCTTTGGCCACTCCCCAAATGCAGCCACTCCTTTTAGCCAATCATTAACTGCATCTACTTTGACACTCTCAATGAGACCCTCACTGCACTGCACCTCCTTTTCTCAATCTATGAATCCTGACACTCACACCCCGCAGGTATTCATAGCCCTATTATCCATGTGCAGTGCCATCTGCTGGAGCCTGAAGTTACTACCACCTGGGTCAACTAGTACATGGAGAATTCTGCCTCATAATAATAATGACTCAGCTCACCACTGTGTTCCAGTACAGCGACTGCATTACTGCAGCATTTGCACCTAACCCCGCATGAAGAAGCCAACAGAACAATGTCACGCTTGAATCACACAGCCGCTTAGGGCCACCAGGGGCCCCCCAAGAGCACCGAGATATTGTGACAAAAATGTATATCTTAATAAATAACATTGAATAATAAAATTAAATGGTATTACACAGGTGAAAGTGATTTTTTATTCATTTATTTTCATATCTGGCACACCGAATGGTGCAAATGCCGATATGCACCACTTGGGTGATCGATAAAGGTCTGGGTGCTTCGGCGTTTTGAAATGATGAAGCATCCAGTGGTATGGTGGTGGTATGAGGGTTACCCCAAATAAAAAAATAAAACATATTCTGCTTAGGGCCCCATAAAGGCTTGGGCTTATCTGAGGAAGTCTGGGAATACCTCTGCTGTGAAGAACAATCTTTTGAGAGTGATTTCTTGAGAGCAGGCTTTTGTCTCTTGTTCTCCTTCAGGAGCTCCTGACTGGATACAGAGGAGTCCGTGGTCTGTCCAGTGTCACTGAGAGACAGAGAGGAGAGTGCTTCAGCTTACTGTATTAATAGAGTCAGTCATGTAGGACATACATTAAACATGCATTAAGAAACAGAACAGGCCAATCAAACTAATCCAAACACAGAGCTTGAATCCACTACCACACTTTATCTATCTATGAGTATTATGCAAATCAGAGATAGATTAAAAAACCTGTTACAGTACCTTTTCACTCTGGCCAATACTTTATGACTGAAGTTGTAAGGGGGGTCTTTAGACTGGTCACTTTTCATGGACACACAGCTGGGTTTGGGTCTATGTAGTGTAAATGACATACACTTATTATTGTCACATAAACACTCACAACAACAACAACCCGTGTGTGCACAAAAACTTTTGCTCTCAATTCATGAAGAAAATGGAACACGCCTAATTTGTCCTGCCCAATAGGAAAACTTTACTATCCTATGCTGTCAGTGAACACATGGCTGTTGAAGGTCTGAGAGATGCTTATTTGATTGGCTGTTGGTGCAGCACACCTAACCCCTCCTGCTGTATTCACTCTGCCCCTGCTCATATTGCTGTTGCTCTGCACTGGTTTGGAGCCTGCGTCAGCACGCAAAAATCTATGTTTACCAATGTTAGACCAATCTTTGTTTCACTTTATTTCTGTTTTTGCAATCTGATCATCAGCTTTTACCTTTTCCCTGTGAGTGATTCCTCCTTTCTGAAGTTCTGAGGCGGGTCTTTAGACTGGTCACTCTTCATGGACACACAGCTGGGTCCAGGTGATTTTGAACTGTTTTACAATAAACACGAAATATGACGTGAAGGCTCCATCAGTTGACATTTAACATTTAAAATCAATCAGTCCAGAATGTCTGATTATAGAAACCAATAGTAAGAATTAAGGGATTTTACTGAACCAATTCATCAGCAGCTCATTTGCTCTAAACTGTGGGGCTGGATTATTTATAAAAACACAAAGATCAGACCGGTATCGGTTAAGAGAATCAGGGGCAAATAAATGGATCATCTGTAGGAAGTAAAGAACGAGAAAAGAAAATAAGGAAGAAAATAATGAGAAAAACATAAAGAAACAAAAGAAGAGAAGTAAGAGAAGAGTGAAACCATGGAAGAAGAAAAACAAACGGAAGTGGAAACTGAAAAGAAAGAGGAGGAAAGAAAGAAAATCACCAAGAATAAACTATTCATCAAAGGTTACTTTTATTTCTAAAGAAACTAAATAACTTACAGGCACGTAACGGAGTGTGGTGAGAAGAGTGCAATAGTAAGGTAAAACACTACCTTTCTGGACCTGGGGATCCCTCCTCTCTGAAGTTCTGAGGCGGGTCTTTAGACTGGTCACTCTTCATGGACACACAGCTGGGTTCAGGTAATTTTGAACTGTTTTACAATAAACACGAAATATGACGTGAAGGCTCCATCAGTTAACATTTAACATTTAAAATCAATCAGTCCAGAATGTCTGATTATAGAAACCAATAGTAAGAATTAAGGGATTTTACTGAACCAATTCATCAGCAGCTCATTTGCTCTAAACTGTGGGGCTGGATTATTTATAAAAACACAAAGATCAGACCGGTATCGGTTAAGAGAATCAGGGGCAAATAAATGGATCATCTGTAGGAAGTAAAGAACGAGAAAAGAAAATAAGGAAGAAAATAATGAGAAAAACATAAAGAAACAAAAGAAGAGAAGTAAGAGAAGAGTGAAACCATGGAAGAAGAAAAACAAACGGAAGTGGAAACTGAAAAGAAAGAGGAGGAAAGAAAGAAAATCACCAAGAATAAACTATTCATCAAAGGTTACTTTTATTTCTAAAGAAACTAAATAACTTACAGGCACGTAACGGAGTGTGGTGAGAAGAGTGCAATAGTAAGGTAAAACACTACCTTTCTGGACCTGGGGATCCCTCCTCTCTGAAGTTCTGAGGCGGGTCTTTAGACTGGTCACTCTTCATGGACACACAGCTGGGTTCAGGTAATTTTGATCTGTTTTACAATAAACATGAAATTTGAAAATTGAAATGTGTCACACCACGTTCTTTATTTGATCATGCGAAGCAAATACAACATTTCTTGCAGGACATCAAGCAATTACGTAAAGCAGAAAGTGTGCAGAAAGCTGAAGGAAATCCAGCTACTCTGAGCTGTATCAATGTTTAGGGTTGCCGTTCAAAACTTGCATTGTCAATGTCCAAAAATATAGAACAAATATCATTACAAACTTCGCTAAAATGCTACGGGACAGTCCTGATTTCCACATTTCCAGATCAAAGATGTACAGGATATCTTGTTAAGGAACAGTCCACTATGCCATTACACACAGGTAAGGATAAGCTTGACTGTGTTCCAGAAATGAATACAAAAACGTTCAGACGAGAAATGGCCAGATTCATAAAACTCTATTTGCTATGACGGGCAAAACATGTAAAAGTATTTAAGTAGCTAATTTAAGAAGATACGCATATTAATAACCAGCGCTCTACCGGTATGATTGTCAAAATGGACCAATAGTCATAGAATCAGAGCCACGGATCAAAGAAACAGAAGTATTGTTTGGTGAAATACTGCAACAAATAAACAACGAAAAAGTAAAAACAGTGGTCTCACTGTGTATTATGTAACACATAAAGGTTTAAAAGTATTTTGTGTTACTGTTTCATTTGTTTTAGTGACTTTTATTCTGGCACTGATCTGTTTGTATTAGTGACTTTTATTCTGGCACTGATCTTTTTGTTTGTATTAGTGACTTTTATTCTGGCACTGATCTGATCTGTTTGTATTAGTGACTTTTATTCTGGCACTGATCTGTTTGTATTAATGACTTTTATTCTGGCACTGATCTGTTTGTATTAGTGACTTTTATTCTGGCACTGATCTTTTTGTTTGTATTAGTGACTTTTATTCTGGCACTGATCTGTTTGTTTGTTTGTATTAGTGACTTTTATTCTGGCACTAATCTGTTTGTTTGTATTAGTGACTTTTATTCTGGCACTGATCTGTTTGTTTGTATTAGTGACTTTTATTCTGGCACTGATCTGTTTGTTTGTTTTAGTGACTTTTATTGTGGCACTGATCTGTTTGTATTAGTGACTTTTATTCTGGCACTGATCTGTTTGTTTGTTTTAGTGACTTTTATTGTGGCACTGATCTGTTTGTTTGTATTAGTGACTTTTATTGTGGCACTGATCTGTTTGTTTGTTTTAGTGACTTTTATTCTGGCACTGATCTGTTTGTTTGTTTTAGTGACTTTTATTCTGGCACTGATTTGTTTGTTTTAGTGATTTTTATTCTGGCACTGATCTGTTTGTTTGTATTAGTGACTTTTATTCTGGCACTGATCTGTTTGTTTTAGTGATTTTTATTCTGGCACTGATCTGTTTGTTTGTTTTAGTGACTTTTATTCTGGCACTGATCTGATCTGTTTGTTTTAGTGACTTTTATTCTGGCACTGATCTGATCTGTTTGTTTGTATTAGTGACTTATTCTGGCACTGATCTGTTTGTTTGAGTGACTTTTATTCTGGCACTGATCTGATCTGTTTGTATTAGTGACTTTTATTCTGGCACTGATCTGTTTGTTTTAGTGACTTTTATTCTGGCACTGATCTGATCTGTTTGTTTGTATTAGTGACTTTTATTCTGGCACTGATCTGTTTGTTTGTATTGGTGACTTTTATTCTGGCACTGATCTGTTTGTTTGTTTTAGTGACTTTTATTCTGGCACTGATATGTTTGTTTGTATTAGTGACTTTTATTCTGGCACTGATCTGTTTGTATCAGTGACTTTTATTCTGGCACTGATCTGTTTGTTTATATTAGTGACTTTTATTCTGGCACTGATCTGTTTGTTTATATTAGTGACTTTTATTCTGGCACTGGTCTGTTTGTATTAGTGACTTTTAAAATGGCACTGATCTGTTTGTTTGTATTGGTGACTTTTAAAATGGCACTGATCTGTTTGTTTGTATTGGTGACTTTTATTCTGGCACGGATCTGTTTGTTTGTTTTAGTGAGTTTTATTCTGGCACTGATCTGTTTGTTTGTATTAGTGACTTTTATTCTGGCACTGATCTGTTTGTATTAGTGACTTTTATTCTGGCACTGATCTGTTTGTTTTAGTGACTTTTATTCTGGCACTGATCTGTTTGTTTGTTTTAGTGACTTTTATTCTGGCACTGATCTGTTTGTTTGTTTTAGTGACTTTTATTCTGGCACGGATCTGTTTGTTTGTTTGTATTAGCGACTTTTATTCTGGCACTGATCTGTTTGTTTGTATTAGTTACTTTTATTCTGGCACTGATCTGTTTGTTTTAGTGACTTTTATTCTGGCACTGATCTGTTTGTTTGTATTAGTGACTTTTATTCTGGCACTGATCTGTTTGTTTTAGTGACTTTTATTCTGGCACTGATCTGATCTGTTTGTATCAGTGACTTTTATTCTGGCACTGATCTGTTTGTTTATATTAGTGACTTTTATTCTGGCACTGATCTGTTTGTTTATATTAGTGACTTTTATTCTGGCACTGATCTGTTTGTATTAGTGACTTTTAAAATGGCACTGATCTGTTTGTTTGTATTGGTGACTTTTAAAATGGCACTGATCTGTTTGTTTGTATTGGTGACTTTTATTCTGGCACGGATCTGTTTGTTTGTTTTAGTGACTTTTATTCTGGCACTGATCTGTTTGTTTGTATTAGTGACTTTTATTCTGGCACTAATCTGTTTGTATTAGTGACTTTTATTCTGGCACTGATCTGTTTGTTTCTATTAGTGACTTTTATTCTGGCACTGATCTGTTTGTATTAGTGACTTTTATTCTGGCACTGATCTGTTTGTTTTAGTGACTTTTATTCTGGCACTGATCTGTTTGTTTGTTTTAGTGACTTTTATTCTGGCACGGATCTGTTTGTTTGTTTGTATTAGCGACTTTTATTCTGGCACTGATCTGTTTGTTTGTATTAGTGACTTTTATTCTGGCACTGATCTGTTTGTTTTAGTGACTTTTATTCTGGCACTGATCTGTTTGTTTGTATTAGTGACTTTTATTCTGGCACTGATCTGTTTGTTTTAGTGACTTTTATTCTGGCACTGATCTGTTGGTTTTAGTGACTTTTATTCTGGCACTGATCTGATCTTTTTGTTTGTATTAGTGACTTTTATTCTGGCACTGATCTGATCTGTTTGTTTGTATTAGTGACTTTTATTCTGGCACTGATCTGTTTGTTTTAGTGACTTTTATTCTGGCACTGATCTGTTTGTTTTAGTGACTTTTATTCTGGCACTGATCTGATCTGTTTGTATTAGTGACTTTTATTCTGGCACTGATCTGTTTGTTTTAGTGACTTTTATTCTGGCACTGATCTGTTTGTTTGTTTTAGTGACTTTTATTCTGGCACTGATCTGTTTGTTTGTTTTAGTGACTTTTATTCTGGCACTGATCTGTTTGTTTTAGTGACTTTTATTCTGGCACTGATCTGTTTGTATTAGTGACTTTTATTCTGGCACTGATCTGTTTGTTTGTATTAGTGACTTTTATTCTGGCACTGATCTGTTTGTTTGTATTAGTGACTTTTATTCTGGCACGGAACTGTTTGTTTTAGTGACTTTTATTCTGGCACGGATCTGTTTGTTTGTTTTAGTGACTTTTATTCTGGCACGGATCTGTTTGTTTTAGTGACTTTTATACTGGCACTGATCTGTTTGTTTGTTTTAGTGACTTTTATTCTGGCACTGATCTGTTTGTATTAGTGACTTTTATTCTGGCACTGATCTGTTTGTTTTAGTGACTTTTATTCTGGCACTGATCTGTTTGTTTGTATTGGTGACTTTTATTCTGGCTCTGATCTGTTTGTTTGTATTAGTGACTTTTATTCTGGCACTGATCTGTTTGTATTAGTGACTTTTATTCTGGCACTGATCTGTTTGTTTTAGTGACTTTTATTCTGGCACTGATCTGTTTGTTTGTTTTAGTGACTTTTATTCTGGCACTGATCTGTTTGTTTGTTTTAGTGACTTTTATTCTGGCACGGATCTGTTTGTTTGTTTGTATTAGCGACTTTTATTCTGGCACTGATCTGTTTGTTTGTATTAGTTACTTTTATTCTGGCACTGATCTGTTTGTTTTAGTGACTTTTATTCTGGCACTGATCTGTTTGTTTGTATTAGTGACTTTTATTCTGGCACTGATCTGTTTGTTTTAGTGACTTTTATTCTGGCACTGATCTGATCTGTTTGTATCGGTGACTTTTATTCTGGCACTGATCTGTTTGTTTATATTAGTGACTTTTATTCTGGCACTGATCTGTTTGTATTAGTGACTTTTAAAATGGCACTGATCTGTTTGTTTGTATTGGTGACTTTTAAAATGGCACTGATCTGTTTGTTTGTATTGGTGACTTTTATTCTGGCACGGATCTGTTTGTTTGTTTTAGTGACTTTTATTCTGGCACTGATCTGTTTGTTTGTATTAGTGACTTTTATTCTGGCACTGATCTGTTTGTATTAATGACTTTTATTCTGGCACTGATCAGTTTGTTTGTATTAGTTACTTTTATTCTGGCACTGATCTGTTTGTATTAGTGACTTTTATTCTGGCACTGATCTGTTTGTTTTAGTGACTTTTATTCTGGCACTGATCTGTTTGTTTGTTTTAGTGACTTTTATTCTGGCACGGATCTGTTTGTTTGTTTGTATTAGCGACTTTTATTCTGGCACTGATCTGTTTGTTTGTATTAGTGACTTTTATTCTGGCACTGATCTGTTTGTTTTAGTGACTTTTATTCTGGCACTGATCTGTTTGTTTGTATTAGTGACTTTTATTCTGGCACTGATCTGTTTGTTTTAGTGACTTTTATTCTGGCACTGATCTGATCTGTTTGTATTAGTGACTTTTATTCTGGCACTGATCTGTTTGTTTTAGTGACTTTTATTCTGGCACTGATCTGTTTGTTTTAGTGACTTTTATTCTGGCACTGATCTGATCTGTTTGTATTAGTGACTTTTATTCTGGCACTGATCTGTTTGTTTTAGTGACTTTTATTCTGGCACTGATCTGTTTGTATTAGTGACTTTTATTCTGGCACTGATCTGTTTGTTTGTATTGGTGACTTTTATTCTGGCACTGATCTGTTTGTTTGTATTGGTGACTTTTATTCTGGCACTGATCTGTTTGTTTGTATTAGTGACTTTTATTCTGGCACTGATCTGTTTGTTTTAGTGACTTTTATTCTGGCACTGATCTGTTGGTTTTAGTGACTTTTATTCTGGCACTGATCTGTTTGTTTTAGTGACTTTTATTCTGGCACTGATCTGTTGGTTTTAGTGACTTTTATTCTGGCACTGATCTGTTGGTTTTAGTGACTTTTATTCTGGCACTGATCTGATCTTTTTGTTTGTATTAGTGACTTTTATTCTGGCACTGATCTGTTTGTTTTAGTGACTTTTATTCTGGCACTGATCTGATCTGTTTGTTTGTATTAGTGACTTTTATTCTGGCACTGATCTGTTTGTTTTAGTGACTTTTATTCTGGCACTGATCTGTTTGTTTTAGTGACTTTTATTCTGGCACTGATCTGATCTGTTTGTATTAGTGACTTTTATTCTGGCACTGATCTGTTTGTTTTAGTGACTTTTATTCTGGCACTGATCTGTTTGTATTAGTGACTTTTATTCTGGCACTGATCTGTTTGTTTGTATTGGTGACTTTTATTCTGGCACTGATCTGTTTGTTTGTATTAGTGACTTTTATTCTGGCACTGATCTGTTTGTTTTAGTGACTTTTATTCTGGCACTGATCTGTTGGTTTTAGTGACTTTTATTCTGGCACTGATCTGATCTGTTTGTTTGTATTAGTGACTTTTATTCTGGCACTGATCTGTTTGTTTGTATTAGTGACTTTTATTCTGGCACTGATCTGTTTGTTTGTATTAGTGACTTTTATTCTGGCACTGATCTGTTTGTATTAGTGACTTTTATTCTGGCACTGATCTGTTTGTTTTAGTGACTTATTCTGGCACTAAGCTGTTTGTTTTAGTGACTTTTATTCTGGCACTGATCTGTTTGTTTGTATTAGTGACTTTTATTCTGGCACTGATCTGTTTGTTTGTTTTAGTGACTTTTATTCTAGCACTGATCTTTTTTTTTTAGTGACTTTTATTCTGGCACTGATTTGTTTGTTTTAGTGACTTATTCTGGCACTGATCTGTTTGTTTGTTTTAGTGACTTTTATTCTGGCACTGATCTGTTTGTATTAGTGACTTTTATTCTGGCACTGATCTGTTTATTTGTATTAGTGACTTTTATTCTGGCACTGATCTGTTTGTTTTAGTGACTTTTATTCTGGCAGTGATCTGTTTGTTTGTTTTAGTGACTTTTATTCTGGCACTGATCTGTTTGTTTGTTTTAGTGACTTTTATTCTGGCACTGATCTGTTTGTTTTAGTGACTTTTATTCTGACACTGATCTGTTTGTTTTAGTGACTTTTATTCTGCCACTCATCTGTTTGTTTGTTTTAGTGACTTTTATTCTGGCACGGATCTGTTTGTTTGTTTTAGTGACTTTTATTCTGGCACGGATCTGTTTGTTCGTTTTAGTGACTTTTATTCTGGCACTGATCTGCTTGTTTTAGTGACTTTTATTCTGGCACTGATCTGTTTGTTTGTTTTAGTGACTTTTATTCTGGCACTGATCTGTTTGTTTTAGTGACTTTTATTCTGGCACTGATCTGTTTGTATTAGTGACTTTTATTTTGGCACGGATCTGTTTGTTTTAGTGACTTTTATTCTGGCACGGATCTGTTTGTTCGTTTTAGTGACTTTTATTCTGGCACGGATCTGTTTGTTTTAGTGACTTTTATTCTGGCACGGATCTGTTTGTTCGTTTTAGTGACTTTTATTCTGGCACGGATTTGTTTGTTCGTTTTAGTGACTTTTATTCTGGCACGGATCTGTTTGTTCGTTTTAGTGACTTTTATTCTGGCACGGATCTGTTTGTTCGTTTTAGTGACTTTTATTCTGGCACAGATCTGTTTGTTCGTTTTAGTGACTTTTATTCTGGCACTGAGCTGTTTGTTTTAGTGACTTTTATTCTGGCACTGATCTGTTTGTATTAGTGACTTTTATTCTGGCACTGATCTGTTTGTATTAGTGACTTTTATTCTGGCACTGATCTGTTTGTTTGTATTAGTGACTTATTCTGGCACTGATCTTTTTGTTTGTATTAGTGACTTTTATTCTGGCACTGATCTGTTTGTTTGTATTGGTGACTTTTATTCTGGCTCTGATCTGTTTGTTTGTATTAGTGACTTTTATTCTGGCACTGATCTGTTTGATTGTTTTAGTGCCTTTTATTCTGGCAGTGATCTGTTTGTTTTAGTGACTTTTATTCTGGCACTGATCTGTTTGTTTTAGTGACTTTTATTCTGGCACTGATCTGTTTGTTTTAGTGACTTATTCTGGCACTGATCTGTTTGTTTGTTTTAGTGACTTATTCTGGCACTGATCTGTTTGTTTGTATTAGTGACTTTTATTCTGGCACTGATCTGTTTGTTTGTATTAGTGACTTTTATTCTGGCACTGATCTGTTTGTTTGTTTTAGTGACTTTTATTCTGGCACTGATCTGTTTGTTTTAGTGACTTTTATTCTGGCACTGATCTGTTTGTTTGTATTAGTGACTTTTATTCTGGCACTGATCTGTTTGTTTTAGTGACTTTTATTCTGGCACTGATCTGTTTGTTTTAGTGACTTTTATTCTGGCACTGATCTGTTTGTTTGTATTAGTGACTTTTATTCTGGCACTGATCTGTTTGTTTTAGTGACTTTTATTCTGGCACTGATCTGTTTGTTTGTTTTAGTGACGTTTATTCTGGCACTGATCTGTTTGTTTGTATTAGTGACTTTTATTCTGGCACTGATCTGTTTGTTTGTATTAGTGACTTTTATTCTGGCACGGATCTGTTTGTTTGTTTTAGTGACTTTTATTCTGGCACGGATCTGTTTGTTTGTTTTAGTGACTTTTATTCTGGCACGGATCTGTTTGTTTGTTTTAGTGACTTATTCTGGCACGGATCTGTTTGTTTGTTTTAGTGACTTTTATTCTGGCACGGATCTGTTTGTTTGTTTTAGTGACTTTTATTCTGGCACGGATCTGTTTGTTCGTTTTAGTGACTTATTCTGGCACGGATCTGTTTGTTCGTTTTAGTGACTTTTATTCTGGCACTGATCTGTTTGTTTGTATTAGTGACTTTTATTCTGGCACTGATCTGTTTGTATTAGTGACTTTTACTCTGGCACTGATCTGTTTGAATTAGTGACTTTTATTCTGGCACTGATCTGTTTGTTTATTTTAGTGACTTTTATTCTGGCACTGATCTGTTTGTTTGTTTTAGTGACTTTTATTCTGAAACTGATCTGTTTATTTGTTTTAGTGACTTTTATTCTGGCACTGATCTGATCTGTTTGTTTGTATTAGTGACTTTTATTCTGGCACTGATCTGTTTGTATTAGTGACTTTTATTCTGGCACTGATCTGTTTGTTTGTTTTAGTGACTTTTATTCTAGCACTGATTTTTTTTTAGTGACTTTTATTCTGGCACTGATTTGTTTGTTTTAGTGACTTATTCTGGCACTGATCTGTTTGTTTGTTTTAGTGACTTTTATTCTGGCACTGATCTGTTTGTATTAGTGACTTTTATTCTGGCACTGATCTGTTTATTTGTATTAGTGACTTTTATTCTGGCACTGATCTGTTTGTTTTAGTGACTTTTATTCTGGCAGTGATCTGTTTGTTTGTTTTAGTGACTTTTATTCTGGCACTGATCTGTTTGTTTGTTTTAGTGACTTTTATTCTGGCACTGATCTGTTTGTTTTAGTGACTTTTATTCTGACACTGATCTGTTTGTTTTAGTGACTTTTATTCTGCCACTCATCTGTTTGTTTGTTTTAGTGACTTTTATTCTGGCACGGATCTGTTTGTTTGTTTTAGTGACTTTTATTCTGGCACGGATCTGTTTGTTCGTTTTAGTGACTTTTATTCTGGCACTGATCTGCTTGTTTTAGTGACTTTTATTCTGGCACTGATCTGTTTGTTTGTTTTAGTGACTTTTATTCTGGCACTGATCTGTTTGTTTTAGTGACTTTTATTCTGGCACTGATCTGTTTGTATTAGTGACTTTTATTTTGGCACGGATCTGTTTGTTTTAGTGACTTTTATTCTGGCACGGATCTGTTTGTTCGTTTTAGTGACTTTTATTCTGGCACGGATCTGTTTGTTTTAGTGACTTTTATTCTGGCACGGATCTGTTTGTTCGTTTTAGTGACTTTTATTCTGGCACGGATTTGTTTGTTCGTTTTAGTGACTTTTATTCTGGCACGGATCTGTTTGTTCGTTTTAGTGACTTTTATTCTGGCACGGATCTGTTTGTTCGTTTTAGTGACTTTTATTCTGGCACAGATCTGTTTGTTCGTTTTAGTGACTTTTATTCTGGCACTGAGCTGTTTGTTTTAGTGACTTTTATTCTGGCACTGATCTGTTTGTATTAGTGACTTTTATTCTGGCACTGATCTGTTTGTATTAGTGACTTTTATTCTGGCACTGATCTGTTTGTTTGTATTAGTGACTTTTATTCTGGCACTGATCTGTTTGTTTGTATTGGTGACTTTTATTCTGGCACTGATCTTTTTGTTTGTATTAGTGACTTTTATTCTGGCACTGATCTGTTTGTTTGTATTGGTGACTTTTATTCTGGCTCTGATCTGTTTGTTTGTATTAGTGACTTTTATTCTGGCACTGATCTGTTTGATTGTTTTAGTGCCTTTTATTCTGGCACTGATCTGTTTGTTTTAGTGACTTTTATTCTGGCACTGATCTGTTTGTTTTAGTGACTTTTATTCTGGCACTGATCTGTTTGTTTTAGTGACTTATTCTGGCACTGATCTGTTTGTTTGTATTAGTGACTTTTATTCTGGCACTGATCTATTTGTTTGTATTAGTGACTTTTATTCTGGCACTGATCTGTTTGTTTGTTTTAGTGACTTTTATTCTGGCACTGATCTGTTTGTTTTAGTGACTTTTATTCTGGCACTGATCTGTTTGTTTGTATTAGTGACTTTTATTCTGGCACTGATCTGTTTGTTTTAGTGACTTTTATTCTGGCACTGATCTGTTTGTTTTAGTGACTTTTATTCTGGCACTGATCTGTTTGTTTGTATTAGTGACTTTTATTCTGGCACTGATCTGTTTGTTTTAGTGACTTTTATTCTGGCACTGATCTGTTTGTTTGTTTTAGTGACGTTTATTCTGGCACTGATCTGTTTGTTTGTATTAGTGACTTTTATTCTGGCACTGATCTGTTTGTTTGTATTAGTGACTTATTCTGGCATGGATCTGTTTGTTTGTTTTAGTGACTTTTATTCTGGCACGGATCTGTTTGTTTGTTTTAGTGACTTTTATTCTGGCACGGATCTGTTTGTTCGTTTTAGTGACTTATTCTGGCACGGATCTGTTTGTTCGTTTTAGTGACTTTTATTCTGGCACTGATCTGTTTGTTTGTATTAGTGACTTTTATTCTGGCACTGATCTGTTTGTATTAGTGACTTTTACTCTGGCACTGATCTGTTTGAATTAGTGACTTTTATGCTGGCACTGATCTGTTTGTTTATTTTAGTGACTTTTATTCTGGCACTGATCTGTTTGTTTGTTTTAGTGACTTTTATTCTGAAACTGATCTGTTTATTTGTTTTAGTGACTTTTATTCTGGCACTGATCTGATCTGTTTGTTTGTATTAGTGACTTTTATTCTGGCACTGATCTGTTTGTATTAGTGACTTTTATTCTGGCACTGATCTGTTTGTTTGTATTAGTGACTTTTATTCTGGCACTGATCTGTTTGTATTAGTGACTTTTATTCTGGCACTGATCTGTTTGTTTGTTTTAGTGACTTATTCTGGCACTAAGCTGTTTGTTTTAGTGACTTTTATTCTGGCACTGATCTGTTTGTTTTAGTGACTTTTATTCTGGCACTAAGCTGTTTGTTTTAGTGACTTTTATTCTGGCACTGATCTGTTTGTTTGTTTTAGTGACTTTTATTCTGGCACCGATCTGTTTGTTTTAGTGACTTTTATTCTGGCACTGAACTGTTTGTTTTAGTGACTTTTATTCTGGCACTGATCTGTTTGTTTGTTTTAGTGACTTTTATTCTGGCACTGATCTGTTTGTTTGTTTTAGTAACTTTTATTCTGGCACTGATCTGTTTGTTTTAGTGACTTTTATTCTGGCACTGATCTGTTTGTTTGTTTTAGTGACTTTTATTCTGGCACTGATCTGTTTGTTTGTTTTAGTGACTTTTATTCTGGCACTGATCTGTTTGTTTGTATTAGTGACTTTTATTCTGGCACTGATGTTTTTGTTTGTATTAGTGACTTTTATTCTGGCACTGATCTGTTTGTTTGTTTTAGTGACTTTTATTCTGGCACTGATCTGTTTGTTTTAGTGACTTTTATTCTGAAACTGATCTGATCTGTTTGTTTGTATTAGTGACTTTTATTCTGGCACTGATCTGTTTGTATTAGTGACTTTTAGTCTGGCACTGATCTGTTTGTTTTAGTGACTTTTATTCTGGCACTGATCTGTTTGTTTGTATTAGTGAGTTTTATTCTGGCACTGATCTGTTTGTTTGTATTAGTGACTTTTATTCTGCCACTGATCTGTTTATTTGTTTTAGTGACTTTTATTCTGGCACTGATCTGATCTGTTTGTTTGTATTAGTGACTTTTATTCTGGCACTGATCTGTTTGTTTGTATTAGTGACTTTTATTCTGGCACTGATCTGTTTGTTTGTATTAGTGACTTTTATTCTGGCACTGATCTGTTTGTATTAGTGACTTTTATTCTGGCACTGATCTGTTTGTTTGTTTTAGTGACTTATTCTGGCACTAAGCTGTTTGTTTTAGTGACTTTTATTCTGGCACTGATCTGTTTGTTTGTTTTAGTGACTTTTATTCTGGCACTGATCTGTTTGTATTAGTGACTTTTATTCTGGCACTGATCTGTTTGTTTGTTTTAGTGACTTTTATTCTGGCACTGATCTGTTTGTTTGTATTAGTTACTTTTATTCTGGCACTGATCTGTTTGTTTTAGTGACTTTTATTCTGGCACTGATCTGTTTGTATTAGTGACTTTTAATCTGGCACTGATCTTTTTTTTGTTTTAGTGACTTTTATTCTGGCACTGATCTGTTTGTTTGTTTTAGTGACTTTTATTCTGGCACTGATCTGATCTGTTTGTTTTAGTGACTTTTATTCTGGCACTGATCTGTTTGTATTAGTGACTTTTATTCTGGCACTGATCTGTTTGTTTGTTTTAGTGACTTTTATTCTGGCACTGATCTGTTTGTATTAGTGACTTTTATTCTGGCACTGATCAGTTTGTTTTAGTGACTTTTATTCTGGCACTGATCTGTTTGTATTAGTGACTTTTATTCTGGCACTGATCTGTTTGTTTGTTTTAGTGACTTTTATTCTGGCACTGATCTGTTTGTTTGTATTAGTGACTTTTATTCTGGCACTGATATTTTTGTTTGTATTAGTGACCTTTATTCTGGCACTGATCTGTTTGTTTGTTTTAGTGACTTTTATTCTGGCACTGATCTGTTTGTTTTAGTGACTTTTATTCTGAAACTGATCTGTTTATTTGTTTTAGTGACTTTTATTCTGGCACTGATCTGATCTGTTTGTTTGTATTAGTGACTTTTATTCTGGCACTGATCTGTTTGTTTGTTTTAGTGACTTTTATTCTGGCACTGATCTGTTTGTTTGTATTAGTGACTTTTATTCTGGCACGGATCTGTTTGTTTTAGTGACTTTTATTCTGGCACTGATCTGTTTGTTTGTTTTAGTGACTTTTATTCTGGCACAGATCTATTTGTTTTAGTGACTTTTATACTGGCACTGATCTGGTTGTTTGTTTTAGTGACTTATTCTGGCACTGATCATTTTGTTTGTTTTAGTGACTTTTATTCTGGCACGGATCTGTTTGTATTACTGACTTTTATTCTGGCACTGATTTATTTGTTTGTTTTATTGACTTTTATTCTGGCACTGATCTGTTTGTTTGTATTGGTGACTTTTATTCTGGCTCTGATCTGTTTGTTTGTTTTAGTGACTTTTATTCTGGCACTGATCTGTTTGTTTGTTTTAGTGACTTTTATTCTGGCACTGATCTGTTTGTTTGTATTAGTGACTTTTATTCTGGCACGGATCTGTTTGTTTGTTTTAGTGACTTTTATTCTGGCACGGATCTGTTTGTTTGTTTTAGTGACTTTTATTCTGGCACGGATCTGTTTGTTTGTTTTAGTGACTTATTCTGGCACGGATCTGTTTGTTTGTTTTAGTGACTTTTATTCTGGCACGGATCTGTTTGTTCGTTTTAGTGACTTATTCTGGCACGGATCTGTTTGTTCGTTTTAGTGACTTTTATTCTGGCACTGATCTGTTTGTATTAGTGACTTTTACTCTGGCACTGATCTGTTTGAATTAGTGACTTTTATTCTGGCACTGATCTGTTTGTTTGTTTTAGTGACTTTTATTCTGGCACTGATCTGTTTGTATTAGTGACTTTTATTCTGAAACTGATCTGTTTATTTGTTTTAGTGACTTTTATTCTGGCACTGATCTGTTTGTATTAGTGACTTTTACTCTGGCACTGATCTTTTTGAATTAGTGACTTTTATTCTGGCACTGATCTGTTTGTTTGTTTTAGTGACTTTTATTCTGGCACTGATCTGTTTGTTTGTTTTAGTGACTTTTATTCTGAAACTGATCTGTTTATTTGTTTTAGTGACTTTTATTCTGGCACTGATCTGTTTGTATTAGTGACTTTTACTCTGGCACTGATCTGTTTGAATTAGTGACTTTTATTCTGGCACTGATCTGTTTGTTTGTTTTAGTGACTTTTATTCTGGCACTGATCTGTTTGTTTGTTTTAGTGACTTTTATTCTGAAACTGATCTGTTTATTTGTTTTAGTGACTTTTATTCTGGCACTGATCTGATCTGTTTGTTTGTATTAGTGACTTTTATTCTGGCACTGATCTGTTTGTATTAGTGACTTTTATTCTGGCACTGATCTGTTTGTTTGTATTAGTGACTTTTATTCTGGCACTGATCTGTTTGTATTAGTGACTTTTATTCTGGCACTGATCTGTTTGTTTGTTTTAGTGACTTATTCTGGCACTAAGCTGTTTGTTTTAGTGACTTTTATTCTGGCACTGATCTGTTTGTTTTAGTGACTTTTATTCTGGCACTAAGCTGTTTGTTTTAGTGACTTTTATTCTGGCACTGATCTGTTTGTTTGTTTTAGTGACTTTTATTCTGGCACTGATCTGTTTGTTTGTTTTAGTGACTTTTATTCTGGCACCGATCTGTTTGTTTTAGTGACTTTTATTCTGGCACTGAACTGTTTGTTTTAGTGACTTTTATTCTGGCACTGATCTGTTTGTTTGTTTTAGTGACTTTTATTCTGGCACTGATCTGTTTGTTTGTTTTAGTGACTTTTATTCTGGCACTGATCTGTTTGTTTGTTTTAGTGACTTTTATTCTGGCACTGATCTGTTTGTTTGTATTAGTGACTTTTATTCTGGCACTGATCTGTTTGTTTGTTTTAGTGACTTTTATTCTGGCACTGATCAGTTTGTTTTAGTGACTTTTATTCTGAAACTGATCTGTTTATTTGTTTTAGTGACTTTTATTCTGGCACTGATCTGATCTGTTTGTTTGTATTAGTGACTTTTATTCTGGCACTGATCTGTTTGTATTAGTGACTTTTAGTCTGGCACTGATCTGTTTGTTTTAGTGACTTTTATTCTGGCACTGATCTGTTTGTTTGTATTAGTGAGTTTTATTCTGGCACTGATCTGTTTGTTTGTATTAGTGACTTTTATTCTGGCACTGATCTGTTTATTTGTTTTAGTGACTTTTATTCTGGCACTGATCTGATCTGTTTGTTTGTATTAGTGACTTTTATTCTGGCACTGATCTGTTTGTTTGTATTAGTGACTTTTATTCTGGCACTGATCTGTTTGTTTGTATTAGTGACTTTTATTCTGGCACTGATCTGTTTGTATTAGTGACTTTTATTCTGGCACTGATCTGTTTGTTTGTTTTAGTGACTTATTCTGGCACTAAGCTGTTTGTTTTAGTGACTTTTATTCTGGCACTGATCTGTTTGTTTGTTTTAGTGACTTTTATTCTGGCACTGATCTGTTTGTATTAGTGACTTTTATTCTGGCACTGATCTGTTTGTTTGTATTAGTTACTTTTATTCTGGCACTGATCTGTTTGTTTTAGTGACTTTTATTCTGGCACTGATCTGTTTGTATTAGTGACTTTTAATCTGGCACTGATCTTTTTTTTGTTTTAGTGACTTTTATTCTGGCACTGATCTGTTTGTTTGTTTTAGTGACTTTTATTCTGGCACTGATCTGATCTGTTTGTTTTAGTGACTTTTATTCTGGCACTGATCTGTTTGTATTAGTGACTTTTATTCTGGCACTGATCTGTTTGTTTTAGTGACTTTTATTCTGGCACTGATCTGTTTGTATTAGTGACTTTTATTCTGGCACTGATCTGTTTGTTTGTTTTAGTGACTTTTATTCTGGCACTGATCTGTTTGTATTAGTGACTTTTATTCTGGCACTGATCTGTTTGTTTGTTTTAGTGACTTTTATTCTGGCACTGATCTGTTTATATTAGTGACTTTTATTCTGGCACTGATCTGTTTGTTTGTGTTAGTGACTTTTATTCTGGCACCGATCTGTTTGTTTTAGTGACTTATTCTGGCACTGATCTGTTTGTATTAGTGACTTTTATTCTGGCACTGATCTGTTTGTTTGTATTAGTGAATTTTATTCTGGCACTGATCTGTTTGTTTGTATTAGTGACTTTTATTCTGGCACTGATCTGTTTGTTTGTTTTAGTGACTTTTATTCTGGCACTGATCTGTTTGTTTGTATTAGTGACTTTTATTCTGGCACTGATCTGTTTGTTTGTATTAGTGACTTTTATTCTGGCACTGATCTGTTTGTTTGTATTAGTGACTTTTATTCTGGCACTGATCTGTTTATTTGTATTAGTGACTTTTATTCTGGCACTGATCTGTGTGTTTGTATTAGTGACTTTTATTCTGGCACTGATCTGTGTGTTTGTTTTAGTGACTTTTATTCTGGCACTGATCTGTTTGTATTAGTGACTTTTATTCTGGCACTGATCTGTTTGTTTGTATTAGTGACTTTTATTCTGGCACTGATCTGTTTGTTTTAGTGACTTTTATTCTGGCACTGATCTGTTTGTTTTAGTGACTTTTTCTGGCACTGATCTGTTTGTTTGTATTAGTGACTTTTATTCTGGCACTGATCTGTTTGTTTTAGTGACTTTTATTCTGGCACTGATCTGTTTGTTTGTTTTAGTGACTTTTATTCTGGCACTGAACTGTTTGTATTAGTGACTTTTATTCTGGCACTGATCTGTTTGTTTGTTTTAGTGACTTTTATTCTGGCACTGAACTGTTTGTTTTAGTGACTTTTATTCTGGCACTGATCTGTTTGTTTGTTTTAGTGACTTTTATTCTGGCACTGATCTGTTTGTTTTAGTGACTTTTATTCTGGCACTGATCTGTTTGTTTGTTTTAGTGACTTTTATTCTGGCACTGATCTGTTTGTTTTAGTGACTTTTATTCTGGCACTGATCTGTTTGTTTTAGTGACTTTTATTCTGGCACTGATCTGTTTGTTTGTTTTAGTGACTTTTATTCTGGCACTGAACTGTTTGTATTAGTGACTTTTATTCTGGCACTGATCTGTTTGTTTGTTTTAGTGACTTTTATTCTGGCACTGATCTGTTTGTTTGTTTTAGTGACTTTTATTCTGGCACTAAGCTGTTTGTTTTAGTGACTTTTATTCTGGCACTGATCTGTTTGTTTTAGTGACTTTTATTCTGGCACTAAGCTGTTTGTTTTAGTGACTTTTATTCTGGCACTGATCTGTTTGTTTGTTTTAGTGACTTTTATTCTGGCACCGATCTGTTTGTTTTAGTGACTTTTATTCTGGCACTGAACTGTTTGTTTTAGTGACTTTTATTCTGGCACTGATCTGTTTGTTTTAGTGACTTTTATTCTGGCACTGATCTGTTTGTTTTAGTGACTTTTATTCTGGCACTGATCTGTTTGTTTGTTTTAGTGACTTTTATTCTGGCACTGAACTGTTTGTATTAGTGACTTTTATTCTGGCACTGATCTGTTTGTTTGTTTTAGTGACTTTTATTCTGGCACTGATCTGTTTGTTTGTTTTAGTGACTTTTATTCTGGCACTAAGCTGTTTGTTTTAGTGACTTTTATTCTGGCACTGATCTGTTTGTTTTAGTGACTTTTATTCTGGCACTAAGCTGTTTGTTTTAGTGACTTTTATTCTGGCACTGATCTGTTTGTTTGTTTTAGTGACTTTTATTCTGGCACCGATCTGTTTGTTTTAGTGACTTTTATTCTGGCACTGAACTGTTTGTTTTAGTGACTTTTATTCTGGCACTGATCTGTTTGTTTGTTTTAGTGACTTTTATTCTGGCACTGATCTGTTTGTTTGTTTTAGTGACTTTTATTCTGGCACTGATCTGTTTGTTTGTTTTAGTGACTTTTATTCTGGCACTGATCTGTTTGTATTAGTGACTTTTATTCTGGCACTGATCTGTTTGTTTGTTTTAGTGACTTTTATTCTGGCACTGATCTGTTTGTATTAGTGACTTTTATTCTGGCACTGATGTGTTTGTTTGTTTTAGTGACTTTTATTCTGGCACTGATCTGTTTATATTAGTGACTTTTATTCTGGCACTGATCTGTTTGTTTGTGTTAGTGACTTTTATTCTGGCACCGATCTGTTTGTTTTAGTGACTTATTCTGGCACTGATCTGTTTGTATTAGTGACTTTTATTCTGGCACTGATCTGTTTGTTTGTATTAGTGAATTTTATTCTGGCACTGATCTGTTTGTTTGTTTTAGTGACTTTTATTCTGGCACTGATCTGTTTGTTTGTATTAGTGACTTTTATTCTGGCACTGATCTGTTTGTTTGTATTAGTGACTTTTATTCTGGCACTGATCTGTTTATTTGTATTAGTGACTTTTATTCTGGCACTGATCTGTTTGTTTGAATTAGTGAGTTTTATTCTGGCACTGATCTGTTTGTTTGTATTAGTGACTTTTATTCTGTCACTGATCTGTTTGTTTGTTTTAGTGACTTTTATTCTGGCACTGATCTGTTTGTATTAGTGACTTTTATTCTGGCACTGATCTGTTTGTTTGTATTAGTGACTTTTATTCTGGCACTGATCTGTTTGTTTTAGTGACTTTTATTCTGGCACTGATCTGTTTGTTTGTTTTAGTGACTTTTTCTGGCACGATCTGTTTGTTTGTATTAGTGACTTTTATTCTGGCACTGATCTGTTTGTTTGTATTAGTGACTTTTATTCTGGCACTGATCTGTTTGTTTTAGTGACTTTTATTCTGGCACTGATCTGTTTGTTTGTTTTAGTGACTTTTATTCTGGCACTGAACTGTTTGTATTAGTGACTTTTATTCTGGCACTGATCTGTTTGTTTGTTTTAGTGACTTTTATTCTGGCACTGAACTGTTTGTTTTAGTGACTTTTATTCTGGCACTGATCTGTTTGTTTGTTTTAGTGACTTTTATTCTGGCACTGATCTGTTTGTTTTAGTGACTTTTATTCTGGCACTGATCTGTTTGTTTTAGTGACTTTTATTCTGGCACTGATCTGTTTGTTTGTTTTAGTGACTTTTATTCTGGCACTGATCTGTTTGTTTGTATTAGTGTCTTTTATTCTGGCACTGATCTGTTTGTTTTAGTGACTTTTATTCTGGCACTGATCTGTTTGTTTGTTTTAGTGACTTTTATTCTGGCACTGATCTGTTTGTTTTAGTGACTTTTATTCTGGCACTGATCTGTTTGTTTTAGTGACTTTTATTCTGGCACTGATCCGTTTGTTTGTATTAGTGACTTTTATTCTGACACTGATCTGTTTGTTTTAGTGACTTTTATTCTGGCACTGATCTGTTTGTTTGTTTTAGTGACTTTTATTCTGGCACTGATCTGTTTGTTTTAGTGACTTTTATTCTGGCACTGATCTGTTTGTATTATTGACTTTTATTCTGGCACTGATCTGTTTGTTTGTTTTAGTGACTTTTATTCTGGCACTGATCTGTTTGTTTGTTTTAGTGACTTTTATTCTGGCACTGATCTGATCTGTTTGTTTTAGTGACTTTTATTCTGGCACTGATCTGTTTGTATTAGTGACTTTTATTCTGGCACTGATCTGTTTGTATTAGTGACTTTTATTCTGGCACTGATCTGTTTGTTTGTTTTAGTGACTTTTATTCTGGCACTGATCTGTTTGTTTGTTTTAGTGACTTTTATTCTGGCACTGATCTGATCTGTTTGTTTTAGTGACTTTTATTCTGGCACTGATCTGTTTGTATTAGTGACTTTTATTCTGGCACTGATCTGTTTGTATTAGTGACTTTTATTCTGGCACTGATCAGTTTGTTTTAGTGACTTTTATTCTGGCACTGATCTGTTTGTTTGTTTTAGTGACTTTTATTCTGGCACTGATCTGTTTGTTTGTTTTAGTGACTTTTATTCTGGCACTGATCTGATCGGTTTGTTTTAGTGACTTTTATTCTGGCACTGATCTGTTTGTTTGTATTAGTGACTTTTATTCTGGCACTGATCTGTTTGTATTAGTGACTTTTATTCTGGCACTGATCAGTTTGTTTTAGTGACTTTTATTCTGGCACTGATCTGTTTGTATTAGTGACTTTTATTCTGGCACTGATCTGTTTGTTTTAGTGACTTTTATTCTGGCACTGATCTGTTTGTATTAGTGACTTTTATTCTGGCACTGATCTGTTTGTTTGTTTTAGTGACTTTTATTCTGGCACTGATCTGTTTGTTTGTGTTAGTGACTTATTCTGGCACTGATCTGTTTGTTTGTTTTAGTGACTTTTATTTTGGCACTGATCTGTTTGTTTGTATTAGTGACTTTTATTCTGGCACTGATCTGTTTGTTTGTATTAGTGACTTTTATTCTGGCACTGATCTGTTTGCTTGTATTAGTGACTTTTATTCTGGCACTGATCTGATCTGTTTGTTTTAGTGACTTTTATTCTGGCACTGATCTGTTTGTATTAGTGACTTTTATTCTGGCACTGATCTGTTTGTATTAGTGACTTTTATTCTGGCACTGATCTGTTTGTTTGTTTTAGTGACTTTTATTCTGGCACTGATCTGTTTGTTTGTTTTAGTGACTTTTATTCTGGCACTGATCTGATCTGTTTGTTTTAGTGACTTTTATTCTGGCACTGATCTGTTTGTATTAGTGACTTTTATTCTGGCACTGATCTGTTTGTATTAGTGACTTTTATTCTGGCACTGATCAGTTTGTTTTAGTGACTTTTATTCTGGCACTGATCTGTTTGTTTGTTTTAGTGACTTTTATTCTGGCACTGATCTGTTTGTTTGTTTTAGTGACTTTTATTCTGGCACTGATCTGATCGGTTTGTTTTAGTGACTTTTATTCTGGCACTGATCTGTTTGTATTAGTGACTTTAATCTGGCACTGATCTGTTTGTATTAGTGACTTTTATTCTGGCACTGATCTGTTTGTATTAGTGACTTTTATTCTGGCACTGATCAGTTTGTTTTAGTGACTTTTATTCTGGCACTGATCTGTTTGTATTAGTGACTTTTATTCTGGCACTGATCTGTTTGTTTGTTTTAGTGACTTTTATTCTGGCACTGATCTGTTTGTATTAGTGACTTTTATTCTGGCACTGATCAGTTTGTTTTAGTGACTTTTATTCTGGCACTGATCTGTTTGTTTGTTTTAGTGACTTTTATTCTGGCACTGATCTGTTTGTTTGTTTTAGTGACTTTTATTCTGGCACTGATCTGATCGGTTTGTTTTAGTGACTTTTATTCTGGCACTGATCTGTTTGTTTGTATTAGTGACTTTTATTCTGGCACTGATCTGTTTGTATTAGTGACTTTTATTCTGGCACTGATCAGTTTGTTTTAGTGACTTTTATTCTGGCACTGATCTGTTTGTATTAGTGACTTTTATTCTGGCACTGATCTGTTTGTTTTAGTGACTTTTATTCTGGCACTGATCTGTTTGTATTAGTGACTTTTATTCTGGCACTGATCTGTTTGTTTGTTTTAGTGACTTTTATTCTGGCACTGATCTGTTTGTTTGTTTTAGTGACTTATTCTGGCACTGATCTGTTTGTATTAGTGACTTTTATTCTGGCACTGATCTGTTTGTCTGTATTAGTGACTTTTATTCTGGCACTGATCTGTTTGTTTGTATTAGTGACTTTTATTCTGGCACTGATCTGTTTGTTTGTTTTAGTGACTTTTATTTTGGCCCTGATCTGTTTGTTTGTATTAGTGACTTTTATTCTGGCACTGATCTGTTTGTTTGTATTAGTGACTTTTATTCTGGCACTGATCTGTTTGTTTGTATTAGTGACTTTTATTCTGGCACTGATCTGATCTGTTTGTTTTAGTGACTTTTATTCTGGCACTGATCTGTTTGTATTAGTGACTTTTATTCTGGCACTGATCTGTTTGTATTAGTGACTTTTATTCTGGCACTGATCTGTTTGTTTGTTTTAGTGACTTTTATTCTGGCACTGATCTGTTTGTTTCTTTTAGTGACTTTTATTCTGGCACTGATCTGATCTGTTTGTTTTAGTGACTTTTATTCTGGCACTGATCTGTTTGTATTAGTGACTTTTATTCTGGCACTGATCTGTTTGTATTAGTGACTTTTATTCTGGCACTGATCAGTTTGTTTTAGTGACTTTTATTCTGGCACTGATCTGTTTGTTTGTTTTAGTGACTTTTATTCTGGCACTGATCTGTTTGTTTGTTTTAGTGACTTTTATTCTGGCACTGATCTGATCTGTTTGTTTTAGTGACTTTTATTCTGGCACTGATCTGTTTGTATTAGTGACTTTTATTCTGGCACTGATCTGTTTGTATTAGTGACTTTTATTCTGGCACTGATCAGTTTGTTTTAGTGACTTTTATTCTGGCACTGATCTGTTTGTTTGTTTTAGTGACTTATTCTGGCACTGATCTGTTTGTATTAGTGACTTTTATTCTGGCACTGATCTGTTTGTTTGTATTAGTGACTTTTATTCTGGCACTGATCTGTTTGTTTGTATTAGTGACTTTTATTCTGGCACTGATCTGTTTGTTTGTATTAGTGACTTTTATTCTGGCACTGATCTGTTTGTTTGTTTTAGTGACTTTTATTTTGGCACTGATCTGTTTGTTTGTATTAGTGACTTTTATTCTGGCACTGATCTGTTTGTTTGTATTAGTGACTTTTATTCTGGCACTGATCTGTTTATTTGTATTAGTGACTTTTATTCTGGCACTGATCTGTTTGTTTGTATTAGTGAGTTTTATTCTGGCACTGATCTGTTTGTTTGTATTAGTGACTTTTATTCTGGCACTGATCTGTTTGTTTTAGTGACTTTTATTCTGGCACTGATCTGTTTGTTTGTATTAGTGACTTTTATTCTGGCACTGATCTGTTTGTTTGTATTAGTGACTTTTATTCTGGCACTGATCTGTTTGTTTGTATTAGTGACTTTTATTCTGGCACTGATCTGTTTGTTTGTATTAGTGACTTTTATTCTGGCACTGATCTGTTTGTTTGTATTAGTGAGTTTTATTCTGGCACTGATCTGTTTGTTTGTATTAGTGACTTTTATTCTGTCACTGATCTGTTTGTTTGTTTTAGTGACTTTTATTCTGGCACTGATCTGTTTGTATTAGTGACTTTTATTCTGGCACTGATCTGTTTGTTTGTATTAGTGACTTTTATTCTGGCACTGATCTGTTTGTTTTAGTGACTTTTATTCTGGCACTGATCTGTTTGTTTGTTTTAGTGACTTTTTCTGGCACTGATCTGTTTGTTTGTATTAGTGACTTTTATTCTGGCACTGATCTGTTTGTTTGTATTAGTGACTTTTATTCTGGCACTGATCTGTTTGTTTTAGTGACTTTTATTCTGGCACTGATCTGTTTGTTTGTTTTAGTGACTTTTATTCTGGCACTGAACTGTTTGTATTAGTGACTTTTATTCTGGCACTGATCTGTTTGTTTGTTTTAGTGACTTTTATTCTGGCACTGAACTGTTTGTTTTAGTGACTTTTATTCTGGCACTGATCTGTTTGTTTGTTTTAGTGACTTTTATTCTGGCACTGATCTGTTTGTTTTAGTGACTTTTATTCTGGCACTGATCTGTTTGTTTGTTTTAGTGACTTTTATTCTGGCACTGATCTGTTTGTTTGTATTAGTGTCTTTTATTCTGGCACTGATCTGTTTGTTTTAGTGACTTTTATTCTGGCACTGATCTGTTTGTTTGTTTTAGTGACTTTTATTCTGGCACTGATCTGTTTGTTTGTTTTAGTGACTTTTATTCTGGCACTGATCTGATCGGTTTGTTTTAGTGACTTTTATTCTGGCACTGATCTGTTTGTATTAGTGACTTTTATTCTGGCACTGATCTGTTTGTATTAGTGACTTTTATTCTGGCACTGATCTGTTTGTATTAGTGACTTTTATTCTGGCACTGATCAGTTTGTTTTAGTGACTTTTATTCTGGCACTGATCTGTTTGTATTAGTGACTTTTATTCTGGCACTGATCTGTTTGTTTGTTTTAGTGACTTTTATTCTGGCACTGATCTGTTTGTATTAGTGACTTTTATTCTGGCACTGATCAGTTTGTTTTAGTGACTTTTATTCTGGCACTGATCTGTTTGTTTGTTTTAGTGACTTTTATTCTGGCACTGATCTGTTTGTTTGTTTTAGTGACTTTTATTCTGGCACTGATCTGATCGGTTTGTTTTAGTGACTTTTATTCTGGCACTGATCTGTTTGTTTGTATTAGTGACTTTTATTCTGGCACTGATCTGTTTGTATTAGTGACTTTTATTCTGGCACTGATCAGTTTGTTTTAGTGACTTTTATTCTGGCACTGATCTGTTTGTATTAGTGACTTTTATTCTGGCACTGATCTGTTTGTTTTAGTGACTTTTATTCTGGCACTGATCTGTTTGTATTAGTGACTTTTATTCTGGCACTGATCTGTTTGTTTGTTTTAGTGACTTTTATTCTGGCACTGATCTGTTTGTTTGTTTTAGTGACTTATTCTGGCACTGATCTGTTTGTATTAGTGACTTTTATTCTGGCACTGATCTGTTTGTCTGTATTAGTGACTTTTATTCTGGCACTGATCTGTTTGTTTGTATTAGTGACTTTTATTCTGGCACTGATCTGTTTGTTTGTTTTAGTGACTTTTATTTTGGCCCTGATCTGTTTGTTCGTATTAGTGACTTTTATTCTGGCACTGATCTGTTTGTTTGTATTAGTGACTTTTATTCTGGCACTGATCTGTTTGTTTGTATTAGTGACTTTTATTCTGGCACTGATCTGATCTGTTTGTTTTAGTGACTTTTATTCTGGCACTGATCTGTTTGTATTAGTGACTTTTATTCTGGCACTGATCTGTTTGTATTAGTGACTTTTATTCTGGCACTGATCTGTTTGTTTGTTTTAGTGACTTTTATTCTGGCACTGATCTGTTTGTTTCTTTTAGTGACTTTTATTCTGGCACTGATCTGATCTGTTTGTTTTAGTGACTTTTATTCTGGCACTGATCTGTTTGTATTAGTGACTTTTATTCTGGCACTGATCTGTTTGTATTAGTGACTTTTATTCTGGCACTGATCAGTTTGTTTTAGTGACTTTTATTCTGGCACTGATCTGTTTGTTTGTTTTAGTGACTTTTATTCTGGCACTGATCTGTTTGTTTGTTTTAGTGACTTTTATTCTGGCACTGATCTGATCTGTTTGTTTTAGTGACTTTTATTCTGGCACTGATCTGTTTGTATTAGTGACTTTTATTCTGGCACTGATCTGTTTGTATTAGTGACTTTTATTCTGGCACTGATCAGTTTGTTTTAGTGACTTTTATTCTGGCACTGATCTGTTTGTTTGTTTTAGTGACTTATTCTGGCACTGATCTGTTTGTATTAGTGACTTTTATTCTGGCACTGATCTGTTTGTTTGTATTAGTGACTTTTATTCTGGCACTGATCTGTTTGTTTGTATTAGTGACTTTTATTCTGGCACTGATCTGTTTGTTTGTATTAGTGACTTTTATTCTGGCACTGATCTGTTTGTTTGTTTTAGTGACTTTTATTTTGGCACTGATCTGTTTGTTTGTATTAGTGACTTTTATTCTGGCACTGATCTGTTTGTTTGTATTAGTGACTTTTATTCTGGCACTGATCTGTTTATTTGTATTAGTGACTTTTATTCTGGCACTGATCTGTTTGTTTGTATTAGTGAGTTTTATTCTGGCACTGATCCGTTTGTTTGTATTAGTGACTTTTATTCTGGCACTGATCTGTTTGTTTTAGTGACTTTTATTCTGGCACTGATCTGTTTGTTTGTATTAGTGACTTTTATTCTGGCACTGATCTGTTTGTTTGTATTAGTGACTTTTATTCTGGCACTGATCTGTTTGTTTGTATTAGTGACTTTTATTCTGGCACTGATCTGTTTGTTTGTATTAGTGACTTTTATTCTGGCACTGATCTGTTTGTTTGTATTAGTGAGTTTTATTCTGGCACTGATCTGTTTGTTTGTATTAGTGACTTTTATTCTGTCACTGATCTGTTTGTTTGTTTTAGTGACTTTTATTCTGGCACTGATCTGTTTGTTTTAGTGACTTTTATTCTGGCACTGATCTGTTTGTTTGTATTAGTGACTTTTATTCTGGCACTGATCTGTTTGTTTGTATTAGTGACTTTTATTCTGGCACTGATCTGTTTGTTTGTATTAGTGACTTTTATTCTGGCACTGATCTGTTTGTTTGTATTAGTGAGTTTTATTCTGGCACTGATCTGTTTGTTTGTATTAGTGACTTTTATTCTGTCACTGATCTGTTTGTTTGTTTTAGTGACTTTTATTCTGGCACTGATCTGTTTGTATTAGTGACTTTTATTCTGGCACTGATCTGTTTGTTTGTATTAGTGACTTTTATTCTGGCACTGATCTGTTTGTTTTAGTGACTTTTATTCTGGCACTGATCTGTTTGTTTGTTTTAGTGACTTTTATTCTGGCACTGATCTGTTTGTTTTAGTGACTTTTATTCTGGCACTGATCTGTTTGTTTGTTTTAGTGACTTTTATTCTGGCACTGATCTGTTTGTTTGTATTAGTGTCTTTTATTCTGGCACTGATCTGTTTGTTTTAGTGACTTTTATTCTGGCACTGATCTGTTTGTTTGTTTTAGTGACTTTTATTCTGGCACTGATCTGTTTGTTTTAGTGACTTTTATTCTGGCACTGATCTGTTTGTTTTAGTGACTTTTATTCTGGCACTGATCTGTTTGTTTGTTTTAGTGACTTTTATTCTGGCACTGAACTGTTTGTATTAGTGACTTTTATTCTGGCACTGATCTGTTTGTTTGTTTTAGTGACTTTTATTCTGGCACTGAACTGTTTGTTTTAGTGACTTTTATTCTGGCACTGATCTGTTTGTTTGTTTTAGTGACTTTTATTCTGGCACTAAGCTGTTTGTTTTAGTGACTTTTATTCTGGCACTGATCTGTTTGTTTTAGTGACTTTTATTCTGGCACTAAGCTGTTTGTTTTAGTGACTTTTATTCTGGCACTAAGCTGTTTGTTTTAGTGACTTTTATTCTGGCACTGATCTGTTTGTTTGTTTTAGTGACTTTTATTCTGGCACCGATCTGTTTGTTTTAGTGACTTTTATTCTGGCACTGAACTGTTTGTTTTAGTGACTTTTATTCTGGCACTGATCTGTTTGTTTGTTTTAGTGACTTTTATTCTGGCACTGATCTGTTTGTTTGTTTTAGTGACTTTTATTCTGGCACTGATCTGTTTGTTTGTTTTAGTGACTTTTATTCTGGCACTGATCTGTTTGTATTAGTGACTTTTATTCTGGCACTGATCTGTTTGTTTGTTTTAGTGACTTTTATTCTGGCACTGATCTGTTTGTATTAGTGACTTTTATTCTGGCACTGATCTGTTTGTTTGTTTTAGTGACTTTTATTCTGGCACTGATCTGTTTATATTAGTGACTTTTATTCTGGCACTGATCTGTTTGTTTGTGTTAGTGACTTTTATTCTGGCACCGATCTGTTTGTTTTAGTGACTTATTCTGGCACTGATCTGTTTGTATTAGTGACTTTTATTCTGGCACTGATCTGTTTGTTTGTATTAGTGAATTTTATTCTGGCACTGATCTGTTTGTTTGTTTTAGTGACTTTTATTCTGGCACTGATCTGTTTGTTTGTATTAGTGACTTTTATTCTGGCACTGATCTGTTTGTTTGTATTAGTGACTTTTATTCTGGCACTGATCTGTTTGTTTGTATTAGTGACTTTTATTCTGGCACTGATCTGTTTATTTGTATTAGTGACTTTTATTCTGGCACTGATCTGTTTGTTTGTATTAGTGAGTTTTATTCTGGCACTGATCTGTTTGTTTGTATTAGTGACTTTTATTCTGTCACTGATCTGTTTGTTTGTTTTAGTGACTTTTATTCTGGCACTGATCTGTTTGTATTAGTGACTTTTATTCTGGCACTGATCTGTTTGTTTGTATTAGTGACTTTTATTCTGGCACTGATCTGTTTGTTTTAGTGACTTTTATTCTGGCACTGATCTGTTTGTTTGTTTTAGTGACTTTTTCTGGCACTGATCTGTTTGTTTGTATTAGTGACTTTTATTCTGGCACTGATCTGTTTGTTTGTATTAGTGACTTTTATTCTGGCACTGATCTGTTTGTTTTAGTGACTTTTATTCTGGCACTGATCTGTTTGTTTGTTTTAGTGACTTTTATTCTGGCACTGAACTGTTTGTATTAGTGACTTTTATTCTGGCACTGATCTGTTTGTTTGTTTTAGTGACTTTTATTCTGGCACTGAACTGTTTGTTTTAGTGACTTTTATTCTGGCACTGATCTGTTTGTTTGTTTTAGTGACTTTTATTCTGGCACTGATCTGTTTGTTTTAGTGACTTTTATTCTGGCACTGATCTGTTTGTTTTAGTGACTTTTATTCTGGCACTGATCTGTTTGTTTGTTTTAGTGACTTTTATTCTGGCACTGATCTGTTTGTTTGTATTAGTGTCTTTTATTCTGGCACTGATCTGTTTGTTTTAGTGACTTTTATTCTGGCACTGATCTGTTTGTTTGTTTTAGTGACTTTTATTCTGGCACTGATCTGTTTGTTTTAGTGACTTTTATTCTGGCACTGATCTGTTTGTTTTAGTGACTTTTATTCTGGCACTGATCCGTTTGTTTGTATTAGTGACTTTTATTCTGACACTGATCTGTTTGTTTTAGTGACTTTTATTCTGGCACTGATCTGTTTGTTTGTTTTAGTGACTTTTATTCTGGCACTGATCTGTTTGTTTTAGTGACTTTTATTCTGGCACTGATCTGTTTGTATTATTGACTTTTATTCTGGCACTGATCTGTTTGTTTGTTTTAGTGACTTTTATTCTGGCACTGATCTGTTTGTTTGTTTTAGTGACTTTTATTCTGGCACTGATCTGATCTGTTTGTTTTAGTGACTTTTATTCTGGCACTGATCTGTTTGTATTAGTGACTTTTATTCTGGCACTGATCTGTTTGTATTAGTGACTTTTATTCTGGCACTGATCTGTTTGTATTAGTGACTTTTATTCTGGCACTGATCTGTTTGTTTGTTTTAGTGACTTTTATTCTGGCACTGATCTGTTTGTTTGTTTTAGTGACTTTTATTCTGGCACTGATCTGATCTGTTTGTTTTAGTGACTTTTATTCTGGCACTGATCTGTTTGTATTAGTGACTTTTATTCTGGCACTGATCTGTTTGTATTAGTGACTTTTATTCTGGCACTGATCAGTTTGTTTTAGTGACTTTTATTCTGGCACTGATCTGTTTGTTTGTTTTAGTGACTTTTATTCTGGCACTGATCTGTTTGTTTGTTTTAGTGACTTTTATTCTGGCACTGATCTGATCGGTTTGTTTTAGTGACTTTTATTCTGGCACTGATCTGTTTGTTTGTATTAGTGACTTTTATTCTGGCACTGATCTGTTTGTATTAGTGACTTTTATTCTGGCACTGATCAGTTTGTTTTAGTGACTTTTATTCTGGCACTGATCTGTTTGTATTAGTGACTTTTATTCTGGCACTGATCTGTTTGTTTTAGTGACTTTTATTCTGGCACTGATCTGTTTGTATTAGTGACTTTTATTCTGGCACTGATCTATTTGTTTGTTTTAGTGACTTTTATTCTGGCACTGATCTGTTTGTTTGTGTTAGTGACTTATTCTGGCACTGATCTGTTTGTTTGTTTTAGTGACTTTTATTTTGGCACTGATCTGTTTGTTTGTATTAGTGACTTTTATTCTGGCACTGATCTGTTTGTTTGTATTAGTGACTTTTATTCTGGCACTGATCTGTTTGCTTGTATTAGTGACTTTTATTCTGGCACTGATCTGATCTGTTTGTTTTAGTGACTTTTATTCTGGCACTGATCTGTTTGTATTAGTGACTTTTATTCTGGCACTGATCTGTTTGTATTAGTGACTTTTATTCTGGCACTGATCTGTTTGTTTGTTTTAGTGACTTTTATTCTGGCACTGATCTGTTTGTTTGTTTTAGTGACTTTTATTCTGGCACTGATCTGATCTGTTTGTTTTAGTGACTTTTATTCTGGCACTGATCTGTTTGTATTAGTGACTTTTATTCTGGCACTGATCTGTTTGTATTAGTGACTTTTATTCTGGCACTGATAAGTTTGTTTTAGTGACTTTTATTCTGGCACTGATCTGTTTGTTTGTTTTAGTGACTTTTATTCTGGCACTGATCTGTTTGTTTGTTTTAGTGACTTTTATTCTGGCACTGATCTGATCGGTTTGTTTTAGTGACTTTTATTCTGGCACTGATCTGTTTGTATTAGTGACTTTTATTCTGGCACTGATCTGTTTGTATTAGTGACTTTTATTCTGGCACTGATCTGTTTGTATTAGTGACTTTTATTCTGGCACTGATCAGTTTGTTTTAGTGACTTTTATTCTGGCACTGATCTGTTTGTATTAGTGACTTTTATTCTGGCACTGATCTGTTTGTTTGTTTTAGTGACTTTTATTCTGGCACTGATCTGTTTGTATTAGTGACTTTTATTCTGGCACTGATCAGTTTGTTTTAGTGACTTTTATTCTGGCACTGATCTGTTTGTTTGTTTTAGTGACTTTTATTCTGGCACTGATCTGTTTGTTTGTTTTAGTGACTTTTATTCTGGCACTGATCTGATCGGTTTGTTTTAGTGACTTTTATTCTGGCACTGATCTGTTTGTTTGTATTAGTGACTTTTATTCTGGCACTGATCTGTTTGTATTAGTGACTTTTATTCTGGCACTGATCAGTTTGTTTTAGTGACTTTTATTCTGGCACTGATCTGTTTGTATTAGTGACTTTTATTCTGGCACTGATCTGTTTGTTTTAGTGACTTTTATTCTGGCACTGATCTGTTTGTATTAGTGACTTTTATTCTGGCACTGATCTGTTTGTTTGTTTTAGTGACTTTTATTCTGGCACTGATCTGTTTGTTTGTTTTAGTGACTTATTCTGGCACTGATCTGTTTGTATTAGTGACTTTTATTCTGGCACTGATCTGTTTGTCTGTATTAGTGACTTTTATTCTGGCACTGATCTGTTTGTTTGTATTAGTGACTTTTATTCTGGCACTGATCTGTTTGTTTGTTTTAGTGACTTTTATTTTGGCACTGATCTGTTTGTTTGTATTAGTGACTTTTATTCTGGCACTGATCTGTTTGTTTGTATTAGTGACTTTTATTCTGGCACTGACCTGTTTGTTTGTATTAGTGACTTTTATTCTGGCACTGATCTGATCTGTTTGTTTTAGTGACTTTTATTCTGGCACTGATCTGTTTGTATTAGTGACTTTTATTCTGGCACTGATCTGTTTGTATTAGTGACTTTTATTCTGGCACTGATCTGTTTGTTTGTTTTAGTGACTTTTATTCTGGCACTGATCTGTTTGTTTGTTTTAGTGACTTTTATTCTGGCACTGATCTGATCTGTTTGTTTTAGTGACTTTTATTCTGGCACTGATCTGTTTGTATTAGTGACTTTTATTCTGGCACTGATCTGTTTGTATTAGTGACTTTTATTCTGGCACTGATCAGTTTGTTTTAGTGACTTTTATTCTGGCACTGATCTGTTTGTTTGTTTTAGTGACTTTTATTCTGGCACTGATCTGTTTGTTTGTTTTAGTGACTTTTATTCTGGCACTGATCTGATCTGTTTGTTTTAGTGACTTTTATTCTGGCACTGATCTGTTTGTATTAGTGACTTTTATTCTGGCACTGATCTGTTTGTATTAGTGACTTTTATTCTGGCACTGATCTGTTTGTATTAGTGACTTTTATTCTGGCACTGATCTGTTTGTATTAGTGACTTAAATTCTGGCACTGATCAGTTTGTTTTAGTGACTTTTATTCTGGCACTGATCTGTTTGTTTGTTTTAGTGACTTATTCTGGCACTGATCTGTTTGTATTAGTGACTTTTATTCTGGCACTGATCTGTTTGTTTGTATTAGTGACTTTTATTCTGGCACTGATCTGTTTGTTTGTATTAGTGACTTTTATTCTGGCACTGATCTGTTTGTTTGTTTTAGTGACTTTTATTTTGGCACTGATCTGTTTGTTTGTATTAGTGACTTTTATTCTGGCACTGATCTGTTTGTTTGTATTAGTGACTTTTATTCTGGCACTGATCTGTTTATTTGTATTAGTGACTTTTATTCTGGCACTGATCTGTTTGTTTGTATTAGTGAGTTTTATTCTGGCACTGATCTGTTTGTTTGTATTAGTGACTTTTATTCTGGCACTGATCTGTTTGTTTGTATTAGTGACTTTTATTCTGGCACTGATCTGTTTATTTGTATTAGTGACTTTTATTCTGGCACTGATCTGTTTGTTTGTATTAGTGAGTTTTATTCTGGCACTGATCTGTTTGTTTGTATTAGTGACTTTTATTCTGTCACTGATCTGTTTGTTTGTTTTAGTGACTTTTATTCTGGCACTGATCTGTTTGTATTAGTGACTTTTATTCTGGCACTGATCTGTTTGTTTGTATTAGTGACTTTTATTCTGGCACTGATCTGTTTGTTTTAGTGACTTTTATTCTGGCACTGATCTGTTTGTTTGTTTTAGTGACTTTTTCTGGCACTGATCTGTTTGTTTGTATTAGTGACTTTTATTCTGGCACTGATCTGTTTGTTTGTATTAGTGACTTTTATTCTGGCACTGATCTGTTTGTTTTAGTGACTTTTATTCTGGCACTGATCTGTTTGTTTGTTTTAGTGACTTTTATTCTGGCACTGAACTGTTTGTATTAGTGACTTTTATTCTGGCACTGATCTGTTTGTTTGTTTTAGTGACTTTTATTCTGGCACTGAACTGTTTGTTTTAGTGACTTTTATTCTGGCACTGATCTGTTTGTTTGTTTTAGTGACTTTTATTCTGGCACTGATCTGTTTGTTTTAGTGACTTTTATTCTGGCACTGATCTGTTTGTTTGTTTTAGTGACTTTTATTCTGGCACTGATCTGTTTGTTTGTATTAGTGTCTTTTATTCTGGCACTGATCTGTTTGTTTTAGTGACTTTTATTCTGGCACTGATCTGTTTGTTTGTTTTAGTGACTTTTATTCTGGCACTGATCTGTTTGTTTTAGTGACTTTTATTCTGGCACTGATCCGTTTGTTTGTATTAGTGACTTTTATTCTGACACTGATCTGTTTGTTTTAGTGACTTTTATTCTGGCACTGATCTGTTTGTTTGTTTTAGTGACTTTTATTCTGGCACTGATCTGTTTGTTTTAGTGACTTTTATTCTGGCACTGATCTGTTTGTATTATTGACTTTTATTCTGGCACTGATCTGTTTGTTTGTTTTAGTGACTTTTATTCTGGCACTGATCTGTTTGTTTGTTTTAGTGACTTTTATTCTGGCACTGATCTGATCTGTTTGTTTTAGTGACTTTTATTCTGGCACTGATCTGTTTGTATTAGTGACTTTTATTCTGGCACTGATCTGTTTGTATTAGTGACTTTTATTCTGGCACTGATCTGTTTGTTTGTTTTAGTGACTTTTATTCTGGCACTGATCTGTTTGTTTGTTTTAGTGACTTTTATTCTGGCACTGATCTGTTTGTTTGTTTTAGTGACTTTTATTCTGGCACTGATCTGATCTGTTTGTTTTAGTGACTTTTATTCTGGCACTGATCTGTTTGTTTGTATTAGTGACTTTTATTCTGGCACTGATCTGTTTGTATTAGTGACTTTTATTCTGGCACTGATCAGTTTGTTTTAGTGACTTTTATTCTGGCACTGATCTGTTTGTATTAGTGACTTTTATTCTGGCACTGATCTGTTTGTTTGTTTTAGTGACTTTTATTCTGGCACTGATCTGTTTGTTTGTTTTAGTGACTTTTATTCTGGCACTGATCTGATCTGTTTGTTTTAGTGACTTTTATTCTGGCACTGATCTGTTTGTTTGTATTAGTGACTTTTATTCTGGCACTGATCTGTTTGTATTAGTGACTTTTATTCTGGCACTGATCAGTTTGTTTTAGTGACTTTTATTCTGGCACTGATCTGTTTGTATTAGTGACTTTTATTCTGGCACTGATCTGTTTGTATTAGTGACTTTTATTCTGGCACTGATCTGTTTGTTTGTTTTAGTGACTTTTATTCTGGCACTGATCTGTTTGTATTAGTGACTTTTATTCTGGCACTGATCTGTTTGTTTGTATTAGTGACTTTTATTCTGGCACTGATCTGTTTGTTTGTATTAGTGACTTTTATTCTGGCACTGATCTGTTTGTTTGTATTAGTGACTTTTATTCTGGCACTGATCTGTTTGTTTGTTTTAGTGACTTTTATTTTGGCACTGATCTGTTTGTTTGTATTAGTGACTTTTATTCTGGCACTGATCTGTTTGTTTGTATTAGTGACTTTTATTCTGGCACTGATCTGTTTGTTTGTATTAGTGACTTTTATTCTGGCACTGATCTGTTTGTTTGTATTAGTGACTTTTATTCTGGCACTGATCTGTTTGTTTGTATTAGTGACTTTTATTCTGGCACTGATCTGATCTGTTTGTTTTAGTGACTTTTATTCTGGCACTGATCTGTTTGTATTAGTGACTTTTATTCTGGCACTGATCTGTTTGTATTAGTGACTTTTATTCTGGCACTGATCTGTTTGTTTGTTTTAGTGACTTTTATTCTGGCACTGATCTGTTTGTTTGTTTTAGTGACTTTTATTCTGGCACTGATCTGTTTGTTTGTTTTAGTGACTTTTATTCTGGCACTGATCTGTTTGTTTGTATTAGTGACTTTTATTCTGGCACTGATCTGTTTGTTTTAGTGACTTTTATTCTGGCACTGATCTGTTTGTTTGTTTTAGTGACTTTTATTCTGGCACTGATCTGATCGGTTTGTTTTAGTGACTTTTATTCTGGCACTGATCTGTTTGTATTAGTGACTTTTATTCTGGCACTGATCTGTTTGTATTAGTGACTTTTATTCTGGCACTGATCTGTTTGTATTAGTGACTTTTATTCTGGCACTGATCTGTTTGTTTGTTTTAGTGACTTTTATTCTGGCACTGATCTGTTTGTTTGTTTTAGTGACTTATTCTGGCACTGATCTGTTTGTATTAGTGACTTTAATTCTGGCACTGATCTGTTTGTTTGTATTAGTGACTTTTATTCTGGCACTGATCTGTTTGTTTGTATTAGTGACTTTTATTCTGGCACTGATCTGTTTGTTTGTATTAGTGACTTTTATTCTGGCACTGATCTGTTTGTTTGTATTAGTGACTTTTATTCTGGCACTGATCTGTTTGTTTGTTTTAGTGACTTTTATTTTGGCACTGATCTGTTTGTTTGTATTAGTGACTTTTATTCTGGCACTGATCTGTTTGTTTGTATTAGTGACTTTTATTCTGGCACTGATCTGTTTGTTTGTATTAGTGACTTTTATTCTGGCACTGATCTGTTTGTTTGTATTAGTGAATTTTATTCTGGCACTGATCTGATCTGTTTGTTTTAGTGACTTTTATTCTGGCACTGATCTGTTTGTATTAGTGACTTTTATTCTGGCACTGATCTGTTTGTATTAGTGACTTTTATTCTGGCACTGATCTGTTTGTTTTAGTGACTTTTATTCTGGCACTGATCTGTTTGTTTGTTTTAGTGACTTTTATTCTGGCACTGATCTGATCTGTTTGTTTTAGTGACTTTTATTCTGGCACTGATCTGTTTGTATTAGTGACTTTTATTCTGGCACTGATCTGTTTGTATTAGTGACTTTTATTCTGGCACTGATCAGTTTGTTTTAGTGACTTTTATTCTGGCACTGATCTGTTTGTTTGTTTTAGTGACTTTTATTCTGGCACTGATCTGTTGGTTTGTTTTAGTGACTTTTATTCTGGCACTGATCTGTTTGTTTGTTTTAGTGACTTTTATTCTGGCACTGATCTGATCGGTTTGTTTTAGTGACTTTTATTCTGGCACTGATCTGTTTGTATTAGTGACTTTTATTCTGGCACTGATCTGTTTGTATTAGTGACTTTTATTCTGGCACTGATCTGTTTGTATTAGTGACTTTTATTCTGGCACTGATCTGTTTGTTTGTTTTAGTGACTTTTATTCTGGCACTGATCTGTTTGTTTGTTTTAGTGACTTATTCTGGCACTGATCTGTTTGTATTAGTGACTTTAATTCTGGCACTGATCTGTTTGTTTGTATTAGTGACTTTTATTCTGGCACTGATCTGTTTGTTTGTATTAGTGACTTTTATTCTGGCACTGATCTGTTTGTTTGTTTTAGTGACTTTTATTTTGGCACTGATCTGTTTGTTTGTATTAGTGACTTTTATTCTGGCACTGATCTGTTTGTTTGTATTAGTGACTTTTATTCTGGCACTGATCTGTTTGTTTGTTTTAGTGACTTTTATTCTGGCACTGATCTGTTTGTTTGTTTTAGTGACTTTTATTCTGGCACTGATCTGTTTGTTTGTTTTAGTGACTTTTATTCTGGCACTGATCTGTTTGTATTAGTGACTTTTATTCTGGCACTGATCTGTTTGTTTGTATTAGTGACTTTTATTCTGGCTCTGATCTGTTTGTTTGTTTTAGTGACTTTTATTCTGGCACTGATCTGTTTGTTTGTATTAGTGACTTTTATTCTGGCACTGATCTGTTTGTTTGTATTAGTGACTTTTATTCTTGCACTGATCTGTTTGTTTGTTTTAGTGACTTTTATTCTGGCACTGATCTGTTTGTTTGTTTTAGTGACTTTTATTCTGGCACTGATCTGTTTGTTTGTATTAGTGACTTTTATTCTGGCACTGATCTGTTTGATTTAGTGACTTTTATTCTGGCACCGATCTGTTTGTTTGTTTTAGTGACTTTTATTCTGGCACTGATCTGTTTGTTTGTTTTAGTGACTTTTATTCTGGCACTGATCTGTTTGTTTGTTTTAGTGACTTTTATTCTGGCACTGATCTGTTTGTTTGTATTAGTGACTTTTATTCTGGCACTGATCTGTTTGTTTGTTTTAGTGACTTTTATTCTGGCACTGATCTGTTTGTTTGTTATAGTGACTTTTATTCTGGCACTGATCTGTTTGTTTTAGTGACTTTTATTCTGGCACTGATCTGTTTGTTTGTATTAGTGACTTTTATTCTGGCACTGATCTGTTTGTTTTAGTGACTTTTATTCTGGCACTGATCTGTTTGTTTTAGTGACTTTTATTCTGGCACTGAGCTGTTTGTTTTAGTGACTTTTATTCTGGCACTGATCTGTTTGTTTGTATTAGTGACTTTTATTCTGGCACTGATCTGTTTGTATTAGTGACTTTTATTCTGGCACTGATCTGTTTGTATTAGTGACTTTTATTCTGGCACTGATCTGTTTGTTTGTTTTAGTGACTTTTATTCTGGCACTGATCTGTTTGTTTGTTTTAGCGACTTTTATTCTGGCACTAAGCTGTTTGTTTGTTTTAGTGACTTTTATTCTGGCACTGATCTGTTTGTTTGTTTTAGCGACTTTTATTCTGGCACTAAGCTGTTTGTTTGTTTTAGTGACTTTTATTCTGGCACTGATCTGTTTGTATTAGTGACTTTTATTCCGGCACTGATCTGTTTGTTTGTTTTAGTGACTTTTATTCTGGCACTGATCTGTTTGTTTGTTTTAGTGACTTTTATTCTGGCACTGATCTGTTTGTTTGTTTTAGTGACTTTTATTCTGGCACTGATCTGTTTGTTCGGCTCGGTTGTGCCGTATGACATAGACCAGTACCAGAGTACTAAGCCACGCCCTGAGAAACAGGTTCCATAGAAATCCCAGAGAAAACTCTGGACGCTCAGAGCACTCAGTCATACCTCTGAGAGTCCATCTTCTGATCGTCTTCTGTCGACATGGTTTCAGAATGAGTCTCTCAGTCTGCTGCCAGACGGGAATCAATCTGATGGGAGAAAACATGATGGTCATGGTTCAACAAAAAAAACAAAAACAAAGACAAGCAGGAAAAAGAAGGTCTATGAAGGCCATTTCTCATCACCTTCAAAGCCTGGTGGGTTTGATTTAGCACATATCATCGCTGCCAAATGAAAAACATGCATCTCCAAAATGTGAGCTGTACAGGAGAAGACAAAATATCTTCTTAGCTTTTAATAAAGGTCAAAAGAAAAGATTTCTATTGGTCCACTGGTCCAGAATTGTTTACACTGTGTACAGAAGCAGCCGCAAGGTTCAACTGATGGAGAAAACGGAGATACATATACATGATCTCCGTCACATCTCCTACCCAAATCACACAGACGTAACTCAGCCTCCACCAAATAAACCAACCACAGTAGTTCCAGCACGTCCTGATGCAACCCCACCCTGTCTCTCAGCCCCGAAAGCCCTGATGCTGCCAGTTCTGCCAAGCTGCCGCTAGATGGCGCTCTCAGACTGGAAGTTCCTCACCCTTCATCGGTTAAAACGGTGGACTTCGGCCTTCTTTCTGAGCTACAAATAGCTACTCTGATTTCTAACCCGGAGCTCATCCTGGGGATGTATATACCCTGAACTTCCATACTGCAGAACAGTGCTGTTATTAAAACTGGGCTCTAATGGGCAAACGGGCCACATTCGTACCCCTAAGGTGAAGCGTGGTCTGCAGTGATGGAGTGATGGAGGCGGAGGTGGTACCCGGCCTCTAAGCACAGGAACATGGACAGCTTCAGCTTTCTAATGACAGCGCAGGCGTGATGAAGGCACCCGCAGCTTTATCAGCAGTCTTACCTTCTGTTGCTATGGGCTGGAATCTGTTCTGGAGGTCTTCTGAAGGCTACATGCTGTCCGAAGCTCTTCTGAAGCTCTTCTGGATCGTGTCCTCTAAACGCTGGCTGAAGCTCCTTTACTTTCGCTTTCTCTCCAGCAGCTGCAGAGCTTAGAGGGAGGGGAGGGGCGCTACTGAGGTGGTCTGCGTTGTTTGAGAGTGATTTCTTTTTTAGTGGTGGTGGTGGTGGGGGGGGTCTCGTTATCTACTTAAATTTGGGCTTATCAGAAGGACCAAGCAATGCTGTACATGAAGTGTGGATAAGGCTAAAAGTATCTGGACACCGAACTCTTTATATACTAGCTGAAACAGGCTTCACTCTGAGAAAAAAAGGGTTTTTATTTCATATGAGGTGAACATTAAGGTTAGGTTTATCAATAATAATAATAACAATAATAATAATAATAATAATAATAATAATAATAGTCTGATAAATGTGAGATCAGTAATCAAAAATCAAAAACATCTTCTTCTGCGATCTGTAAAGGAAACAAGCCACATCAAATCAGACTGTAAAAAAACACACCACCATTAAGCCTTGAATATTAGACAGATCAAATATGAGGTTTAAAAATAATGACAAACTACTAACTAAAAACCGTTAAAATGAAAGACGAAAGGAAACGACGGCTGTTGTAGGGGAAATCCCCCGAGATATACAGTAACTACGTCTGATACTGAAGAGCACAGATAAAGCCTGAACTGTGGACCCAGTAAAGTGCACAGTAAAGTCACATCACCACTTCACTGAGTTACAGTTTAGTGTTTAGAAAGGGCTCTCAGAGTGAAGTTGTTTAGTGTGCTGCACATTTATTAAGATTATTACAATAAAATCATTAATAATTTATTAAACATTGGATTATAAAGAAACAGTTACATAAGTAATTATTTTTAGAAAAAACATTGTTTTTAAACAAAGTCGTCTCACTCACGCTAATGACCTCGCTAAGGAAACACAACGGGCACAGACACTGAGGTCAGCAAAAAAATGATCGTACAATAAGTCGATAATTAGTGGGACAGGCCAACTTTTCCCACTGTAGATTTATGTTTTCCCTTTTCTATTCTATTATTTTATTTATTCATTTATTAACTGCTCTACACACATAGTCACTGTGCTGTTTGGTGACGTGGTGTGTACCACACTCAACATGGACCAGAGGAAGTGAAGGAAAGAGTTGTCTCAGGAGATTAGAAAGAAAATTATAGACAAGCATGTTAAAGGTAAAGGTTATAAGACCATCTCCAAGCAGCTTGATGTTCCTGTGACTACAGTTACACATATTATTCAGAAATGTAAGATCCATATGACTTTAGCCAACCTCCCTGGACGTGGCCACAGGAGGAAAATGGATGACAAATTAAAGAGATGAATAATACGAATGGTAACAAAAGAGCCCAGAAAAACAGATTAGATCGCACCATCTGTCGTTGTTTGAGCCAAAGTGGACTTCATGGGAGATGACCAAGGAGGACACCATTGTTGAAAATAAATCATAAAAAAGCCAGACTGAAATTACATCATGAACTACATGTTGACAAGCCCCAAAGCTTCTGGGAGAATGTCCTATGGACAGATGAGATGAAAATGGAACCTTTTGCCAAGGCACATCATCTCTATGTTCCCAGACGGAAAAATGAAGCATATCAAGAAAAGAACACTGTCACTACCGTGAAACATGGAGGAGGCTCTGTTATGTTCTGGGGCTGCTTTGCTGCATCTGGCACAGGGTGTCTTGAATCTGTGCAGGGTACAATGAAATCTCAAGACTATCAAGGGATTCTAGAGAGAAATATGCTGCCCAGTGTCAGAAAGCTTGGTCTCAGTCGCAGTCTCGCAACAGGATAATGACCCAAAACACACAGCTAAAACCACCCAAGAATGGATAAGAGGAAAAGATTGGACTATTCTGAAGTAGCCTTCTATGAGCCCTGACCTAAATCCTATTAAGCATCCTTGGAAGGAGCTGAAACATGCCATCTGGAAAAGGCTCCCTTCAAACCTGAGACAACTGGAGCAGTTTGCTCATGAGGAGTGGGCCTCATACCTGCTGAGAGGAGCAGAAGTCTCATTGACAGTTACAGGAATCATTTGATTGCAGTGATTGCCTCAAAAGGTTGTGCAAGAAAATATTAAGTTAAGGGTACCATCATTTCTGTCCAGGCCTGTTTAATGAGTTTAGTCTTTGAAATAATTCTGTTGAAACATGGTTCAAAATCAATGTCAAATTTTCATTTGTTCATTTTCATAGAATTTTTATTTATTATTACTTTTGTCAGATTCAAGTTATTTCTGTGACCATTGTGGGTTGTTTCTTTCATTAACTGAGGGGTACCAACAATTTTGTCCACGTGTGTATGAGTGTAACTGGGACCTTGAGATCACAATTTCGCTCCACCCCAAGTAGCACATGTGATGCAAATAATCACTATCTTAATCACTATTTGATTCAGTCCATTGCCACCACAGGTGTGTAAGATAAAGTCCCTAGCCCTGCAGTCTGCCTTTCTTCCACACATCAGTGAAAGAACAGGAGGTTCTAAAGAAATAGGAGGTCAGGAAGGTAGGTGGAATTGGTTGGAGATGTCCCAATACTTTTGTCCATATAGAGTTCAGTACGTAATGGTTACATGATATGCCAAAATGCTCTTAGCATTCTAGGTGTGGGCAGAGTCAGAGGTGTAGGTGGTGCTCTGAGTGTGGGAGGAGTCAGAGGTGTAGGTGGTGCTCTGAGTGGGGGCAGAGTCAGACATGGTGCTCTTCTTTGAGTATTTCAGTGCACTGAAGGAAACCTTCATCCTTTTAGCGGAGCGTTCACTGCGGCACTTCAGCGTGTTCTTCACGTGCTCTCTGAACTCGTCTGAGATAAAGTAGTACACTAATGGGTCCAGACAGCTGTTCAGACTGCCCAGACACAGTGTGATGATGTAGATATAATAACCATTACTCAGAACTGGTGTTGACACATGAGAGTAGTGCAGCATCAGCATGATGTTACTCGGAGTGAAACACACCAGGAACATCACCAGAACAATCACCATGAAGATCATCGCCTTTTTCTTCTTATTATTGCTGCTGGAATCTTTTACAGACCTCCTGAGAGAGCGGAACGTCAGCAGATACGCTATTACACACACCACACAGGGGACTACATATCCCACAGTGCCCATGGTCAAGAAATAGCCAACAGGCAAGCGTAATTGGGTGGGACGCGTGACATCATGGCAGGTGGTGATGTTGAGGTTGGTCACTTCCACAGTCTGCTCATACAGGTAGAGAGGTGTGGTGAGGACCCAGACCACGAGCCACACACACACCGATACACACACCGCTACCCGGTTGTCCAGTCTGTGAGAGAGTGGGTGTGCGACTGCCCAGTAGCGCTGCACGCTGATGCAGGCTATGAAGATGCTGGAGCAGTACATGTTCCCATAGAAAAAGCCCACCAGAACTTTACACAGCGGTTCCCCGAAGGTCCAGTGGTTGCCCTTGAAGTGGTAGGCGATCTTCAGCGGGAGCCAGATGATGAAGAGCAGGTCAGCCAGGGCGAGGTTGGTCAGTAGGATGGACCCTGGATGCTTCTTCTTCGTCCTGAAGAGGAACACCCAGACAGCCATGGCGTTGGTGGGCAGTCCGAGGATGAAGACGATGATGTAGACGACCGGGAGGAAGACATTGGTGAGATCACATTTCAGAGCGGTCACTGAAGCGTTGGTCACATTCACACCCTGTTCATTCTCCTCCTCTACGTTAAATCCAAAGAACAGGCCTGGATCAGAGAGCAGAAACAGGTTTCACACAGCAATACAAACATATCCACTGTCCTTCAGAACAGTAAACCCAGATAACACAGAAGTTCATAACTACCTTCAAATATTGTGATCTAGTATTTTTTTAACATATCGCTCAGCCCTACTTTGCATGAATCCATTCCTTCATAATCCGTTCCTTCACTTTAATAATCTTTTACTTCAGTTTACTAATCCGTTCCTTCAGTTTAATAATATTTACTTCAGTTTACTAATCCGTTCCTTCAGTTTAATAATATTTGCCTCAGTTTACTAATCCGTTCCTTCAGTTTAATAATATTTACCTCAGTTTACTAATCCTTTCCTTCAGTTTAATAATATTTACCTCAGTTTACTAATCCGTTCCTTCAGTTTAATAATCTTACTTCAGTTTACTAATCCGTTCCTTCAGTTTAATAATATTTACCTCAGTTTACTAATCCGTTCCTTCACTTTAATAATATTTTCCTCAGTTTACTAATCCGTTCCTTCACTTTAATAATATTTACTTCAGTTTACTAATCCTTTCCTTCAGTTTAATAATATTTACCTCAGTTTACTAATCCGTTCCTTCACTTTAATAATATTTACCTCACTTTAATAATATTTACCTTTAAATGTGTAGAATCTGGATCTGATCTAGTCCCTAGATCAGACCTCACAGTGCAGACCAGCAGTGGATCTGGGGGGGGGGGGTGACCTAATATATAATATTTATATATATATATATTAGTAAACTGAAGTAAACATACATACATAGCCCTTATATCATGAACTCCTAGGACACTATATAGGACACTACACTATGTAGGGGACATGGGTCGTTTGAGACTGAGCCTGAGTCTTGCCTCGTAAACACGTTAACAAGCATCGATTTCTGACGAAAATCAAGTTTCCAGCAGCTGGAAAAGCTCTGGAGGGAAAACACGCGAGCATGAAACCGGCTTTGCAGGCAGGAGGAACATCCTCCAGCGCCGCAGTCTGGACTGTTGGCTCGGTTTCAGGTTCCGGACCTGGCTGAGGAACACGCGTTAGGTAGGGTTAAAGAGCTAAGGTGACATACCTTCAGACCTGCTGCTGCGGCTGGAATCCATTAGCCTCGGAGTCCAGGGCGTCCTGCGGAGCGAGGCGAGAGGGTTCCCACGGCAGCTGATTCTGTACCTGCTCTACATTGTCGAGTCGAGTAGAAGAGCCCTGTCTGACGGGATTTCCTGGTTCTCGTCTCATGGCCCCATTACTCAGTGGTTTAGGCGCGCGGGCGCACACCCCCCTCGTGTCGCGTTCCTTATTCTAGGTACCTGTCCTGTTAAGACATGGTTGTACTGCTACGCTGCGATGCTGCCTTCAGGAGCTCCTCCGAGTTCCTCTGCTGTGAGCTTCAGTAGAGCTGCTGGTGAGATCAGGGCTTAGAACCAGTTTCATTATATAGTCTATATCTATAGTAGAACCAGGGTTCTTTAAAGCGTTGTATACAGTGTAGAATCTGGATCTGATCTAGTCCCTAGATCAGACCTCACAGTGCAGACCAGCAGTGGATCTGGGGGGAGGATGACCTTCTTCCCTGAAGGCAGAAGTGAGAGTGGTCCATGGTTGGGGCAGGAACCTCTATTCTTTATTCAGCACTTCCTCGGGTTCTTAGAAGTTGGCCACCTGTGATGAACTGGACAGTTTCCACCACCTGCTGGAGGACCTTCCGTTTAGATGCGGTGGAGCTGCTGCACCGGACACAATAAACCTTCCGTTTATCTGCTCCCCGGGCGCTGGAGTTGGCTGCCCACCGCTCTGGGTGTGTGTGTGTACTCACTGCCCCTAACACGTGTGTGTGTGTGTGTGAGTGTGTGTTCACTACCAGATGGGTTAAATGCGGAGGACACATTTCGCTGTACACTGTACAGTGACAAATACGTGCACCTTTACCTTTACAGTAAATCTGTGTAAATATGAAGATAATAACATGGTATTCATGTGTGTGTGTGTGTATGACTTTATTCATGAATAAACTTTAATAAAGAAAATCTCCAATGAGTCAAAATCTCCCTCTAACTGGACCACAGCTTAAAACATGTGGTCATGTGATCATGTGGTCATGGGGTTAAACCACATCCCATTGTTCTACGCATACTGCACTGATGACCGTGCTTCTAAAGGTGTTCAGAAATGCTGTACAAGCCTTAAAAAGGGAATTTCCTCAGTTATTCTCACATTTTCCACGTAGTTCAGCGGTTAATAATGAAACAAGGCGCCGGTCACCATGACTACAACACAGATATAACCTTCTATAGTCTTCTGCGTTGTATATGGAATGAGGATAATGATGATGTTGATGATGATGATGAAGATGAAGGGAAAATAGTAGAGAGTCCTTTTGGGACAGTTGCGTTCTGTAGAAGGTGGACCGGGGCTGGTTTGAAGAAGTAGATGTGTCTCGCAGGTTGGTCTGATGAACAGAAGAATGGCTATTTTCAGTTGTAGGATTTGTTGTGACATTGCAGGGAGAGGAGACCGCAGGCTAGTCAGCATGCTGAGGGGTTGTGTAACACAGTTCAGCGATGGCTCAGAACTATCAAGAAGAGTTCACGGTGCTTCAGCGTCAGCACTTGCCGGTAAGGTGAGTCAGTTACACTGCCATCAATACTCACATCACTCAGGGACCATGTGACTTCATGCTAGGCCTTGAAGTTGTCTGTAGAACTGGGATAGAAATGCAGCACTAGTGCAGCACTAACACGGGCACTGGGGTCCCGAGTGCTTATTTACATCAGCATTGGCTTCGCTGGTAGAATGGCAGTCTCTGTGTGCTCCAGAGAGTCTTATTTTTTTGGCAATACTTCTCTAGAAGTAGACTAGATAAGTTGTGTCATTAATGGGTGCAACTTAAAGTAGCTAAATGCATTCCTTAGTAGGGGTGTCCACAAACATTTGACTCATAGCAGTAGTGGAGCCCTTTTTGGGGCTTTAATGGTTCTTTGAAGAATCATAATGTTTCTTTGTCCATGTAGAATCATTTAACTAGGCAGGTTTTGAGAAGGGTTCTTCAAATGGTGCTGTTCTAAATAGAACCATTGCAACCCAAACAGCCAATAAGATGCTTACAATGGTTTCTTGCCTGGTTAAATGTCTTGGTGGAAGAGCTTTTGCAGATGATTCCACACTGAATGTTGAAATTGTTCTGCATAGCAACAAATGGAACCATTTTTAGTGCTACAGAACCATTTCTGCTTAGAGAGTGGTTCTATATAGAGCCTTTGCCTTAAAATTAATTTCTCTATGTTGACGTTCTTGTCCTAGGAGGTTTCCAAATATTTACACAATGGTTTCCATAATCATTCAGATATGTTCCACTCATTTATTCCTTCATGTTTATTGTGTTTAAAAGCACCTCATTAATAAGAACAGCAGTGCCTGCATGCCACGTTTTACGTTCGCCACCAGATGGCAGTATTTCATATTTTACTGTAGTTAATGTTTCACTTATTAAAAAGGATGATGTAGATGCAGGTTCTTAGTTCTAGCAGGGGTCTGTAGCCATCTATACCATCTAACAGCCCTAGAGGTCAGGTCAAGGCCAGGTAGGATCTCCAGGTTTCCTTTGTGTCCTTCAGACTGGTTATGAACTTAGTTTTGAGACAGACCAGGAAGAACCAGACCAGGGACCTGAGGTCTGGTTCCATGGCTGCTCATTCTTCAGGGTCCAAGAAGATGCATTTACCACAGACCTTCTCAACCTACTAACATCAGTAGAGGCACAAAGGTAGCACACTGTGAGTCCAAATGTTTGTGGACACCCCTTCTAATGAATGCATTCAGCTGCTTTAAGTTGCACCCATTGCTGACACAGATGTGCAAATGCACACACACACAACTTGTCTAGATAAGTAATGCCAATTGAATAGGACTCTCTGGAGCAGATCAACATCATGAAGCTATTGGCACCATACTGCCTAATGCCAGGCGTGGGCTAGAGGGGTATAAGGCCCCCCAGCATTGAGCTGTAGAGATAATGAGTTGGGGATGATGAGGTGAACTCGCTAACACTTTTGTCCCTGAATGCAATCAAATCCTCACAGCAATGCTCCTCCTAAGTCTAGTAGAAAGTCTTCTTCTCTGGACAGTAGAGACAGTTACTCCAACAAAAGCAGGATCAGCTCTTTTAATACCCTTGATTTCAGAAGAAACAGTGAATGAGCAGGTGTCCCAATACTTTTGTCCAGATAGTGTGTTTGAAAGCCGAGAACCGTTTCTCTCAGAACAGCACTGTAAGGTGAAAGTTTTAACGACTTCCTGTCCTCAGAAGTCTTAGCACAGCATGGCTTCCTGTTCAGCAAGACATGCCTCAGAACATATCCGCAACGAAACCAAATGGAGCAGAGCAATACCTCTGTCTCCTGTTTAGCACTGACTCACTTACCCAGTCCTGTAAACCAGTGCATGCTCTCGGGCCTGTATTAACCCAATGGGCTTCCATGGGCCTCTGTTCCAAGGCAGGGCTGAACAGTTCTGAGTTGTTCTGGTGGCTTTTCCACACGGACACAGTTTGGCTGGGTCCAGTTTTCTCAAGCTAACCATACCTGAGGCCTTAATTGCGAAGAGATCCGCTGATTGCATCACCTTTGTGCCCAAACATCCGGGTCTTTATATGAGCTGTTTTTAATAAGTACAAGAGTAGCTGGTCCGGTTCTCCGGCGTGAAGACGAGTACGCTTTAGTGCACTGTAGCATCATAAAGATTAGCATACCTGAGTCGTCTACAGGCCTTAAGTTAATGTTAGCATGGCCCGTCCGCTAATTTCGTAAAACAGCGTACCATGGCATTAAAGATAAGGATGTTTTGGGATTAGGATGGTGTGATTTAGGATGACATGGATTCGGATGGTCTGGATGGGCATGAAAAAGAAGTGATAGAAGGTGACGGCCTGGTTTGATAAGTCCCGTTATCTTTGACATGAATCGGCCAGCCTCCATCTACACCACGATTTATAGATTTACAGGATCTGTTGGAACATCTTACTGCCAAATACCACAGATACCACCTTCAGAGGCCTGTAGAGGGCGCTGTTCTGGCTCTTTAGTGCATGTCACACAGTCAGAGATCTCTGCTCTCCACCTTCCTCCTGAACATTAACCTCTCCTGTTGAAGTGACTTTACAGAACCCTGCATCATATATAGTAAAGCATTCATGCATACCTCACCAGCTTCTCATATACACTCATGGACAAAATTGTTGGTACCCCTCAGTTAATGAAAGACAAACCCAGACTGGTCACAGAAATAACTTGAACCTGACAAAAGTAATAATAAATAAAAATTCGAAATATGAAAATGAACAAATGAGAATCTGACATTTATTTTGAACCATGCTTGAACAGAATTATTTTAGAGTAAACTCATTAAACAGGCCTGGACTAAAATGATGGCACCCCTGAAAATAATGTGTCTACAATCTTGTAATCAATCAGTGGGTCTGTATATAGGGCTACAGGTGGTCACTGTGCTGTTTGGTGACATGGTGTGTACCACACTTAACATGGACCAGAGGAAGCGAAGGAAAGAGTTGTCTCAGGAGATTAGAAAGAAAATTATAGACAAGCATGTTAAAGGTAAAGGTTATAAGACCATCTCCAAGCAGCTTGATGTTCCTGTGACTATTAAGATCTATGGGACTGTAGCCAACCTCCCTGGATGTGGCTGCAGGAGGAAAATTGATGACAAATCAAAGAGACGGATAATACGAATGATAACAAAAGAGCCCATAAAAACAGATTAGATCGCACCATCCGCCGTTGTTTGAGCCAAAGTGGACTTCATGGGAGACGACCACTACATGCTGACAAGCCCCAAAGCTTCTGGGAGAATGTCCTATGGACAGATGAGACAAAATGGAACTTTTTGCCAAGGCACATCAGCTCTATGTTTACAGAAAAATGAAGCATATCAAGAAAAGAACACTGTCTCTACTGTGAAACATGGAGGAGGCTCTGTTATGTTCTGGGGCTGCTTTGCTGCATCTGGCACATGGTGTCTTGAATCCGTGCAGGGTACAATGAAATCTCAAGACTATCAAGAGATTCTAAAGAGAAATGTGCTGCCCAGTGTCAGAAAGCTTGGTCTCAGTCGCAACAGGATAATAACCCAAAACACAGTTAAAAACACCCAAGAATGGCTAAGAGGAAAACATTGGACTGTTCTGAGCCTTGACCTAAATCCTATTGAGCATCTTTGGAAGGAACTGAAACATGTCATCTGGAAAAGGCTCCCTTCAAACCTGAGACAACTGGAGCAGTTTGCTCATGAGGAGTGGGCAAAAAATACCTGCTGAGAGGTCATTACCTCAAAAGGTTGTGCAACAAAATATTAAGTTAAGGGCACCATCATTTCTGTCCAGGCCTGTTTAATGAGTTTATTTTTAAAAATAATTCTGTTGAAGCATGGTTCAAAATCAATGTCAGATTTTCATTTGTTCATTTTCATTTTATTTATTATTACTTTTGACAGATTCAAGTTATTTCTGTGACCATTGTGGGTTTTTCTTTCATTAACAATTTTGTCCATGTGTGTAGCTATGCTAACAACAGCTCAGGGCATCAGGATGTAAAATATTATACATAGAGCAAAATATTATTTTGCTTCAAACAGCACAGCCAACAAGGTAGAAGGTGTTAGAGGTGTGGGGCAGAATCAGAGGTTTAGGTACTTCTGCCAGAGCTGAAGGAAATCTTCTTCCTCTCAGCAGATCGTTCACTACGACACTTCAGCGTGTTCTTCACCTGATCTCTGAACCCCTTAGAGATGAAGCAGTACACTGACGGGTCCAGACAGCTGTTCAGACTGCCCAGACACAGAGCGACGATGTAGAAGCCGTAGCCGTCATTCTGAATGTTGGCAGTCTGGAGAGAGTAGTGCAGCATCAGCATGACGTTACTGGGAGTGAAACACACCAGGAACATCACCAGAACAATCACCATGAAGATGATCGCCTTCTTCTTTTTATTGCTGCTGGAATCTTTTACAGACCTCCTGAGAGAGCGGAACGTCAGCAGATACGCTACTACACACACCACACAGGGGACTACATATCCCACAATGCCCATGGTCAAGAAATAGCCAACAGAGATGTGGGACTGGTTGAGGAGAGTGACATCATGGCAGGTGGTGATGTTGAGGTTGGTCACTCTGACAGTCTGGTCATACAGGTAGAGAGGTGTGGTGAGGAGCCAGACCACGAGCCACACACACACAGATACACACACCGCTACCCGGTTGTCCAGTCTGTGAGAGAGTGGGTGTGCGACTGCCCAGTAGCGCTGCACGCTGATGCAGGCTATGAAGATACTGGAGCAGTACATGTTCCCATAGAAAAAGCCCACCAGAACTTTACACAGCGGCTCCCCGAAGGTCCAGTGGTTGCCCTTGAAGTGGTAGGTGATCTTCAGCGGGAGCCAGACGATGAAGAGCAGGTCAGCCAGGGCGAGATTGGCCAGTAGGATGGACGTTGGATTTTTCTTTTGCTTCCTGAAGAGGAACACCCAGATGGCCATGGTGTTGGTGGGCAGTCCCAGGATGAAGACGAGGATATAGACGACCGGGAGGAAGACTGTGGTGAGACTGCTGGTCAGAACACTCATTGAAGTTTCTGTGATGACCACACCCTCTTCAGTCTCCTCCAATACATTGAATCCAAAAAGCAGCCCTGGATCAGAGAGGGGGAGGGAGCAGATTTCAGCTCAGTGCATATTTTAATAAGGAGAGAACCTTTAGGGAGCATGTAATTTTAAGGTGGGCTCCTTTATTATTAATTAACTATTAGCAAGCAACTGCTTCTGCTTGATGGATTAACAGTCATTAAGTTAAGTGTAGGATCAGGCCCAGTCTCAGTCCAGGATCTGGGACACTTTAGGTTTATTAGGTTTATAAAGAACAAAATCACCTACCCTGTAAACAGTCGGATGAATTTATCTGATCCATAGTGATCCAGGTGAAAGTAAGATTGAAGAAGGTTGCTTATATAACAGGCTGTCGTAGTATTCGTGCTGTCTGAGCCTCGTGCTCCTGTTCATTCTGATATCAGTACGGTCAGACCAACCCCCCTGCCTTCCATCCACCCCCACTAAGGTTTCCTGTATTATCAGTTAGAAGATCTTAATCTACATCTTAAATCTGAGTCATGTGACCAGGGTTGTGTATGCTTTACCAGTGTTGGATCACCATTTGTATATATATATATATATAACCCCCCAACCCTGCTGATGGCAGTCCAGTGTGTCACCGCTGGTAACATAAATATATATATTAATATATATATATTAATATATATATATAAAATCTGCCACACAGGTTGGCTGTCAGAGCTGATTACCACTGGGGATTCTGGGACCTGAAGGTCTTTAATCCAGATCCACCCGCTTTACCACTGTGCTGGCCAGACCCCCTGCTGAAGGCTGTTGAAACCTGCTGGTTCTGGGAGACCAGACTCTGCACTAGACAAGTTGTAGTAAAGTGAGAGAGCACAAGGCAGGAGGAAGTTCGCTGGTGGGTAAGAACAGCAAGTTATTCCTAGATGTTCCCTTAAATTCGAATCTAGAACCCACCCTAAAGTGAAATCCTGTCTATGCTACTGATTCCTTCATGGCAGCTCCTGAACCCTCTCAGTTCTGCAGTTCAGAAAATGGTTCTTTTGATCTAGTTCTGATGAACACTGAAACTGAAAGAACTGTGGGGCGGGGCTTAGTGAGGAGCGAGAAGGATAGAAGGCAGCCAATCAGAAGCTTTTTCTGCTTTAGATGTCACTGCGGCGAGCAGAGGGCGTTAACATTCAGAACGGGTTGCTGCCCAACTTTGCCCAACAATATCATTTAAGGCGGAGTTACAGACGCAGCAGAACTGAACTTTTAACCACTAGAGGCGCACAAGCCAAGGTTTGTATGAGGAGAACGTGTGGGGGTTGTAGATAAAAGAACCTGTGTTTTTTTTCCAGGTACTCCGGGTTCCTGCTGTAGGTGACCTGTCTATGCTGAGTTGTGTGGTGCCCTGCAATGGACTGGCGCCCTGTTCAGGGCGTATTCACCCCCTGCACGGAATTACTCTGGGTAGGCTTCGGACCCACCAAGACCCTAAACAGCAAAAGCAGATTGGATGGATGGACTGGTGAACTTGAACTTAAACCCAGCGAAGGCCGTGATGCTCAGTTGCAGTGGTTTTAACTGCAGTGCTTATCGGTACCTGGCCTTTCACGTGGAAGCCGAACGGAACCGGAGTATGAACAGCCTGTCCGCTGCTCGCAGTCCTGAACAGCAGCTGGCTCCCATCGTCAAACACAACACAGCCCTGTAGCCAGTAGTCCTGGAGTTCTGGGAACTGTCTCTCTCTCTGTGACCAGGCATGTTTATACTGGGCAGACGATAGGAGGGATGCTGGGTAGGCTGAGCTGAGCTGTAGAAGGAGCACTAGACGCCAGGCTGACGGTTCAGCCGTTTTGTCAGAGGACTGCTTCGAATGGTCCGGCATGATGTGGAAGTCTGGACCCACTGACAGGTCAAAGGGGTTAGGCTGGAGAGTATTATCTCTGCTTCCTGCCCCTCCGAATTCTTAGCATTTCCTTCAGTTCCATAACACGACTTCCTGTTGAATGCCTCAGACCTGGCAGTGCTGTGAGCTCCATAACACTCTTATTGCTGAAATCAGTCAAAATCCTCACAGCAATGCTTCTCATCCAAAATCTAGTAGAAGGTCTTCTTCTCTGGACTGTAGAGACAGTTAATCCAACAAAAGCATGATAAGCTCTTTTTAACACCAATAATTTCAGAAGAAGCAGTGACTGAGCAGGTGTCCCAATACTTTTGTCTAGATAGTATAATCCCAGTGATTTCTTCAGCTTGACCACAGAAAGGGTTAATGCCCAGTCTGCTAAGTGGTCCCCGTCTGACATCATTGGAATGGAATGCACTTCCTTTAGTGCACGACTCCCACAGACTGGACGGGACCACACGACCCTCAGCCATAACCACACTCGCACACTCTCACATCTTTAATAGCTTCTATTTTGAGCTTCGTACAGTACAGTGTCCTCACAGGAGAGCTACAGCTCTGTCCAGCAATCCGCAACCATGGAGGTCCGAGCCGCCCTGCTTCTGATGACTGCTGCTCACGTCGTCGCTGCCTCCTCTAACGGTACGTGCGCCTTTGAGTATTGGTCTCAGTCTCAGAACCAGCAGCGATTACAGAAGGTGTTAAAGTGGGAGGACTGGAGCTGTAGGGAGGTCAGAGGTTTTCCAAAGCTTTGAATCTCTGGACAATCAGATTAAGGAACAAAATGATCTCACAGATTTTCCCATGAGACATTTTTATGAGACTCATCCAGATTATTTGGACAAAAGTATTGGGACACCTGCTCATTCGTTTTCGCTTTGCTGTGAGGATTTGATTGATTGTAATTCAGTGAGGTCAGGACGTTGTAAGGATGATCACCATCCAACCCCAACTCCCCAACCAAACATTATTGGATGGAGCTCCACCACCATCATTCCAGAGAACACAGTTCCTCCACTGCTCCACAGCTCAATGATGGGGGGCTTTATACCCCTCTATAGCCCAAGCCTGGCATCATTTTATAGAACTCAGGTCAATTTGGTACAAAATGTGTCCTCAGTCCTTCAGTCCAGCTTGAATTGAGGTGGGATGAGAACCATCCTGTTGTTTTATATGACAAGTTTTTAAGATGTCTGCCTAAAGTTGTGAAGCACCTAGTCCTAGTTATTAATGTTTAATCCAGTCAGATTGCTTTTATCCTGTCAGATGCCAGGAGTTCAGAGGTTCAGCAAAAGTTATTTTAAGAAAAGGCCTGATCTCAGATCTGTTTTGGTGGATTTCGAATGGCTGCCAGTGGGACGCAGTGTTGTTTTGCGGTCAGCAAAATTCCTGAAGCTCCAGGAAGTCTCACCCATCCGTACTGTACACTGAAAAAGTCCCTTCTGCGCCTGAACTTAACAAAAAGTATTTCTACGCAGTTAACAGCAGTTTTCCCAATCCAACAATCCAAATCCGATCGGTCCGCTCAGCATTTTCAGACATGCCCGTTTATCCTCTCATATGTATGCATGGGATTTGGTGGACGTCAGCCTTTTTAACAAGTGTACTAGGAGTGAAAACTACCTACACAATGTGCATGAAGGTGCGGGGAAAGGGAAAGACTGCACGCCTACATGCTCACTAATGCATAGGTCTCTTTACTTTTCTCTGTAGGCAGCGACCCTCGCAGTTTTGCAGTGTTCAGGCAGACAGAGGCCATCACCTACGAACCTATCGACTTCCCGCTTCCTGAGGTGAACACCTGGTCAAGCCGCCTCAAACACCCAGACAAAGCGAACAGCAGCACCCGCCGGACTCGACCCGGTCCTTCGTGCAACAGCTCCACCCAGAACTGCAACAGAACTGCACCCGTAGAGACCCTCCACGTCTCGGATTTGGCGCACACCTTCCTCACGGGGCCGCTGGCCACACGCTTCTTCCCCATCATCTATTCCCTCGTTTTCCTCATCAGTGTGCCGCTCAACGCCATGGCACTCGTGGTGTTCACCTGCCGGGTCCGGCAGAAGAAGTCGGTGGTGGTGTACATGTCTCAGCTGGCCCTGGCCGACCTGCTGTTTGGCCTGCTCCTGCCACTGAAGGTGCACTACTACGCCCGCGGTTCTGACTGGGTGTTCGGAGAGGCGGCGTGCCGCGTGCTCACCACAGCCTTTTACGCCTACGTGAACTGCTCCGTGCTGCTGGTAATGTGCATGAGCGTGGACCGCATGCTGGCCGTGGCTTACCCTTTTGCGTCCTTGTATTGGCGAAAACCGTGGATCGCAGCGCTGGTGTGTGCGGGGGCCTGGATCTTGGCACTGGTGGGCACGATGCCCTTGCTGACCATGCAGCAGACTATGCAGATCAGCCAGGTGGGTGCAAGCATGCAATATGAAAACATCCCTGCTGGAAAATCCAGATCAAGGTAGCTGCCGTCAGATGGTCTGAGCTCGTCTTTGAGGGTGGAAGTGGTTGAAAAGTTCTTTCAGATAAAAACACAGCCTGTAGTGGTCAACCTGCTTATGTCCAGCATGGCCATATGTTTTTATTTGGATGGTTAAGCTGGTTCACCAGCATGACCAACTTGACCACACTTGACCACAACTTGACCACACCCTCGCCACACTGATCAAACTGGTGGACTTGTTGGTCATGCTCATCAACAAGCCTGGCTGTACTCCTTGACTAACTGTTGCGTTGGTCCATCAAACTCAAATAGGAACATACGCTATGCTGGTCAAAATCTAAACTGGTCAACCAGCTTGACCAGTTGGAGCTTTCCAGGCTGTTTTTTTCAGCAGGGATGTAACTGGTATGATAAATTATGCTGTAGGTAATTTCCTGCAGCCCTACATAATTAAAATGATTACCCTAGGGTTCTTTAGTAAGTTAATGGTTCTATATAGAACCTGGAGACCTCAAAGAACCATTCGGATGCTAAAATGGCTGAAAGGTTCTTCGGATTGGTGGAGAGTCAAAAACGTAAAAAACGTTTTATATACAAAGATGTTCAGTACTATAAAAGGGGTTCTGCAAGGTCTCTTTTCTACAGGTAATGGTTCTATATAGAACCATAATAACTCTAAGGACCATTTGAATGCCTAGATGGTTCAAGAGACCTTCAAGAGTCCAAGAGATTAGTTTTCATACTTTTCTATGGGCTTTTTTATTTGCGTATCTTGAAAGTGTTTTCAGGGATCGTGACGTTATCCTGCTGCTGTTCTTCCAGGTGGGAGTTACCTGCCATGATGTGCTGGACCCGGAGGACTCGCGCTACCTGGACCTCTTCTCCTCCATCAGCTGCCTGTTTTTCTTCCTGCCTCTCATCGTCACAATGGTCTGCTACGTGGTCATCCTCCGTGCCCTCAGGCCCCAGAATTCCTTCCAAGAAGCGCTGGCGTCGTCATCGTTATCGAGGAAGAGGAGGAGGAGAGCCACGGTCATGGTGTTCGCCGTAATGGTGGAGTTCGTGGTGTGCTTCGCGCCGACCAACGCCATCCTCCTGGTGCACTGCCTGCTGCTCGGGATGGACGGGAAAAGCGCGGGTGGGGACGGAATGTACGCCGCATACATGGTGGCACTGTGCCTGGGCAGCATCAGCACCTGCCTGGACCCACTGCTCTACTACTTCGGCTCGTCGCAGTGCCGACTGCAGATCAGCGCTGCCCTGTGGTGGAGGAGGGGAAAGCAAGCAGCTGGGGCTTTTCACTCCTGCTCAACACAGGAGACCTGCCAGTACAGCTCGTCGTGCAGCGCCGTCTCACGGTGGGGAAGAATGGCTGGTGTCGTGGGGTCCTGAGAAGGGGATTCCATTCATTTTTAAAAATGTTCTTATTACTCAGTGCGTGAGAAGAGTTTACTGTTCTTCACTGTCGAGAATATTACCCACTCTGATTTCTTCACAGTGGTGGTAAATGGAACCAGGCGTCGGTCACCATGACAACAACACAGATATAGTCCATATTTTATTGACTTATGACAAAACGAAGCTCTCTTAAGAGGTGATGCTTTCCTTTAACGAACTTTATCAGAACAGGGCTCGTTGCGCTTATATAAATCTTTGCACATTACTGACACCCACTGGTCATAAGGATGAACTACAGCTATAAATTCGCCTGATCTGAAACTTCTAATGTAGTCTAAAGCTTCTAATGTTTTTTGATGGATGTTTTGACTCACATCAGTAAAATTATAGCACCGCTGATTGAAACACCTTTTTGACCAAAATTAGTCCAATCTGAGCTTTTATAAAATTCTGCACACTTCACTTTCATTTTTACAGTAAAATTAAGTTTATTTCTTTTTAAATTTAAAAATAAAAATGCAGCTGTATATGAAAAACTAATAAAATGTAAAGATTTTACTGCTGATTAAACAAACATTTTTTACAAATATAATTTCCGTAGTTTGGGTTGTTTAAGAATTAAACAAATAACTAGCTTTCACAGAAATCCAATTTCCCCTTTTTAATCTAATTATCAGGTCATAGGTTCAAACTGGTCGTCCCTGGTTCTCCACCACGTCCCTAAACGGTGTCCCACTTTCAGTCAGGGAGCTTTTAGAGGCCTTCAGCTCTTCAGACGTCTGGTTCCAGACACCATCACCACCACTTTCATCCATCCAGACTCTCTGGACTTTTGTGTTAGTCCGCTCTGAGAACTTTCTTCACCTCCTAGCCATGAAATCATGAAGAACGTTTGAAGGTGGACTTCTCCTTTTAGAGAATCAGTGTAAGAAGAACTCATTAAGCTCCTCCCCTTTAAGCTGAAACTCGGCTTTCCTGTTTTTTCTGTTTGTAAATATTCTTTCAGCACAGGTTCGAGGCCAAGGCCTCCGCATACGGCGACAGCGGAGAGCTTCAGTGTTAAAGGAAGTCTGTGACCTCTTCTGGCTGGTCTCCCTCTGCGCACCATCAGGCCCCTGCAACTCATCCAGAATGCAGTGGCACGGGTCATCTTCTTTGTTCCAAAATTTAGCAATGTCACTCCACTGCTGCGTTCTCTCCACTGGCTTCCTGTAGCTGCTGCCCGCATCAGATTTAAAACCCTGACGCTGGCCTACAAAGCCAAGAACGGACCAGCCCCTCCGTATCTGATGGCAATGGTCAAAAGCCGATTCGCACCAAGAGCCCTTCGAGCTTCAAGTACGGCTCGGCTCGACCCACCATCCCTCAAAATCCGCGGACGACAAGCGTCCAGGCTTTTTTCTGTCCTGGCACCAAAGTGGTGGAACGAGCTGCCCCTGGATGTCAGAACGGCCGAGTCGCTCGCTGTCTTCAAACGCAGACTGAAGACCCACCTCTTCAGAGAGTTCTTGGACGAATAGTTCTATGGTCGCCTTATTGTATTGTGTTTAGTAATGTCTAAGCTTGGAGGTATCTTTTGTATTATTAGTCTATTCTAACTAGCTAAGGCTTTTTCTTGGGTAAATAGCAAAGCACTTTGTAAGTCGCTCTGGATAAGAGCGTCTGCTAAATGCCGTAAATGTAAATGTAAATGTGACCTCCAGTGCAACCTGAGTCACTATGTCAGAACCTCTACATAGCCATAAATACCACAGAATAGAATGATTATTATTATTGTTGTTGTTGTTGTGTATGTATATGTCTATATTCAATAAACTGCAGTTATTAAAGGGTTGTTTCAGTTTAGAGGGAGGTGAAGGAACAGGTGCAGACAGCAGATTAATGGTGTGGGTACATTATAATTACTGCCACCTAGTGGACATTTACTGCTGGAACCTGCACAGCAAAACGACAGAATTTAAGTTAAAGCTTTATTCAGCTCTACACTGCTGGACTGGTTCCACAAACCTGAATGCCTCGTTATCGCCCCCGTGTGGATGAAGCAATGAAGGCCTGTCTGATCACAGGAGGTTTTAGGATTTTCCAGTAACACATTAACTTGTGTTTGATCCTCACTTGCTCTTCAGTCCTTCCCTGTTTCCTCTTCCTGTTTTAGTTGGATTGTGGCGAGTTGTCTGAGCTGCTGTTCTGATTGGCTGTAGCTCACACCCCTCGCACTCACTTTCACTTAGGAGCCGCAGCCTTTTCTTTTACGCCAGATTGACCCGAGGTCCAGAGAATAGAACCCAGCACACCTGGGTTCCTGTGCTGATATCTCATGAATGAATAAATGAAGTGATAATAAAGATAATAATAACTATTTTTTGGATGATGAAAGATAATAATAGCCACTTTCATCATCCTGGTCACATGATACATATATCACTTTGCCCAGGGTGCCCAGTATGTGTATTAACCCCCAGTGTGCCTGTTGCAAATTGAAGCTCCACTGCCTTATGATACACGTTATATATACCATTCCATTTAAATGCTTAAATATAATAATAATAATAATAATAATAATAATAATAATAATAATAATAGTTAGTGTGTTAGTATGATCATAATTCTGACTCTCTGATGAAACACTGTGGGTTTGGCTGCTATTAGGAGCGTATGGGGGAGATCACTGTGTGCTGCTGTAGTTCCCTCGGTCCGCCGCCAGAGGGGCGCGATGGGGTCCCGCTGCTGAGTTTAAAAGCAAGCGCAAACAGTTGGAGAGGAGCAGTCCGCGCCCAGCCGTCACTGACCTTCCCACACCCGCACTGCAGTGATACTGCTATACAGCTATACTGGGCTGTTACTGGGAGTGATCCTGGGCTGTTACTGGGAGTGATACTGGGCTGTTACTGGGAGTGATACTGGGAGTGATCCTGGGCTGTTACTGGGCAGCGCTGGTTAGTATGCTCCTGGGGGAGGAGGTGTGGAGGGAGTTGGGGCTCCTGTCTCTGTGGTTCTCCAACAGCTGGCAGTCCTAAAGCCTCACTCAGGAGGAGAGCAGGGGGTAAGAGACACACCAGAGCCCGAACAGAGCCCGAACAGAGCCCGAACAGAGCCCGAGCTGAGGGTCTGGAGCTACACTATAGCCTTTAATAACTGTGTGTGTGTGTGTGAGAGAGAGAGAGAGGGGGGAGGGTGGAGAGTGTACAGTGAACAGTAGCAGTTATGGGTTTGGTGTGTTTGGGCTTATCAGTTGGGTGTGTGTGTGTGTGTGTGTGTGTGTGTGTGGGCCTCATATTTTGCACACTCTCTCTCTCTATCTCTCTTTCCACTGTCTTTATCTGTTCGTATCTCTATGCTGCAGTGTGTGTGTGTGTGTGTGTGTGTGTGTGTGTGTGTGTGGACAGAGGTGTCCAAACTTTTGCCTGAGACTGGGTTTGTACATTTGCATTTATATGATTAATGAATTGGTTTAAATGATAAATTAATTATTAACTGCTCATTAGGTGTCATAATAATAATGAATCATTATTTTAATAAACAGTCATTATTGATTCATTATTCAGAATATGAATATTCATATGAATAATGCGTGTATAATAATTAGTGCTGAGCAGTGAGTGGAGAGTATGAAAGACAAAATATTATTAGATTATTATTCACTAATTATTATGAATTATTATTAAATACGGTAGAAAAGTCTGACCAAATAACTGGATAATTATTGAAATGAAAGCATTTATTAACAATAATAAAAGAATAAGGATGAAGATAAATTAATAAACTGGTTAAACTGCTCTTTTTGGGGTCCGTTATTTAAAGTATAGCCTGTCTGTCCGTCCATCTGTCTGTCCGTCCATCTGTCCGTCCGTCTCCTCCTGCAGAAATGTCGAGACGCAGCCCCAGATTAACACTGAGGGGCTACTACAGCCCCAGCGACGGCTCCGACAGCACTGACAGCACCAGCCCTACCAGATCACCTGCAAAGATATCCTACAGGGAGAGCCCCGTCCGGTGTGTGTGTGTGTTTCTGAAAATACCTGGTAATATGTATTACTAATTATGGGATACAATAGCAACCACCTAGCAACAACTCTTACAGCCAGTTAGGATACCATAGCAAATCACCTAACAACACAACAGTAACCACATAGCAACACCATGGGAGCATCATAGCAAGCACCTGAGATACCACAGGAACTGCTTAGCAACACAATAGACACCCCTTACAAACACCATAGCAGCCACCTGAGAATTCATAGCAACAACTTAGCAACACCATAGAAACCACTTAGAAACTATTTCACCCCCCCCCCTCTCTCCAGGATCTTCAAGAGGAAGAGCCGAACCCGCAGAGTGGCTGATGTCATGGGTAGGTGCTGATGACATCACTGTCACCCACAAATGACAAATTACACTTAATTACATTAGCATTGGGTGTTCTGATTTCCAGGGGTGACCTCAGACCTACACAGCCTTAGCCAGAAGGTGAGTGTTGCTATGTCGCCTCCAAGCAGCATAGTGGCCCCTTTGACCCCCTCCACCTTTAATCTGCTGAGGGAGCTGAAGCTCTCCTCAGGATATTCCTCAGAGGAGGGCTACCACAACAGGACCCGCCCCAACTCCAGCTCTCGTGAGTATACATGTGTGGGAGTGGGTGGATGATTTGTCCAAACATAGGGAGTGTTTATATTGCTATGGGGTGCATGGTGTATGTTGCTATGGGGTGTAGGGTGTAGTGTATATGTTGCTATGGGGATTAGGGAGTAGTTTATAGGTTGTTATGGGATGTAGGGTGTAGTGTACACATGTGGACAAAATTGTTGGTACCACCTTCGTAATAAATAAAAATGCTATGAAAGTTAACCAATGAAAGTCTTTTCAACCATGCTCCAACAGAATTATTTAAAAAATAAACTCATGAAACAGGCCTGGACAGAAATGATGGTACCCATAACTTCATATTTTGTTGCACAACCTTTTGAGGCGATCACTGCAATCAAACGATTCCTGTAACTGTCAATGAGACTTCTGCACCTCTCAGCAGGTATTTTGGCCCACTCCTCATGAGCAAACTGCTCCAGTCTCAGGTTTGAAGGGAGCCTTTTTCCAGACAGCATGTTTCAGCTCCTTCCAAAGATGCTCAATAGGATTAAGGTCAGGGCTCATAGAAGGCCACTTCAGAATAGTCCAATGTTTTCCCCTTATCCATTCTTGGGTGTTTTAGCTGTGTGTTGTGGGTCATTATCCTGTTGCAAGACCCATGACCTGCCACTGAGACCAAGCTTTCTGACAGTGGGCAAGACATTTCTCTCTAGAATCCCTTGATAGTCTTGAAATTTCATTGTACCCTGCACTGATTTAAGACACCCTGTGTCAGATGCAGCAAAGCAGCCCCAGAACATAACAGAGCCTCCTCCATGTTTCACAGTAGGGACAGTGTTCTTTTCTTGATATGCTTAATTTTTCTATCTGTGAACATAGAGCTGATGTGCCTTGGCAAAAGGTTCCATTTTTGTCTCATCTGTCCATAGGACATTCTCCCAGAAGCTTTGGGGCTTGTCAACATGTAGTTTGGCAAATTTAACATGCTTGTCTATAATTTTCTTTCTAATCTCCTGAGACAACTCTTTCCTTCGCTTCCTCTGGTCCATGTTGAGGGTGGTACACACCATGTCACCAAACAGCACAGTGACTACCTGTAGCTCTATATATAGACCCACTGACTGATTACAAGATTGTAGACACCTGTGATGCTAATTAGTGGACACACCTTGATTTAACATGTCCGTTTGGACACATTATCTTCAGGGGTACCATCATTTCTGTCCAGGCCTGTTTAATGAGTTTATTTTTAAATAATTCTGTTGAAGCAATGGTTCAAAATCAGTGTTGGATTTTCATTTGTTAATTTTCATAGAATATTTATTAATCATTAAGTTATTTCTGTGACCATTGAGGGATTTCTTTCATTAACCGAGGGGTACCAACAATTTTGTCCACGTGTGTATATGTTGCTATGGGGTGTAGGGTGTATTTATGTGTGTAATGTATATATATATATGTGTGTGTGTGTGTGTCTGTGTGTGTTTGTTTAGGAGGTGCTCTTCTGGTGTTGTATTGGTGGCTGGGGCCAGCGTGGTACAGTCTGACCGCTGGTCTGTCTTGGGTCAATGTTTCTCTGCTGAGCAGGTAACTAAACCAGTGTGTGCAGTAAATGAGGGCACTGTGTGTTTATGACTTCATTGGGACCTGTCCTGTGCGTGTGTGTGTGTGTGTGTGCGCTCAATGAAACGTGTAGGTGTTGTATGACCTCGCTCTCCTTCTGTTTGGTCTGTAGCTGCTCTGTGGGTGTGAGGAAGGCAATCCTCCTCCTCTTCCTCCTCTTCCTGCTGCTGGTTTTGGGTGAGTCTACGGAGACAGTCCCGGTTCTCTGTGCCGCATCACAGTCTGTAGTTTTGGTTTCATCTGTGGAAAGATTACAGGTGTGTGTTTCTGCTGTGTGCAGGTCTACTCCACTGCTACCCGTCTGTTACTGCTCCGGTTCTGGTCACCGACACACAGGCCTTTGTTCAACCCCACCTGGATGTGAGTATCACCAACCGTGATCCGTAAGCAGCACCTAACGCCAGGTGTGGGCTAGAGGAGTGTAAAGCCCCCCAGCATTGAGCTGTGGAGCAGTGGAAGAGCTGTGTTCTCTGGAATGATGGTGGTGGAGGTGCTCCATCCAGTACTTTTGGTGGGATGAGTTGGGGTGGTGACCTCCCTAGCAGTTTTGTCGCTGAATGCCATTAAATCCTCACAGCAATGCTCCTTCTCCGAAATCTAGTAGAAAGCCTTTTTCTCTGGACAGAAAAGGCACCTGATTTCAGAGGAAGTGGTTAATGAGCAGGTGTCCACATACTTTTATTAATTCAGCTGCTGCTTTGGCGCCCCCTACAGGACAGGACAGCCTTTGCTACTCTGCTGGATTTGAAGGCAGAGATGCACGCTGATCTTTACAGACATCAGGCCAGGTGGACTCAGGGCATGGAGGACGTGCTGGTGAGAGAGAGGGTGGAGGCTGGGAGAGAGAGACTGTACTGAAGTGTCTCAATGCGTTTCCTCCATCTTTCTTCATTCCTCTCCTCAGATGGAGATCAGGCTGCTTAAACAAGAAGGCCAGAAGCAGAAGTTCACGCACGAGGTGAGAACGCTGTCTCTTCCTTGACCTGCCGGCTGATGTTCTGGAGATGTTCTGACCCAGTCATCAACTAGAACATCACAGTCTGGTGTCGGGTTCTTACACTTGTCCATCTTTCCTGCTTCATCACCTTCATCACCTTCAAGACCTGACTGTTCACTCGCTGCCTAATATGTAGATCCACCCCTCGACAGCCAGGAGCCGCTGGACCCAGATCACCAGTGGTTCTAATGTTATGGCTGAATCCTCTAACCTGCTAAAGTGTGTTTGTTTGTAGATGCTGAAAGCGGATCTGGCGGAGCTGCGAGTGAGGGCGAGGGCGTAAGTGGGTCTTCAGTGGTCCGGAAAGTAAAAATCCACCCCGGGACTTTTAGTTATAGTCTAGTGTAATTAGCACTGTCTCTGTCGCCCTCTAGTGTTCACTCGCAGCATGGCGACGTGGATAAAGACCTGCGTGGAATCCAGCATCAGATTTCTGACCTGAGATCAGACGTGTCGGACCTCCGCTCATCCTCCAAACACCTCAGTGGCAGACTGGACGCCCAGAACACTCCCAGTGCCAGGGTAGGACCTGCACCCATCATACACGTAGGGCCTTGGAGTAATTATAACACCGGCCTCTTTTCTGCTGTAGCTGAAGACGGAGCTCTCTGATTGGCTGCGCCGGCACCTGCCGGGGTCAGCAAGCTCTGGGAAGGGTGTGGTGATGCAGCCTGAGCTGCAGATGGAGCTAGAGACCCTGGAAAAGAGGATCCTGGAGAGACTGGACACACACAGAGAGAAGGATGAAGGAGCTGGAGTACTCACTGTACAGGTGTGTGTGTGTGTGTGTGTGTTCTGACATACTGAGCTTATGACTTATCAAACGGTCATAAATCATTCTCTCAGCTGTACTGATGGATACACTTTGCAGCCAGAAGTATGTGGACGTCTGGCCAACACACGCCACAAGTGCTCCATCTTAATCAAGCAGCTTCAGGATCTGATGCTGTTGCTCCACTGGCTGTAACAGGGAGAAGGGCGTCTTCGTCATTCCCACTCCGGGCTGCTGCTGCTACTGCACTATGGTGCTTTGGTGGTGGAACTGCAGGAGGAGAACCTCTCTCCAGAACTGCTGTGTAATGCTGCAGAACCCATAGAGTCATATTAGTGATAACACTAATCCTGTAGTGTTAGAAAAAGAAAAGTTGGGCCTAGGGATTTTTCATGGACCTGTCAACCCTGACCCAAAAAGCTCTTAATAAAAACACTGCAGTGTGTTTATATGTACAGGGAGTGTGTGTGTGTGTGTGTGTGTGCAGTAAATGACGCGCTTGCTCGTATGCAATGTTTATGAGTGTGTGTTGTTCCCAGGCCCTCTCGGAGTCGTGTTTACGGGCCTCTCCTCAGCTGTGTGGTGTACGTGCCGAGGGTGTAACGGGGGGTTCTGCTGCTTTCTGTTGCAGGACGTGGAGCAGATCGTCCACAAGGCTCTGAGTGTGTTCAGGGCTGATGGGATTGGCATGCCGGACTATGCACTGGAGTCTTCAGGTAAAGTGTGGTCAGCAGATGGATATTTGGGGGGGGGGGTGATTCAGTGCAGGCTAAAGGAATCCTCCTGCACCACTTTGAGTCAAATGTTTGTGGACACCCCTTTTATTGACACACACACAGCTTGTCTAGTCCCTGTAGAGAAGTATTGCCAATAGAATAGGACTCTCTGCAGCAGATAATACACATGAACCTATTGGCACCATGCTGCCTAGTGCCAGGCGTGGGCTAGAAGGGTATAAAGCCCCCCAGCAGTGGAGGAGCTGTGATCTCTGAAATGATGGTGGAGCTGAGTTGGGGAGCTATTCAACATTCTGACCTCACTAACACTCTTGTTGCTAAAAGCAATCAAATCCTCACAGCAATGCTCCTCCAGAATCTAGTAGAAAGTCTTCTTCTCTGGACAGTAGAAACAGTTACTCCAACAGAAGCAGGATCAGCTCTTTTAATACCCTGAGCAGGTGTCCCAATACTTTTTTTCTCCAAAAAGTGTATTACGATTTAGAAAGAGAGAGTGTGTCTGTGTGTGTGTGTGTGTAGGTGCCTGTGTGATCTACAGCCGTTGCTCGGAGTCGTACAGTGTCCAGACTGCCTGCTTTAGTCTCTTTGGAATTCCCCTGTATTACTACACCAATAGCCCTCGTACTGTTATACAGGTAACACACACACACACACACACACACACACACACACAATATATAGCTTATATTCTTTATGAAGTGTGTTTGTATGTGTGTGTGTGTGTGTGTGTGTGTGTGTGTGTGCTTTTAGCCTGAGCTGTACCCTGGGAGGTGTTGGGCCTTCCGTGGTTCTGAAGGGTTCCTGACAATCTCCCTGTCTGACCTGGTGAAAATAACCCATGTGACCCTGGAGCACCTGCCCAGAGTCCTCTCACCAACAGGGCACATCCAGAGCGCTCCCAAAGACTTCGCTGTTTACGTGAGTTGACACAAACACACTCTGTAAACGCTCCATAAAGAATCCGTAAACACTCTGTAAACAATCCGTAAAAACACTCTGTGCATAGTCAAATAAAAACTTCGTAAACAATCTGTAAACTCCAGACCCGCTGTACTCAGGTCATCACCTGGTCACTCTGTAATGCTCACCTGTTCCTTCAGGGAATGACCAACGAGAGTGAGGAAGGAAAACTGCTTGGAAGGTTCTCTTACAACCAAGAGGGAGAACCTATCCAGATCTTCAAGATTCAGGTGAGAGGATTTACCTCCCATTACAGCTCTGCAGCTCATGTGTGTAACTAGAACATAGTAAAAATATTCAAACATTATCGCTATATTCCCCCAGACCATGGTGAGATATTAAGATGTGGGCTGTTGTGTTGCAGGACCCTCCGAACCAGGAGCACCGGCTGGTGGAGTTGCGGATCCTGAGTAACTGGGGGAACCCAGAGTACACATGTGTGTACAGATTCAGGGTTCATGGCCAGCCCTGGACAACCTGAGAGCACCAGAGTGAAGCAGGGTAGCGCCTCCCAGGCCCAGGCTCTTAAGTTCTAGATACAGAGCCAGAACAAATGACCAATTACTTGATTTAGGGTGACATTTGAGTAGTTCAGCATAATGTGGTCTGACTGTCGGATTCCTCACAATCATTCATTTAGTACTCTCACGCATGCGAGCTGGTCAGGATCTAGAACATGGGAGGCTTAAAGAAAGTGCTGCTGTGGAGGGAGTAAAAGTCTGTCTGCTGTGTGCTTGCTGGAGTGTGACATGACGTGTGCAGCTGAGATGGATCGCTTACAAACCAATAGCGAGCAGCGAGCACTGCCAAAAGCTTGTGTTATACTAAACGGCCAAAAGTATGTGGACACCATATTGACCATCCCGCCTACGGGACATGAGCTTTCTGGACATGCTGTTCCAAAACCATGGATCCTCTTGCAGCTCTAACACCACTTCACTCGTCTGGGAGGGCTCAATGACTGTGGCATCCATAAACCACCGATGTTTGTCTATGAAGTTTGCAGGGCTGTTGGCTCGATTTCTTTTTTTTTTTTTTATTCACACATGTAAGGCGTAGGTGTGGCTGCAACATCTGACCTTGACCGTGGAGTGTCCACATACTTTTGGTCATAAACTGTGGATGTTAAATGTGTGTGATTATGCAACGTATCTAAAGTGCTGTGGGAAATATGCTATATATATATATATATATATATATATATATATATATATATATATATATATATAATGTATAATTTCAGAGTTCTGTAAATCACTTCTGCTTATTAAATTGTATTGATTTCCGAGAACTGCCGACTGTTTCCACTTGTCATAAAAAAAGGTCAGACAGTTGACCTCTACAGCTGTGGGACTTCGAAATGGCTAAAATGGCTGCTATCAGACCCTGTGGTAAACAGGCTAATCAGACTAATTTTGCCACCATTACAAAGTCGGACTGAAGCGAGATCAGTTATGGATCAGTTATGGATTATTTTTGTGAGGACAAAATAAACATTAATATAATGTCAGAGGAGAGGAGTCCACAGACCAGGCCGGAGTCAAAGCACAGGTAGGCAGGTGCAACACTAGCGTGCCTGTACTCATTAACTACACGATGAGACAAAGGGTCAAGACACGGCTCTGACCTCAGAGACTTCCCCGACAAGGGAGCCAGAGCAGGGAGTGTCGATACAGGGTCTCACCAACAGGACCCATTGAAATAGAATAATAATAATAATGGGAAACATCTGTTTGCACCTGTTTTAGTCCTGATAGCAGGGTCAGTGCTGTGGTGTGCAGCTTCGTTTAATAGGTACAGGTTAAAAAACACCATACCGCAGAATTAGGAGGACGCCCCCTTGTGGATGAAATTGGTCTGAGAGCGATTCGAGCTTTTGGAGCGACACTTTAGCTTTTCCTTAGCTGTGTTTTAGTCCCACAGGTTCAGTTCTGAGCTCGCTCTTCTGGGTTTGGGTTGATTGGTGGCGCTCCAGGAGCTGCTTTACTTTACTCTACTTTACACCAAAGACCCAGGCAGAGAGGAACACCACATTCGTCATTTTTACTGAATAATGCATTAATAGACTTCTGCGTTCTGCCTCAGTTTAACCACCAGGTTACAGCATAGCGCATGGTGGGGGGTGGGGCGGTGCTTGAGTAGAGGGGGGTGTTAACATATAGGCTCTTTGGATTGGCTGGTTAGACCAGTGCTTCTCTATAAGATAACAATCTGGTGTAGATAAAGGATGTGAGCGAGAACTCCCAGCAGATAGAATCCTAGAGGGGGGGTTGGAGCTTCTCTGGGCTCCTCTGCCCCTCGCTCTGATATTTCCTTCCATACTCTACCTCCACCAGGTTTCACGCAGGTACTGTACAGGTAGTATTCAGGTGTTTTTCAGATGTTCTGTAATGAAGCCTCATCAACACCGGGGACCTCCTTCAGGCCTCTCCTCCAGTGAGTCATAAAAAACTCAACAATTGAGCAATTCAGAGCAATGCCTCCAGACCGCCGGTTTACATAAGCACATCCAGACAGGCTCCCAGGCAGGTGGGTGGGGGGAGGTCATGTGACGATGACGGCAGGACACCTGGGGAGTGTGGTGATGCTATTTACAGCCAATTGTTCCAGTGCAGCAGCAGAGGCTTAGCGACATCAAGAGAGGCTACGGCAAAGAGCTCGCCACCAGGTACGGTCTAAAGGCCGAGGAACTCGCTGCTCGTCGGGTCTGGAGGGTGTTTAGGCTACAATGAAGCACAGGTCACTCTGGAGTCACGCTCTCATTGTGTTACTGGGGGTTAATGTGTCTTTACAAGGTGAGTGTACACGCCCTATTCTCTCTCTCTCTCTCTGCTTTTCCAGCTGTATCTCCTTCTGCTCATGAAATGGCCAAGATGTAATCAGTTGTTTAAAGTGGAGAAGCTGGACTGGGAACCTCAGACACCTGGAAAGCATTGTTAAATTTATGTCATATTATCTTTCTATCTCAAATTCTTCCACATAACAAGATGTTCGGCTGATTTCAGAAGCCCTGAGCTCAGTTTGCTCAATTTTTCTATTTTCTTATTTGAAGATGAACCCGTCCTACGGTGTTCTTTAGCCGCCAGCATATAAATCATGACAGGAAGAAAGGCAGAAAGGTGTAGCAGATCGTACCAAGGGCTGAATCAAATAGATTCCCACTCTAACTCGAACTACATGGGGACCAATACGCTGCCTGGATTCTGATGATACATGCTTTTTTCATAGATCTGTGCTGAAACATATGTTTATAACACCTTCATTATAATAAGGCCTCAAAAAGGCTGTCATAACCCAATGCTGGTTTGAACACCGTAAAGAAGAAACCCAGTAGCCGAGTTATGCTGAAAATCTGGAGAAGCAGTGGAATTTCCCTCTAACTGAGTCACCAGGTCAGTGAAACTGACACAGGAACAGTCCGTCCTCAGTCATCCGCCTCAAACGGCTTTCATCATTTCCATAACCCTCATGTCAGTCATTCCAGCCTTCCGTACAGCTGACGAGAGCGTCAGGACGTCCACTGCATCGTATACACAGCAAATGACCACGAGGGGTCCCTCATAACACGGGCTGACTGTATACTAAACAAAACACTATGTCTTGTATGGACAAAAGTACAAAAGTATTAGGACACCACAAGGGAATAAAAAAAACTGTCTACTGTTCAGGGAAGGTGGCTTTCTGCTAGATTTTGGAGGAGCATTGCTGTGAGGATTTGATTGCATTCGGCGATAAGAGCGTTGATTACCACCCCACCTCAAGTACTGGATGGAGCTCCACCATTCATCATTCCATAGAACACAGCTCTTCCACTGCTGCACAGCTCAATGCTGGGGGGCTTTACACCCCCTCTCTATCCCACGCCTGGCATTATTAGGCAGCATGGAGCCAATAGGGTCATAGGCTGGTTTATCTGTTCCAGAGAGTCCTATTCTATTGGCAGTACTTCTTCTCTACAGAGACTAGACAAGCTGTGTGTGTGTGTGTGTGTGTGTGTATTTGCACATCTGTGTCAGCAAAGGGTGCAGCTTACTGCATTTGTTAAAAGGAGCGTCCACAAACATTTGGACATGCAGTGTACCTGTACGTGAGAGGCGTGGTAGGAGACTGTGAGAGCTGAGCCTGGTGTGTGAAACCCGACACACACTTTTACAGAGGAATGTCAAGGTTCTGCCTCAGGGGGTGTGTCCTCAAGTGTCTCTGACCTTCATGGAACATTTACGACATTCCAGAGCATCTGGGTCCGGTCAGCTTGCTTCACAGGAAGCTCTGCCTTCATATGACGGATTTTGGTAAATTTGTGGTATTTTGGTATCTCATTCCACTGCAGTCCAGCGCAGTTGGCACTGTCCTTTACCGGTTGGATGGGAAGGGTACCCCAACAATACGTAAACCCCACAGGCATGACTTACAAGTACAGTCACAGACAGACCCTGAGCATCTTGAGGTGGGGTGGGAGTGGTGACCATCCTACATCCTGACCTCACTAACCCTCTTGTTGCTGAGTCCACCGTCTGAGTCCACCGACAGACGAACAGGTGAGCTGGATCAGGTGAGCTGGACTACCAGCACAACACTCTGCAGGAATCTGGCCCTCCAGGACAGGAAGTGCCCGCTCCTGGTTTCAGATGCTTGTTAAAACATGCAGAGAGCCCAACCGTCTGGCTTTCAAAGGAAGGGCGTTCCGGATTTCAGGACCACACCAATCAAAGGGGCCAGACTTTGCTTTTGATTTTGGCTTTGTTTTCGGAACAGTTCAAAGGGTCTGGGTGGACAAAGCACAGTACTTCTGAAGCTCAGTAGATGTAGAACGCCTGTGAAGTAACAGCACTTTGATCTGTTATAGATAACAGCTCTGGACTGCTCATGATAGTGACCTTCAGGGCTGTAGGTCCAATGGTATACAATGGGTATGAGGTAGGGTGGTGATCAATGCTCCTGTTGCAAAATGCATCAAATCCTCACAGCAATCCTCCTCTTCTTCCCTGGAAAGTAGAGACTTCAACATTACCCTTGATTTCAGAAGAAGTGGTTCATGTGGTCCCAATACTTTAGTCCATATTACATTACAGACTGTTGTTGTGAACGGCTTCTGCAGGTTTTGGCCTTTACTAAAGCTGTTCTGCTATTCTGGTGAAGGGTGCACAGACTTTTGCATAAGACTCTGTCTGACTGAGTTCCTCTGCTTTTTCACTCCAGCACCCAAAGCTTCCATAGAAACCAGAGTGATCGTTGGTGAAGAGACTCCAGAGGGCGTGAAGGTGTACGCTGCTGCCCAAGATGTCTTGACCAGCAGTCTCACCACAGTCTTCCTCCCCGTCGTCTACATCCTCGTCTTCATCCTCGGACTGCCCACCAACGCCATGGCTGTCTGGGTGTTCCTCTTCAGGACGAAGAAGAAGCATCCAGCGTCCATCCTGCTGGCCAACCTCGCCCTGGCTGACCTGCTCTTCATCATCTGGCTCCCGCTGAAGATCGCCTACCACTTCAAGGGCAACCACTGGACCTTCGGGGAGCCGCTGTGTAAAGTTCTGGTGGGCTTTTTCTATGGGAACATGTACTGCTCCAGCATCTTCATAGCCTGCATCAGCTTGCAGCGCTACTGGGCAGTCGCACACCCACTTTCCCAGCAGAAAAGGAATAACCGGGCGGCAGTGGGCGTATCGGTGGCTGTGTGGTTCGTGGTCTGGCTCCTCACCATCCCTCTGTATCTGTACGACCAGACTGTCAAAGTCACCAATCTCGGCATCACCACCTGCCACGATGTCGTCCAGAAAAGCCAGTCTCGTCTTCCTATCGGATATTTCTTCACCATGGGCATTGTGGGATATGTAGTCCCATGTGTGGTGTGTACGGTAGCTTACGTGCGGACGTTTCACTCTCTCAAGAGCTCCATGACAGATGCCAGCGTCAGCAAGAAGAGGAGGAAGGCTGTTGTCCTCATCGTCACTGTGCTGGTGATGTTCCTGGTGTGTTTCACTCCCAGTAACATCATGCTGATGCTGCACTACTCTCTCCAGGCTGCCAACATTCAGAACAACGGCTACGGCTTCTACCTCGTCACGCTGTGTCTGGGCAGTCTGAACAGCTGTCTTGACCCGTTAGTGTACTACTTTATCTCTGAGGAGTTCAGAGAGCATGTGAAGAACATGCTGAAGTGTCGCAGTGAACGATCTGCTGAGAGGAAGAAGGTTTCCTTCAGTGCTCTGAAATACTCAAAGAAGAGCACCACGTCTGACTCCGCCCCCACTCAGAGCACCACCTACACCTCTGACTCCTCCCACACTCAGAGCAGCACCTGCTAAAAGCAGTACATCGTCTAGGAGGAGTTTGGAGGAGATGGGTTCCCCAAAAGAGCAAGTGGGAACCAGAGATTGGGTTTTAGTCTAGTGAAGGACGTCTCTTTATTTATTCAGAGGCAGATGCTCTCAGGGGCCAGCGCCACCTATATGTGGACCAGGCAGTTGACCTTTTGCATAACTCCCTGCCTTTCCCAGTTTGTGAAACGTTAAGCTCCGAGTAGGTCAGCGTCTAAGGTCTAATGCGTTGCCTCTATGGCTGGCTGGTCGCCAGTTTGACTCCCCAGCCATTGGCCGTGCTCTCTTTCTCCCCTCATCACTCGTAAGCAATGTTGGTCAGCGCAGGCATCTGCCAAGGGAGCTGGTGGGGTGGAGCTGGGGACTCTATCTGCGCCTTCCTCCGACAGTGTCTGAGAGCTGCCCGGCGATACCGCATTGGTGCCAGTTAGATAAGAGTCGCAGGAGACCCTCCTAGTGTCAGGAACATTGCTAGTGCTAGGGGGAGCTATAAACCCGTGAGTTAATTGGCAGAAGCAGATTGGGAGGAAAGGGAACAAATTCAACAAACAGAATCATGCTGAATTAGGAAAAATCTCATAATTATTCAGAAACAGCTGCTCCGACAGGAAGTTCATAGCAGAATAATGTAAAGGTTGGTGAGTTTAGGTGACTGGGTGTCAGAGCAGCAAGTTTTTGCGCCAGCCACAGCTGAGACGATGCTTAAGCTAACATTGGAGCTAGCCAGAGAAACTGTGGAAGAGCGACGGAAGACCTGAGCTGAAGGTTTTTGAGGAAACTTTAGAGAAACTACAGAATGATGAAATGCATGAGTGCTTACACTGCTTACACTGAATACCAGAGGGAACCAATGTAGGTCCAGAAAGTTCAAATCCACCCCAGGATCTGCTTTTGTTTTGGATTTTAACTGGATTTGCCACCTCTGATTAGTGCTTTGATGGAAATGCAAGTGTTATACAGTCCCCTTTAAACCGAGTAATTTCTCAGGCTAACTATTAGTGAGTACAAGTTAACTAGGATAACCATCTCTCTAAAGCAATGCAGCTGTATTAATACACATTAATACATTAATAGAGATTAAAACATTATAGACGGTATATGGAACTAACTAAAACTAATAATAATAAAAAAACTATGTAAACAAAAAGTCTCCTTTCATTTCAACTCACATCCAAAAACTTTATAAAAGTATAAAAATACTTTTACTTTACTTTTACTTTACTTTTACCACCCTGTTACAGAATATTTTATATATCAAAAACAATCCAGTACTTAAATAAAGGCCGTCACCATACAAACATCACTGTTTCACGGTCTGTATAGAGGCTATAACTGTGTGTGATATTTAAATCTTTCAGAATATTTGGTTTGCTTGGTCAAATAGGATATATGGGGGAAACAGTCTGACTAATGGTTGGTGTGGATTAATGTAAATTTAGACCACTAGTGGAGGCGAGAGGGCGGGACTTCAATTTAAAAAACTTAGATGTTTTTATTGTCTGGGGAAAAGAGGACGTATGGTCACCCTAAAGTTACCTAACTCACAAACTGGGCTCATTAAAATTAGCATTAGCAAGTACTGCTAACTTGTCTTCCACACATGAATTCATGCATTTGAGTTAAATTAGATGAGTAAGATCTTTTTACCTCTCTTAGTCTAACAGTGCTACTGAATGAAGCACCTAGAGATGGTTGTGATTGGCTGAAAGGTTATTATTATAATTATTATTATTATTTTGGCTCTGGCCTCTTTTGCTGTGAACTTCCAGATCATATCTCTGAGTATTACTGTTCTTATAGCACATGTTTGTTTCTAACTGCTCAGGAAACCAGTCCGTGGGCCTCCACCCTCTTAAAGAGCCCATGTAGAGGAGTTTTCCTCACTCTTTAGAAAATGCACTTTTCTGCTGAAGAACTGATGAACAACACTGTCTCAATACGTGGCCTGTACTGATTACAGCACACAGTAAGCACTATCCATACTGTACTCTTTTAATCGTGCACTGTTTATTTTTGTATTTTATTTTATTTTTTACAATAAAACTGAATTTTCTACTTGTCAGCTGTCTCTCATTTCTCGGCGCAGAGTACAGCGGGTCAGTTGGGTAAGATAAGATACTTTTATTGTCATTGCACAGTGTACAACGAAATCAAGAAGCAAGCCAACGAGGCTTACCCTTACAATACGTATAAATAAATCAATAAATAAATAAATAAATAAATAAATAATGTCAATGAAAGAGTAAAGATTTATGTACATATATATTAGTACATTAGTGACACATCCTCACTTCATCAAAGAGTTTCCAAATAATAAAGAATTCATTAATTAAATGTGGGAGGTGGGAGCAGCAACACCCGGATTCTGCGTCTAGCTTGAATCCGAATGATGCTTACACCAATCCGCCATAACATTAACACCTAAATGTAAGGCTTTGAGATATTTTGGCAAGGGTCAGTAGATGACTGGGTCAGAACATCTTCAAAACATCAGGGTGGCAAGGAAGGCAAGGCCACGTACCACGTTTAGAACATGAAGATTTTTGATCTTTTTTATTATAAAGTTTCATTCCTGCATCTCAATCGATGTAACCTAAAAGAAACGTATACTGATTAATTACATTTATTTCTACGTGTTCTGGTGTGGCGGTTGGGTTGTTGGGTACGTTTCTTTCAGCAGAGGTTCACAGCATGAGAAATGATGTTGCCAGATATCCAATGAGCAAAAGCTAATCCAACCCAAACTGTGCTCTTAACTCGTGGGAAAAAACACTGCGCATCCAACAAGAACGAAAGCCTGGAGCAGCTGTAGCACATAGATCTACACCGCTACACTACACTGAAGAACTGCAACCCCTCTGACTGCAGATTTAAACCAATGACAAAACACACCCACATCTTTAATTTACCTGTAATTAAAGTGACTCAACCACAGGGCTGTCACTCTTCTGCTGTTCTGCCGCCAGTGTTATTTTGCACCAATAATCTAGAACCCCAGTTGCTGATTCTACTGGAATCTGTCCAGACTACACATCCATCCACCAGCAGACTGGCCACTGGGGGTCTGCACAAGTAGGGTATTACACTCATGTCAAAGGTAGCCGTGCTCTGTAGAACCAGAACAACTCAAATAACTGTCTGAATGCCTAAATGGTTCTTGGCCTGGTTCTTTATAGCGCCAAAAGAACCCAAAAGCAGCATTAACTGAAGATATTTTATTGGTGTTTTCTTGGTGTTTAACAGCAGAAAGCGTCTTATCTATATCCCGAGGAGATACACTGCAAAAACGCAGCACTAGATTGAGACTAAGGTCTAAGAACAAGCTCGACATCTTCTTTTCTACTGATTTTGACATAATTCATAACCTGAAAGCCTAAACACAGTTTGACGCTGTTTGTTTTCAAACTCGAACTGAAAAAAAAAAAGCAGGAGCGGTGGAATCTGCCCAGAGGCAAGTCTGAAGCAAGACTGATCATGTAGCTTCACCTGTAAGTCCCATAAGAAGGTTTAGGCAATAGAAAAGCATAGCTGGGCTGAATTGTAGATGGGCACTTGCACAGAGATGGGCTCTTCTAGCAGTGACAGCTTTTTAGAAGGTAAGTTACAGGTCTTTTACGCTGAAGAAGGTAAAGGTTTGAATGTTTTTGAATATCTTTAAAACAGCAGCTTTACAGGAGGAAAAAAACCTTCCTGACTTTTAACGGCAGTAAAAGTAAAACAAGAAAAAAAACTTTGCTGATGCTGGAGATGCTGTGGTGTCTGTTTTGGTGGTTTTGGACATCAGAGGTTGGACAATCAGGGACTGTTTTAGACTGGTTTGTGTCATATTCGTCAAATAGAAGCTTTATGGTATCTATCAGAGATAGCGTGATCCTCGTGTGCTGGTATTTCCTGTGGGGTTCCACAAAGGTCAATCCTTGGTCCTCTTCTATTTTCGTTACACATGCCTGTGTGGGCAGTTTAATTCGTTGTTTTGATACACAGCTTTATCTCTCTGTAAAGAGAAAGGATTTCAGCAGACTGGAGACTCCTCGTCCTGGAGGCTTGGCTTGACTGCATTGTCTGACTGTGGCTTTTAGGGTGAAGGGTAAAATTCCGGCGTTGACCAAAATGTATAGATCTTAGCTTGTAGTTCCATATTCATGGCTTCTAGGACACTGAGGTCCTCTTAATAGTCCCTAGGATTAAGCCTAAAGGAGATTGCTGGAGATGCTGGGTCTAATGATGGGTCTAACACAGCTAGTCTTTCTGCTTATGTAGTTGTGGATAAGGTAGGATTGTCTCATTTGTTATTGGTTTTATTTAGTGTAGTTTTTATATTTGATCTTTCTATTGAAGCTACATTAATAAATGTTGACTTAATAATAATAATAATAATAATAATAATAATAATTTCTGTCCTCTTTATACAGGTACAGAGCTGGATAACCACACACTACAGAGGACAACAGATTTAGCTTACCCTGAGATAATAATCAGTAACTTAGATTTGCTAGGGAAAGGTGACAAAGCTTTCTTAAACGGAAACTTTACCACAGTCTTCCTCCCTGTCATCTACATCCTCATCTTCATCGTGGGGCTGCCCACCAACGCCATGGCCGTCTGGGTGTTCCTCTTCAGGACGAAGAAGAAGCATCCAGCGTCCATCCTACTGGCCAACCTCGCCCTGGCTGACCTGCTCTTCATCATCTGGCTCCCGCTGAAGATCGCCTACCACTTCAAGGGCAACCACTGGACCTTCGGGGAGCCGCTGTGTAAAGTTCTGGTGGGCTTTTTCTATGGGAACATGTACTGCTCCAGCATCTTCATAGCCTGCATCAGCGTGCAGCGCTACTGGGCAGTCGCACACCCACTCTCTCACAGACTGGACAACCGGGTAGCGGTGTGTGTATCGGTGTGTGTGTGGCTCGTGGTCTGTCTCCTCACCACACCTCTCTACCTGTATGACCAGACTGTGGAAGTGACTGATCTTCAAATTGTCACCTGTCATGACATTGTTGAGTCAAGCCAGGTAGATATTCCAGTTGGATATTTCCTCACCATGGGCATTGTGGGATATGTAGTCCCCTGTGTGGTGTGTGTAGGAGCGTATCTTCTGACGTTCCGCTCTCTCAGGAAGTCCAGAATGGATTCCAGTGGCGATAAGAAGAAGAAGGCGATCATCTTCATGGTGATTGTTCTGGTGATGTTCCTGGTGTGTTTCACTCCCAGTAACATCATGCTGATGCTGCACTTCTCTCTCCTTTATCAAAGAATCAGCAACAACACCCATAGCTTCTACACCATCACACTGTCCCTGTCCAGTCTGAACAGCTGTCTGGACCCGTTAGTGTACTACTTCATTTCGGGGGAGTTCAGAGATCAGGTGAAGAACACACTGAAGTGTCGTAGTAAACGATCTGCTGAGAGGATGAGGGTTGTGTACAAACATGTGGAACACTGCTCAGACAATTAGACAACAGAACCTGCAGAAGATGCGAGATGCCCAGTATGACAACATCTGATAACACCTACCATCCTGAAAAAGGCTTGGAACACAAGCATCTAGGACTTTTCCCTGTGCAGACTTCTGGAAATCCAGACTCACAGGTCAATGAACTATGTCAGATTTACATTTACATTTATGGCATTTATGTAGTGTTAGGAGTCTTGCCCAAGGACTCTATTGGTGTAGCGCAGCACAGTCACCCAGACTGGGAATCGAACCCCAGTCTCCCACGTGGTGTGGTAGCTCACTGGCAGGTAGTGGTGTTATCTGTTGCGCCACACCAACAGATGAGATGTTTCTCAGGATGTCAAAATGTCAAAAAATGTCTCAGGATATCAACATATTGCAAAATAAATTAATGTAAAAAATTTACCACAATGTTTTTTTGCTAATGCTGATGCACAAATTGGAATAAGAAAATCGCTTATCAAAAATCATTTAAACATACCTGACAGTGATAATTAATGTAATTATTTAAACACAAAACAAACATTTGAAACATTTTAGCTTTTACTTTATTTGTTATGTAAAAACCTTATTAACCTTTCATGCTTTTCACGCTCCAAAAAGGCTAACCGTGTAATCTACACTGCCGCATATCTCCTCATAGACCACTGTAATAGAACTCACAACACACTGTTCCATCACTCCTTCAATTACATCACTCCTCTGTCCAGCAGGGGGAGCTGTCCGTTCCCTGTTCAAGCCTTAATTCCACATGCAAGGACAGCCACTGCTGAAGGTCATGAGTATATGAGGGCTAAATGGGGTGTGATGTTAAAAAAAAAAAAAAAAACGTAGTGTGGCCAAACTCTGTCAAAAAATTATAATTAATAAGAACTTCAAGCTTTAGAGCATTGCTTAGCAACCGTAATATATCTGAGGCATTAGCCGAACATGTCCCCGGAAGTGGGAATAAGACGCATGTCCAAGGTCTAACCGATGAAGTGTCCATTAATAGGGATGTCCTACAGGTAGAGGTTGGCTCCAGCGCCACACCAGACTCTCCCACATTCCCTAAAAGATGTCCCACCCAAAGATCCGCAACCTCACACTGATTACACATCCCGACTCCCGCGGGGCGAGTCTGCTGAATAAAATCAGACCAGCCTGAGCGTGTCTGTGATCACAGCGTATTCAAATCGAGAGGTCCTGATCCGAGGACGCCGAGCTCACACTGGGACCGAGCCTTTAATCGGTAACAGACATGGGACACCTTTGGGACACCTTTGGGTTCACATTATCTGGCTGAACGGAGGAATCCTGCGTTTCGGAGAGTGAGATGTTCCACCCAGTCATGTTCCCCATAAAAAATGTAGAGGGGGGACATGGACCCGAGAGACCACCGATCAGCTTACAGCTCTAATACAGACCAGCTCACCATCCTCAATCTGCAGGGATTAACGGGCCAGGATAAAGGTTAGGTTTGGGTTGAGGTTAAGGTTTAGGATCAGGATCAGGGTTGGGTTGTGGATCAGGGTTAAGTTTAGGATTAGGTTAAGGGTAAGGCTGGATTAGGTTTGGGGATGAGGTTAGGATTAGGATCAGGGTTAGGTCGTGGATCAGTGTTAGGATTAGGATCAGGGATAGGGTTAAGATTAGAATCAGTGTTAGGGTTGGGTTGTGGATCAGGGTTAGGGTTAAGATTAGGATTAAGATTAGGATTGGGTTGTGGATCAGGGTTAGGGTTATAATTAGAATCAGGGTTAAGATTAGGATCAGGGTTAGGGTGAAGATTAGGATCAGGGTTAGGGTGAAGATGAGGATCAGGGTTAGGATCAGGGTTAGGATCAGGGATAGGGTTGGGTTGTGGATCAGGGTTAGGGTTAAGATTAGGATCAGGGATAGGTTGTGGGTAAGGCAGTTGTAGTCATTTAGTCGTACGCAGACACATGACTGCATATTTTCTCCAGGCATGTCTGAACTAGCTGATCCCAGCCTCCCTCAATCTCTGCAGTAGACAGAAGCCGTGTGAAACTGCAGGGACACGGAGATCCATCAGCAGAATGGCTCCTTCATCAGGTACTCTCAGCTCACAGGGAGAAACGGTGAGTTCGGTTCTGATGGATTTCTTCGGGTTTACCAGCATGTCTGACGGTACGCTCGCTACCCGTTGCCCGTTTGGAGGTGGACTTAATAAAAGCAAACAAGAAAACAATCAAACTCCAGAACCACAACTGTCTTCCTCTCCATACAGATCTCCCTGCGGATTATCACACCATCCGTACCGTACCGGACACGTCCTCTCAGGAGTCACAAAGCGATTACGATGATTACTACGACTGGCCGTTTCCACCTAGTGAGTACAATCACACTTCTAATGATCACCAGCTGTGGCCTGGCTCCTGCAGCAGCAGTAAAGAAAGCTTGTGTAGTGTATTTATTGGCTATGCAGATGTTCATAGGCCTGAAGGAATGGTATGGAGTTGAGGAATGATATGGTAAGCCACACGGGGTAGATGTAGAAAAGAAAGGGGGCCCCAATTCCTGACCAAATGTGAAAACTATACATGAATCGAACGAACATAAGATGCTGTTTAGATTTGGACATCCCTTTGGGTGGACATGACATTGATTTAAACGTGGTCCAGATGTGTCTGTGGACCACGTATGTAATGGTGGGGGCTAATGAGTGTTCCTTATGGATGAAATGGAAACATTCTGCATATGGGAACAATCCAACAGAATATGACGTGAGGTAGAGAAAGCAGAGAAAACAACGTCAACAGCCTCTGAGAAAATACCGAACTGACCGAATCTGCAGGCCTTATCATCTCACTCACATTTTCATCACAATTTACCATTTTAGTTTTATTGTTGTTTTTATTCCTGTTTGGATTGTTATTGTTATGGTCTGGTGTGGACCTAAGGAGGACGGGTTCCTCTTTTGAGTCTTGGTTTCCCTCAAGGTTTCTTCCTCTCGACCCGAGGGAGCTTTTACTTTGCCACTGTCGCCACTGGCTCGCTCAAAAAAGGCTCGGACCCGGATCTCTGTAAAGCCTAAATAAATACAACTGAATTGAATGAATTGAATGAATTGATTGACTTAGTGTAGTGTGCTCAGGGCAGATCCTTATTTATTATTATTATTATTATTATTATTATTAGCAGCATTACATTAAAAGTGTGCTACTGCATGTGCAACCATGTCTACAAAAGATACTGCTCATTTAAAAATGATAAACTTTAGCAGAAACATTCAGCAGAAAATTTTAAAAATGCAAACAAACAAAAACAGGATCACAGTAACGAAAAGGTCTGGAATGCAGACATAAGGCTTTAGAATCTAAGCCCAAATGAGAGTTGTATGAACTAAAATAAAAATTTAATGGTTCACAATTTTTGCAAAATGACAAAAATAAAAGGTTCTAGTAACAACTCCAAAATCCTATGAACTTAAGGTTTGTTTCAGTGATTACACCCGATTGCGTTTCGAGTTTAGAGGTAAGAGGAGTAAACTTTGAGAGCACTCCCAGATTACAGTCCAGTTTGATTTTGTGCTGCAATCAAACTGAAACAGATCTTTTTACTTTATAAAACTGCGCTGTTGATTAAACTCCCTGTACACAGCTGTTACACTGCAGGTAAGCACCTTTTCTTACCCAATACTGCTATTTTACTGCATAGATTTTTGACAGTGAAATGTGGTGCTGTTGAAACAGTGGCCAAATCAATAAGAACAGGACTAAAAGAGCAGCTTTGAGTCTAATGACGAGTCATGTAAGACTTCCCACTTTTGCTGTTTGCCTCTTGTCTCTCTGTACAGATTCCTACTATGATCTCAGCCTCTGGGGAAAGCTCAGAGACTCACAGTTGGTCCAGAATTTGACATCTCAGATGTTTTCCAGTGAATAATACAGATCAGACCGTTCTTGTCTTCCCCACAGACAACTCCACCGACTTTTTTGCTGGATTCTATTGTGTCAAGGAGGAGACTGTACAGGGTGTGAGCCTGACCAGAGCTGGCACAAAGGTTCTGACCAGCAGTCTCACCACAGTCTTCCTCCCGGTCGTCTACATCCTTGTCTTCATTGTGGGACTGCCCACCAACACCATGGCCGTCTGGGTGTTCCTCTTCAGGACGAAGAAGAAGCATCCAGCGTCCATCTTGCTGGCCAACCTCGCCCTGGCTGACCTGCTCTTCATCATCTGGCTCCCGCTGAAGATCACCTACCACTTCAATGGCAACCACTGGACCTTCGGGGAGCCGCTGTGTAAAGTTCTGGTGGGCTTTTTCTATGGGAACATGTACTGCTCCAGCATCTTCATAGCCTGCATCAGCTTGCAGCGCTACTGGGCAGTCGCACACCCACTCTCTCACAGACTGGACAACCGGGTAGTGGTGTGTGTATCGGTGTGTGTGTGGCTCGTGGTCTGTCTCCTCACCATCCCTCTGTATCTGTATGACCAGACTGTGGAAGTGACCAACCTCAACATCACCACCTGCCATGATGCCGTACGCCCCACCCAAATACATATCCCTATTGGCTGTTTCTGGACCATGGGCATTGTGGGATATGTAGTCCCCTGTTTGGTGTGTACAGTTTCTTATGCACTGACGTTTCGCTCCATAAGGAGGTCCATGACAGTCAGCAGTGCCAATGACGTCAAGAAGAAAGCCACCATCCTCACCATCACTGTGCTGGTGATGTTCCTGGTGTGTTTCACTCCCAGTAACGTCATGCTGATGGTGTACTACTCTCTGATGAGTCGATGGCTTCATAACCATGTCTTTGGCATCTATGTCGCTACGCTGTGCATTTCCAGCATCAACAGCAGCATGGACCCGTTCGTGTACTACTTCATATCACCAGAGTTCCGGGAGCATGTGAAGAACACGCTGAGGTGTCGTAGTGAACGTACGGTCAGAAGGATGAAAGTGAACTTCAGCCTGGTCAAGGTCTCCACAGAAACCTCCTCACCTTCAACAGACTCAACAACACAATAAGTAAATATCTACAATTGACATCCAGGGAGATCAACAAAAACGGATTAAAGTAGTGGACAAAAGTATTGGGACACCTGCTCATAATAACCATCGAATGTCTGAGCCAGCATTTGGACAATGCTATGATGATGATGATTTTGATGTTTACAGGTGTGTGTGCGTCTATGTCACTGTGTGTGTGTGTGTGTGTGGGTTGGGTGTGTTACTTCTGTAATGTCAGTTATCGTGCACTGTGAGCTACTGTAACCAAAAACAAATTCCTTGTATGTGTAAGCATACTTGGCCAATAAAGTCAGATTCTGATTCTGATTTTAGCCATCTACTACCACTGAAATGCACTATTTCTAAATCAATAAAAAAACAAATAGACTATGTTATTTCATGGCTTAACAGTAGGCTTTCTGAAGAGTCTCAGATCTTTTCATGTCGCCAGCAACACTGTCAATGCGGTCCGGCTGAGCTTTCTCACAGTGCTACTTTTGTAAAAAATAAATAAAATGAAATAAATATTGTATTTGTTGTGTAATAGCATTTTCATTTTTACATACTGTATTCAGTCATAATTAAACTAATAATAAAAATAATTTAAAAATTTGCCAATGATGGCAAAGAACATCAGTCATCACTGGTACTTTTGGGGTAAACCTTGAAAAGCAGCTGATGGATCCATTACAACAAAATCAACCTATTTGAAGGTAGGTGATGTTCTCACTTACAGCTACATGCTATGGCGAGGTAGAAAAAATCTCTCAGGAATTAAGATCTCATAAGAAAGAATAGATTTACTATCAGAGATGAACTTTTCCTTTTCTCCGAACAGACCTGACTGCTTATCATCATCATCATCATCCGGAGAGTGCACTTGACAGGACACTCGACAGACCAGATTTTCACTCTCTAACAGAATGTAGTGCGACCTCTAGATCAACAGCGAGTTGCCCAGGTTTTCTCAGCTAAGAACAAGCAAGGTCCTGTTTGTCAAGTTCAGCCACTATGTGGTGCTCCTGGACCAGAGGGGGTTAAGTGCCTTGTTCAGGACAGGTAGAACCAACAACTCTCTCTAGGAGAAGTTTTGGTTGTACTGGGAGGAGTGTTGGTTGTACTGGGAGGGATTCCAGTTGTTCTAGGAGGAGTGTTGGTTGTACTGGGAGGAGTGTTGGTTGTACTGGGAGGGATTCCAGTTGTTCTAGGAGGAGTGTTGGTTGTACTGGGAGGAGTGTTGGTTGTACTGGGAGGGATTCCAGTTGTTCTAGGAAGAGTGTTGGTTGTACTGGGAGGAGTTTTGGTTGTACAATGAGGGATTCCAGTTGTTCTAGGAAGAGTGTTGGTTGTACTGGGAGGAGTTTTGGTTGTACTATGAAGGATTTCAGTTGTTCTAGGAGAAGTGTTGGTTGTACTGGGAGGAGTGTTGGTTGTACTATGAGGGATTCCAGTTGTTCTGGGAGAAGTGTTGGTTGTACTGGGAGGAGTGTTGGTTGTACTGGGAGGAGTGTTGGTTACGACATTAAAACATGTAAGGCCAGTTTGGGGCTCAGTTGTAGCCTAGAACTGTAGTTCTACTTTTGTAACAGTAGTTATCAAGGAAAGCGATCCAGGTCACTGTGGTGTAAATTCAGGTTTAAAACTATATAAAAGGACCCTAAAAAACAAGCACACAGGTTGTGTACACAGGCTTCAGTGATCGCAATAAACACCATAAATACGACAGACATTAGACACAGTAAATAGACAGGACAGTGCAGCACAGACACAGTTAGCTTCTAGCATGCCTGAACACAGCAGTTACTGGGGGAGAGATCAGCTCGTGTGTTATACAGTGTTTACGAGCAGTGTGTCCTGAAAAAGTGTGCAGGAGATGGGGAGGGGGGTGCTTGTCCCAGGCTGGAATGTGCCCACGAGAGGCTCCAGTGAGAGGTGGAATTACACCCCTTTGACTTGGAGGGGAGGCGGGGCAAGACGGCGTCACTCGAGCTCTGAACAACAGCAGCAGGGATTTTGATCCACAGGGTTGCCATAGCAACCAGAAAAGAAAAGAAAAGAAAAACCACACAGTGCTCCACATGCACATGTTTCACTCATTGGTTCCTTACCCAGCAGGGTTGCCAGATTTGTGGATTTGCTGCCAAATTGGATACAAATGGAAACGGAGGAGGAGAATGGTAAACTAGCAGGGAGCAGATTACTGTTGGCTACTTTCCCAATGTGCCACAGCTTCCTAAAAGGCTGGATATTACAAAATTAATTCAGAATCAAATAAAAATAAAAATCAACTTATTAAAGATGTTTATCCAACACTTGCTGTTGGTTATTGTTATTTCAGAATGAGAAAAAAACACAAACACACAGCATATATGTATGTTTTCTTTTAATTTATTTTAAATGTATGAGTTATGTAATAACTGAAAGTTTGGGAAAAGGACCCAAACACCTCCCCTCCATTTCTACACACTATAAAACCGTTCCTCTCCCTTCTCGTTCTTGTGATGAAATTTTGTGCAAAGCGAAAATTTGCATGAAGTCGTTCTGAAACCAGTACTTTTACACTTTTACTGGAGTAAAAAGCTTAAGCTGATACTTCAGCTTCTATAGAAGTCTTTTAAACCCTAGTATCTCCACTCACTTCTACCTGAGAGATGAGTGTCAATACTTCTGACTCCTTTGGGTCCTGAGCACTGAAGAACAAACATGGTGAAAGAAGGCTAATTATGGAGTCTGCAGAGAAGCAGGTTTTGAAGCATTTGTGGCCTTGCATGTACTCTGAACTCACTGAATCACTTACATTTTTATTATCTGGTCATATCAGACTGCCCATGTATTCTTCTACTCATGCTCTGTATTTGGAAGACCTTCAACCTGGTGATCCAGCTTAGATGTTGTTGAGTTTGGAGACATTTTGGTTTCTGAAGAAGTCTTCAGGGGTCTAAAGTTCACCCTCAACTGCTGGGCTGAGCGTTCACTACGGCACTTCAGCGTGTTCTTCACCTGATCTCTGAACTCCTCAGAGATGAAGTAGTACACTAACGGATCCAGACAGCTGTTCAGACTGCCCAGACACACTGCAAGGATGTACAAGCTGTAGGCGTCGTTCTGAAAACCTGCACCCAGGAGAGAGTAGTGCACCATCAGCATGACGTTACTGGGAGTGAAACACACCAGGAACATCACCAGAACAATCACCATGAAGATGATCGCCTTCTTCTTCTTATTATTGCTGCTGGAATCTTTTATCTTAGAGCGGAACGTCAGCAGATACGCTCCTACACACCACTCAGGGGACTACATATCCCACAATGCCCATGGTCAAGAAATATCCAATAGGCAGGTTTTCTTGGCTAGGGCGTACGGCATCATGGCAGGTGGTGATGTTGAGGTTGGTCACTTCCACAGTCTGGTCATACAGGTAGAGAGGTGTGGTGAGGAAACAGACCACGAGCCACACACACACCAATACACACACCGCTACCCGGTTGTCCAGTCTGTGAGAGAGTGGGTGTGCGACTGCCCAGTAGCGCTGCACGCTGATGCAGGCTATGAAGATGCTGGAGCAGTACATGTTACCATAGAAAAAGCCCACCAGAACTTTACACAGCGGCTCCCCGAAGGTCCAGTGGTTGCCCTTGAAGTGGTAGGCGATCTTCAGCGGGAGCCAGATGATGAAGAGCAGGTCAGCCAGGGCGAGGTTGGCCAGTAGGATGGACGCTGCTTGCTTCTTCTTTGTCCTGAAGAGGAAAACCCAGATGGCCATGGTGTTGGTGGGCAGTCCCACAATGAAGACGAGGATGTAGACGACCGGGAGAAAGAGTGTGGTGAGACTGCTGGTCAGAACATGAGCAGCAGTGTCGGCCGTGGTCACACCCTGTTCAGTCTCCTTCACTAGATGAACCCCACCTGTCCTGCGGAGACGTGGAGTCATGCTTTCTGTAGTGAGAAAAAAGACAATGTTTTTCCATTAGTGACTGACAGCAGATGAGTGTCAGGGGAAGTGCTGAGGGTTCTGTATATGTGTGGGTCGATTACTTGGGTGGATGATGTGGGTGCGGTTTAGGTAAAGCGGCCGATGGAGAAGCTTTTATCTTTTTTTCAGAACATTCAGAGGCTGCGGTTCACCAGTGTGGGCTGAAGATTCTCATTTTCTACGACCTTTTTTGCTCGGCAGCCTTGGACATGAAGTAAACGGGGTATGCATTTACATTTGAAGCTCCTGGGAACCTAAATCAAGATAACCTGGCTCCTCAGGGCCCTCAGTGGAAATGTACAGAGTATGTCTTATGAAGATCTTCCATGGGTCAGGTTGACATTAGCATACCCCTGGCCAATCTCAAGGCTAACTTGGCTTTGCATTGCCTTCGAGTCCGAGCAACCTAGTGAGCTAAAGCTTGAGCCACAATTGGGGGGAGCAACCCCACATACCTCCCTGTCCCTAACGTTGGTGCGTATCACCTCTGCACCTTCACTGCGGAATTCAGAGGCTGGGTGTTAAACGCAACACCGTAGCCAGAAAGATCTGCCTGTCTGAGCTAGAATCCAAAAGGATACCTCAAGCTTAGGTGCTGCCAAATACAAAAGTCAGCATGGAGACCTAGATACATAATACTGACCACACTACTCTTCACCAGAATATCAAAGAAATCACAGGACAAGTGCGGATTCAGGTAACTCTTGGATGAGATGTTGGGTCTTCAGTCTGCGTTTGAAGACATCTGGGGGAATTAGTTCCACCACTTCGGTGCCAGGATGCTTGTCTTGATGGATGGTGGTTCAAGCCGAGCTGAACATGGCTGAACTTAGAAACGTGGAAGGCGACCCATGCCGCTGTGTTCTGGATGAATTGCAGGGGCCTAATGGTGCGCAAAAGGGAGCCGGCCAGCCAGGAGGGAGCTGCAGTAGTCCCTGGATGCACCTGGGTGGCCGCTCTGTACACACACTGTATATACCCCATCGTCTGTGCTGAAAATGTCATGGAAACACTTGTTACTTGTATCTTGTATAAAATTGAATTTCTAAATTCTTGTAATGGGTTAAGATATTTAGGGCAATGTGAAGAATTAAAGAACCGGACATTACCACGGTAAAGAAACAGAAGCTTACCTGCCAACAGGATTGTGAAGTTAAAAAAATCCATCAGAAGCTGATTCTGAGATTCAGAGGTACAGATGAATAAGAGTGATTATTATAATTATTATTATTATTATTATTATTAGCAGCTTTCTGGTTCTCAGCTGTTTTCACACTCCTTACTTCACGGTGGTTGTGAGGAGGTATGCGTGTTCCTCATATACAGTGTGAATGACACACCCACCTCATTCCAGTAACAGCAAGTTTGCAGGGTTGTGGGTTTGCTGTTAATTTTATCCAAGTGAGTGAGGAAATGGAGGGAGTGGGCTTTCAGCCAAATGGGGAAAATGGTAATGGAGATGGAGTGTTACTTAAAAGAAGGGCTTCATTCGTGCCGGAAAATCTCAGATTTGGATCCTTTTTCCCGCAGCCTGTTAAAATATGAAAAAAACAAACGCAATTAAGACCCGATAGACCTCCCACAAATTTGCTCATCCATAAAGGCTCAGATTCATAAAACACTGCAGTAACTCACACTTTACACCATGACAGCTTTATACGACACCAGTGACAGCCAATCAAAAACCCAGAGAAGTTAATGAGTGGTCATTGCTGTAGAAAACCTGAGTGTGAGAGGGTTTGTAGAGAAGAGAAATAGACATCCATCTATCTTGCTGTAACACAAATACCTTGTATTTCAAAAATTGCAACTTTCTAAGAGAATGAAAAGAGCTTCTCAACTTCATTTGAGTCATTTTGGAGCATTTTTATTGGCCCATCTATGGTATCATGGTATTCTAATGCAATATAAAGAACAACTGTCGGATTGAGATTCTCATACTAGTAACAGAAAGTTTGCAGGGTTGCAGGTTTGCATTGGGATCTCATGCAAATGTAGCAGTTGCACAGAACAAAAGAGACACCAGGGACACCACAGTCTGAATGTCAGGAAGGTGTATTTTACAGCCTGTTATTACAGTGCACTTAACAGCGCATTCACCAAATTCCTTTTCCTCCAGTACAGCTGAGGTGTTCTCCCAGTGGAACATTATGTGTTTGATTAAGTGCCTATCTCTCCCTCTCTCTCTCCCTCTCTCCCTTATATTATAATCAATCATTCTTCTTGCGATGAAAAGCATCATTTCAAATTAGCATGATTTATTGACCGATCAAATCGATCTTAAAATCTAAAGAGAACTGGAGATTGAATTAGAGTTGATCAGTGGAAACCTACATAACCTAATAACAGCAGCACACAGTGTTTTCTTGATTAAACACAGATTAAGGCAGTTCTCTGGCAGTTCCTTGTGATACCCTCCCACCATCATGACCTTACTAAATTTTGGGTAGAACCAAATGTAGCAGTTGAACCTGGTTTCTTACACAGACCACAGAAAGGCCAATCTGGACTCCAAGCCAAAAACAGAGTTCACCCTCCAGTTCCAGCACAGGGCATGGTCGACAAAAAAGCTGGCAAAAGCTGAACTGACAAAGATCTTCAACTTCGCTGTACAAAACAGCATCTAGTCTGATGGCTGAAAAGCTCAATTTCGGTCTCCACAGACCTTCTTCCAGCTTCTTTCATGGGTTCGCTCCAGTAACCTGACCGAAACGGCCTCACTGACACCCACAATAAAACCATATTTCAATCATTTGCAAACTGAGAGGGTTCAGCTCGACTGAAGCACTGCATGAATAGCAATCCTCCATCTCCATTACGACCCATTTGGCTTAAAACCCACTCCCTCCATTTCCTCCCTCTCTTACTTAGACAAAATTAACAGCAAACCCACAGCTCTGCAAACCTGCTGTTACTGGCAATAGGCGTGGCATTCACACAGAAGATAAAGGATGTGAAATTGCTGGCCCCTCACACTTTACCAAACAGATCCAGAGAAAAATCCAAGTTTTATTTTTTTTTTATCTTGGAATTGGGTTCTGATGGAGTTTTTAAACCTCACTAACTCGTTTGGAGGTAAGCCACTTTTTGTCTTTGGAGGTAAAACTAATGAGAACAGTTAGTTCAGGAATCAGGAATGGTGATGTGACAGAATTAACTTTCTCTCCAAACAGAGCTTACTGCTGATGATCAGATCAATGCAAAGATCAATGCATCTCAAGAAGCGCAAGGAAACAGTGAGTATGACACATTGTTTACAATTAGTGAGTTTCCACAGCATTTGTAATTAAAACAATGATCTAGACTTCAGAATGACTTCAGAATCAAATCTTTGACTCAGACTGAAAGTTTGGAAGGTTTTTTTACTTCTCCTGTAAAGCTGCCATTTTTGAGATTTGAGGTTTTTGCATGATTGTGATGATATGCTTCCAACTTTGTGACAGAAGTTGCAGGAAGACCCTTTCCTGTCCCAGGGTAACAGCACCCATGTGCTCAAAGCAAGGGTCTCTTAAGACCTGGTTTGATGAGATTGGTTTAGAGGAACTGAGCTCTAAACTAGACACCACCAAATACCTTTGGGATGAACTGGGACGTTGGTGGCAAAGCCAGGCCTTCTTGTCCAACATCAGTGCCTGGTCCCCAAGATGCTCTTTTGACTAAATGGACACAAATTTCCATAGATGCTCTCCATAGGTGTGATAGCTGGGTGTTCCCGCACCAAATACCCACATAGAGCATGTCCAACATGTCTTATTTCAGGGTCATTACACATCTCTTGAGAGTGGAGCATGCAGGGCTGTGTTACAGTGTTGCAATACCTGGTACAGAACTTTACCATGATGGGATCTTATATTTTTTGTTTAAAATGGAAGTGGTTAAAACACTGGCAGACTGCTATACGCTTGAATTATAATGAGGGCAGGTGTGCAGCCCATTGCTCACAAGCTTTCTTTCTTTCACTACAGACAACCTCACCCTCTTCTATAGACTTGGATTTCCTATTGTGGGGGATGATGAACAAGGTATGAACGTAACCAACACTGCCAAGATTATTCTGAACAGCAGTCTCACCACAGTCTTCCTCCCTGTGGTCTATGTCATAGTCTTCATTGTGGGATTACCCCCCAATGCCATGGCCGTCTGGGTGTTCCTTTTCAGGACGAAAAAGAAGCATCCAGGGTCCATCCTGCTGGCCAACCTCGCCCTGGCTGACCTGCTCTTCATTATCTGGCTCCCACTGAAGATCGCCTACCACTTCAAGGGCAACCACTGGATCTTTGGGAACTTGCTGTGTAAAGTTCTAGTGGGCTTTTTCTATGGGAACATGTACTGCTCCACCATCTTTATAGCCTGCATCAGCGTGCAGCGCTACTGGGCAGTCGCACACCCACTCTCTCACAGACTGGACAACCAGGTAGCGGTGTGTGTATCGTTGTGTGTGTGGCTCGTGGTCTGTCTCCTCACCATCCCACTCTACCTGTATGACCAGACCATTAGAATCACCAATCTTAACATCACCACCTGCCATGATGTCACTCGCCTCAACCAGTCCCACATCCCTGTTAGATATTTCTTGACCATGGGTGTTGTGGGATATGTAGTCCCCTGTGTGGTGTGTGTGGTGGCGTATCTGCTGATGCTCCGCTCTCTCAGGAAGTCCAGAATAGATGCAAGCATCAATAAGAAGAGAAAGAAGGCTGTTGTCCTCATGGTGATTGTTCTGGTGATTTTCCTGGTGTGTTTTACTCCCAGTAACGTCATGCTAATGGTGCACTACTCTCTTGTGGGTGCAGAGATTCAGAACGAAGCCTACCGATTGTACATTGTTGCAGTGTGTCTGGGCAGTCTGAACAGCTGTCTGGACCCGTTTGTGTACTACTTTAGTTCAAAAGAGTTCAGAGAGCATGTGAGGAACGTGCTGAAGTGTCGCAGTGAACGCTCAGCCAAGCAGTTGATGGTTTCCTTCACTCCAGTGAAGTCTTCTACAGAAAATCAGACATCGTCAACTCACACATCTACTGCTGATCATCAGGTTCAAGGTCCCCTGAATACTGATCTGACCACATAAAGGTAATTAGCTAATGAGCTAAAACAGACACCTTAGGCTTGTTCACACTGACCACAGCTTCAAAGATCACTGGGATATCGCTTCCTGCAGTTTACTTGTAGTTGTATAAATTCAGTGCACCCTTCATTAAGCAAAGCGAACAATTACAAATCATTCTCATCCAGTGTACCATCTTTTTCAAGCAGTTCCTTCTGAAAGTGGCTATAGAACCAGCTTCAGCTTCAACAGCTTTTTTTCCATGGTAGTGAGGTTACTTAACTTTTCTGAGTAGTACACATCATTTTAGTCAGTCTGTCAAATTTCCAGCCTTTATGAAAATGCACAGATGAATTTACTGTGGTATTCTGTGGATTCTCTGAAATGTAATGATTTATAATATATTGTTTATATACTGTTTATGTATTTTACTGTATGTGTTGCTTCAAATACAGTTACCAATGATGTCATGTGGCAATTTATAGTCAAATAATCAATCAGATATTTTAATGATAATGGTAGTTAATGTGGGCTGTGGAAACAAACTTTTTTCCAGATTCTTTTTTTTGGGGGGGGGGGGGGGGGATTTACACATTTACACATTTGCAGTTCAGCATTTGATCAATAATCCAAAACTTGAATGATGTCACCATGTAAAGCATTATTTTTAGCTCAAAAGTCAGTTTGATTGAACCATTTTTAGTGGATTTACATTTTGGACAGGTGGTGGACAGGCGATGTAGCTGCTGTTACCTTCAACCGTTGTGCAGTTTAACCTACTGAACAGTAGGTTTAAATCAGTAATTTAAATTAGCTGTTGCTTAGTCCTTTCAGGTTGGTGTGAAATCTTAATCTAAATTCCTCGCTACAGAACCCTCCTAGATCAGAATATAGTGCTCTCGGTTCTCAGCAGTTTAAGGGGACATATGGGATATTGGTTGGGGATTTCCTTCTTTACAGACAGAATATACAGTTACAGCACGTTGTATCTAGTCCATATATCACTGTACATACACATAATAATGTCCAGTCTGATCTAATATCCAACCTTTTATCATAATCATCATCATCAAATCTGGTCAGAGCACAGTTATGAACAGTGGTATTATGTTGGTGGTTAGAATTGTCAAATAAAATCAAATCCAGAGTCAACATGATGCTTACTGTGTGTATGATGATCAAGTTACCAGTTCAGCGCTCAAGCCACAAAGCACTGACCTTTACTGAGTACTGTCCTTCACTCACACTTCAGTTAGACAGGAGATAATATATTTATATATTTTATACATTTATATATTTGTATAATACAACAAGATGTAGCTGAATGATGAACCGACACCAGGGTTAGTGAAAGTGTTGGCCTCACATCACCTACATGCATTCGAGATCCACAGAGAGGAGAGAACCACAAGGTCCACCTGCCCATTGGCTTTGATATGAAGTGTTGTATTTGTAACCAGGTTATTGGAGCTATTATTGGTGAGACCGAACACAAAAAGGTTCTATATACTACTAATAGTACTTAAACTAAGCCATCTACAAATGTTTTTTTCAAAATTGTGAAGAACTCCTAAGGTAGAGAACTATTTAAGAAGCCCATTCGTTCTTTGCATTGTCATGGTTCATGGTTCTATATAGAACCATGGTTCTATATATGTGAATTTCCCCACTGCGGGACTAATAAAGGACTATCTTATAGAGCTGGTGTTTTTAGAGATATTTATAATTTCTGATGAACAGAAATCTTGTATATTTCAATTTGAAATATACAAAAAAAGTCATAATGTGAATTTTAATGATGACCGTACCAATAGCATTATCTTCCATTTCTATATCTTCCAGTTCAGAAGGGGTTTTGTCTTCTCCTGTAAAGCTGCTGTTGTCGGTCACTGCCAGCCCTGCAAACCAGCCATATTGGTTCAAACTTACATAATACCCCAATAGAAGGAATAAAAGTGTGACTTTGGAAGTGTTGTGATTAACCAAACCGCTTAACTGGGTGAAATTGGTGGTTAAAAGCAGAGCTAAAAGGACTGAGAGCAGACTGAGCCAAACAGGAAAAAAAAAACTACAGTGGGATTTGAACCCAGGTCACTATGGGTAATGTAAAAAAAAATGGCGGGAAAAAGAACAAAGGATGCCAGGTGAACTCTGGTCAACCAGGAGAGAGGTCAAACACAGGAGAAACAGAGAACTAGAAACAGAGCTGGCTTTCCAACCAAGAGGAACTAACAGGAAGAGAAACTAAGAAATAGGGAGAAGACTGGTTTCCTCCAGAGAAATAAACAAACTGGAGAACTTAAGACAAACAGACTCAAGAGTCTTGATGAGTAAAAGCTAAGTAGAAGGAGAAGGAGCACAAAACTCCACCCTCTACCATTACTGGCTGTAACCTTGTGGCTCAAACTAGAGTCAAAGACAGCAACGAGGGCCTGTGTCTCTCCCTCTTATAAAGCCCTTTGACCAGGTGTTAGGCCTTGGGCTTAATTGGCTCCAGAAGCCACCCGTCACCTCCCTCTAGTGGACAGAGGTGTCCAAGTCCTGGAGCCAGCCCTTAAGAGATAAGATAATCCTTTATTAGCATAGTCCTGTTTCAGGGAACTAGTTTAGTAGCTGAACACACCACAGTTACTAAAGCAGCAGGCAAGGATAAAGTGTGAAGCACTGAAATAAAATAAAATTCACAAACACCAGAAACTGAGGTGCACATTAAAGTCACAGTAAGCATCCAACCAGCTAAAAATGACCAAAGATGCAACAAAATAGAGCATCACAACAAACACGGTCTAGAACAGAGGTCACTAATAGGCCAGGTCCAGACTCAGATGCCTGATATGGTTCAGAGTATAATCTGACCATAAATCCTGAATAACGTACTGAACCGTAACTAAGCTGTGATCTGATTGGATATTCTGATTGGACATGGCTCTGAATCATAAATCAGGTTGGACACCATGATTTTCTGGACCATGGCTTGAGGAACCCTCCTCTAACTGGGCCTTTCTGATTTTTCTGAAGGGCTCTAAAGTGAAGACGTCTCTGAACAGAATCTGGATTACAGGACTCTGGTCCAGCCCACTTACTGGCATGTGCCACTCTGCAGTGGTGAATCAACAGCAGCCAAACTGGACACCAGTGTGGAGGACTGGTTTGACGTAGATTGTGTTTCTGGTTTTGCTGGATAACGCCAAGGGATGGAACAAATGGAACAACCAGATGTGAGTGCCAACCATCAGGACAGGAGACACTCAACACATATACTGAACACCCAGAGTGAAAGCTGCATTTAAAGCGTGGACAAAATCTGTAATGAAGGTCCTTAAAATAATTCAGTAATTAATGACCCGGGATTAAACAACAATTTAGGAGCACAATAAAAGGGGACACGTCAAGATTGTGTAAAGACCTGGGGCTCAGCCCGAGACTATTAAGACCACTTCTTAAATGCTAGGTGACATTATTTAACCAGTATTTACCAGTTTCTGAACCTGCTGTTAGTGTCTTTGATTAGAGCGTAATATACAGAAATCATGAAATGGAGAATAAATAAATAAATATATAAAAATAAATTTTGTAATAAAGTAAATTAATGTAAAACTGTAAAAATACATAAATTAAGAAATGAAGACATATGGCAATGCAGACCTAAACCAGTGTTGAAATGTAGACATTTGTGAATACAGAAGTAAATTAATGTAATAATATGTAAACTCATAAATAAATAAATGTATAAATATATAGAAATACAAATTTAAAGCACTGTGGAAATGTAGAAATGTGGAAATATATTAATAAATAATGTGGAAACATGAAAATACAGATTTATATAGTGTTGAAATGTAGATAATTGTAAATACAGAAACACATAAATGAAGAACTGCTAAAATACAGAACTAAACCAGTGTAGACATTTTTTTAAAGTGTAGTGTAAAAAGGTGTAGAATTTGGAAAATATGGAAATAAACAAATGTAGAAATATGGAAATACAGATACCAGTGTTGAAATGTAGAATTTTGTAAATACAGTAAGTAAATTCATGTACATATTTGGAAATAAATAAATAAATAATTAAGCATATACAGATTTATACCAGTGTAGAAAAGTAGAAATCTGAAAATGCATACAAAATAAAAGGTAGAAACAATTAAAATAGTTTAATAATGCCCTTTTTATGACCAAACTCTATTTATTTATATTATTAATATATACTTTTTGTGGTCCACACAGATAGAAGACAACAGACAAAAGTAAAGGTAAAGGTACTGAGGTAAAGGAGCTTGTTCACAGTAATAGACTGTAGACTGGTACCTGATCAGACCTGCTCCTCAGCCCAGTCAATCTCATGCAGGGATCAGCCAGAGCTGAAGAACATTCCCCGACCATTACCCCTCCTCCTCTAGACTCTACTGTAGACACTCTGCAGTCTGGCAGGCTGCATTCTCCTGGCGTCCACCACACTGCCAGATGCTGAAGCTGGATTCCTCACTCCAGAGTACTATTCTGAACTGCAGGGCGTCGGGGCAACCGCGTTGATTCTGGCCTGTATTTCAGCTTAGGTGACGTGGTCTATTTAATAACTGGAGGTCCTGCGGTCTGCTGTTTACAGTGCTGTACCACCATTTGCATTCCCCACATTCATCTCACTGCAGCAGTGTCTTGGTTGCTCAGTACCAGAGGTGGTCCACGGTGTGTTAGCACTGACTGTGCTATGCATCTACAGTGCGGAGTGTACATTATACAGTACACTCCACACTGTAACATTATAGTTTAATGGGTGAACATGAGCATGGCGTGTGCTGGCTCTGCACCGGTTTGACAGGTTCTCAAACTACCAGGCTATGACTGCGGGCAGGACTGGGTTGCCAAAGTAAGGGTTTCTTAAAACCTGCCCTCCAGAAGCTGAATTAACAACACCAGTCCAAACATGAATGTTTGTTAACAGGCCGTTAAAACTCATTAAACATCTATTATCATCTCTCCTCATAAAATATCTTACAACTACTACAGTTTCAATTATATATATGTACACATATAAATAAAGGTGCAATGTACAACATGTATACAGGTACAGCAAAAAGTATACATTACATACAGTGTACAGTACATATGTGTTCAATGTGCAGTTTACATGACAGTACATACACCATATCCCAGTACATACTGGTAAAATATTCAGGATAGAGCATGTACTGGTCCAGTTTGCACTATGTACTGTATATATACGCAATGTGTGTGTGTATATATATATACACACTCGTGGACAAAATTGTTGGTACCCCTCGGTTAATGAAAGAAAAACCCACAATGGTCACAGAAATAACTTGAATCTAACAAAAGTAATAATGAACACACCAAGTAAAAATTCTATGAAAATTAACCAATGAAAACGCGACATTGATTTTGAACCATGCTTCAACAGAATTATATCAAGAAAAAATATATACAAAATAAAAAGTAAACTCATTAAACAGGCCTGTAATAAATTATGGCACCTCTGAAAATAATGTGACCAAAGAGACATGTTAAATCAAAGTGTGTCCACTAATTAGCATCACAGGTGTCTACAATCTTGTAATCAGTCAGTGGGCCTATTAGGGCCAACCTCCCTGGACGTGGCCACAGGAGGAAAATTGATGACAAATCAAAGAGACGGATAATACGAATGGTAACAAAAGAGCCCAGAAAATATATTAAAGGTGAACTTCAAGCTCAAGGAACATCAGTGTCAGATCGCACCATCCGTCATTGTTTGAGCCAAAGTGGACTTCATGGGAGACGACCAAGGAGGACACAATTGTTGAAAACAAATAATAAAAAAGCCAGATTGGAATTTGCCAAACTACATGTTGACAAGCCCCAAAGCTTTTGAGAGAATGTCCTATGGACAGATGAGACAGAAAAATGAAGCATATAAAGAAAAGAACACTGTCCCTACTGTGAAACATGGAGGAGGCTCTGTTATGTTCTGGGGCTGCTTTGTTGCATCTGGCACAGGCTGTCTTGAATCTGTGCAGGGTACAATGAATGTTGCCCAGCGGCAGCCCCAAAACATCACTGCTCTAGAGGACCAACCAACGTGCCTAGAGGAAAGCGCTGTATACCCTGCTCTGAAGCACTGGCTAGCAGACAGCAGCGATGGCCAGTGCTGCACTAGAGTGATGGGGGGAGGGGGTTGCGCCATCTACCCAGCGAACCAGCAAACCTCTGATCACAGTGACAGCTAGGTCTGCTGGACCTAAAATCCTGCCGTACAAGGAGGGCAGGGGCAAAGCCTGAGCCTACCCTCTAAGCAACCATTCATTTCGCCATTAAACACTCTGACTGTAGTTACACTATATATACATAAAACAATTTCTTCCTGTCATGTGACTAAAGGACAGGTGAATGATCCTCTACTCAAGCCTAGAAGACGACAAGCCCTCCACTTTCCTAACCCTAGAGATAACAGAGTAATATGTGGGGTTTTAAGATAAGATAAGATAAGATAAGATAATCCTTTATTAGTCCCGCAGTGGGGAAATTCACAGTGTAGCAGCAGAAAGGGATAGCAGGACACTCAGTTACAAAAAATTTGGATAAATAATTTACACTATATACACAATATAAATAAGGATTAAAAAAGCAATAAACAATATTATTTACAGTAAAAGACTCTTAATTGCACATGGGGATGGGATATTGCACATAGTATTCCCTGAACATGAACGTGTGTGTGTAGTTAAGTGTGTGTGTATGTGGTCCGTTGGGAGCAGTGTTGGTTGTGCAGTCTGACGGCAGCAGGAAGGAAGGACCTGCGATACCGCTCCTTCACACACTTGGGGTGAAGCAGTCTGTCGCTAAAGGAGCTGCCCAGTGCTGCCAGAGTCTCATGCATGGGGTGGGAGCTGTTCTCCAGCATGGATGCCAGCTTGGTTATCATCCTCCTGTCTCCCACCACCTGCACTGGGTCTAAGAAGCACCCCAGGACAGAGCCGGCCCTCTTTATGAGTTTGTCCAGTCTCTTCTTATCTGCCATCGAGATGCTACTACCCCAGCAGACCACTCCATAAAAGATGGCAGATGCCACCACTGTGTCGAAGAACGTCCTCAGAAGTGCTCCCTGCACTCCAAAGGACCTCAATCTCCTCAGCAGGTAGAGTCTGCTCTGGCCTTTCTTATAGAGAGCAGCAGTGTTGACTGACCAGTCCAGTTTGTTGTTCAGATGAACACCCAGGTATTTATAAGAGTCCACACTCTCGATGTTCATACCCCGGATGTTCACTGATGGAGGGGGGTGTCTGCACCTGCGGAAATCCACTACCAGTTCTTTGGTTTTTCCAGCGTTTATCTGCAGATGGTTCTGCAGACACCAGTCCACAAAGTCCTGGATAAGTTCTCTGTACTCGCTGTCCTCCTCATTGGATATGAGGCCGACGATCGCTGAGTCATCAGAGAACTTCTGGAGGTGACAGGTTGGTGAGCTGTACATGAAGTCAGCAGTGTACAGGGTGAAGAGGAACGGTGCCAAGACCGTTCCTTGAGGGGCTCCTGTGCTGCTGACCACCAAGTCAGAGACACAGTCCCGTGCCCTCACATACTGTGGTCGGTTGGTGAGGTAGTCCAGTATCCAGTTTGACAGGTGACTGTCCACTCCACAATGTCCCAACTTGTCCTTTAGGAGGCCTGGCTGTATGGTGTTAAAAGCACTGGAGAAATCGAAGAAGGTGATCCTCACAGTGCTGCCGGGCTTCTCCAGGCTGTTTATGGGAGCGTCTCATCTTCACAATGGTGGAAAGGTAATGGGGGTACTGATTCCACCAATGGTCCACTAATAATGATGTACTGAATGCCTTAATTAATATGAACATGTGGTGGAGGAATTTTAGGTCCAATCCACTCACCGAGCTCTTCATATTTAAATCATTTACTGTGCATCACATATCAGATGAGCTAGATTTCCCAGAAAGGCAGAAGAGCGTCATTTAACTCTCTTCATTTCCAACCAGCACCAGAAACCAGTTCTGTTTCCGCCCAACAGGCATGCAGATATCTGAAAATCTCAGATGCTCATTTCCAGAATCACTCCACCACTGTCTTCCATGGAAGGCCACGCCTTCCATGCCCCCACCCAGCAAAGCAGCATTAACCACAAACACTCAGCTCTGGAGGCTAGACTGGTAACAGACGCTGCAGTCCCACTTCGGAGGAGGAATGCATGTGCAGCTCTGTGGAGCCTGTGAAGAAGGAAGAGCCGTGAACCGTCTGGGGTTACCTTTCAAACTTTACTGAAGCAGAACCAGAGAGCAGAACACACTCACTGCTCTTCATCCATACACTCGCATTCAATATCCAGAATCTCCTGAACCTCTTCAGTGAGGAGCTCTTCAGCATGACCGACCTGTCTCAGGGTGAGGTACCTACTCTTTCTCCTCACTGCTGAAAGATACGGGAGAGCAGAAGCCAAGTATTAACCCTGAACTGTCCTTATTCCTGAACAGATATCACTATGGATTATCAGATGGATGCAGGTTCAGATGATTACGACTACAAGTGGCCTTTCCCACCAAGTGAGTCTTCATATGATTTCTAATAAGGAAACAACATTTTTAAAAGTGAAAGTAACAAAGAAGTACATCCGAGCCTTTGCAAATATAAAGACTCTGCAGTGCCCTCCAGTGACACAAAAGAGTTCGCTTTTTAACCTTCACTCTATTTAAAAGTGAACACAGTGTTCACTTCTCTCATCTGTGGTCAGAGGTTTATATACTCATCATGAACATGAAATGTCATGGTAAAATTGGCATTATAATTAAAACAGGGTTGAAAAATGATCCATAAATTACAACTCTTACAACAAATGAATTCTGAATTCTGGTTGTTCATTTCACTCTTTTTGGCAGAGTTTGTTTAAATGTGTTGGTATTCTTGCAAAGACCCAACTTTGAAAAGGTCAGGATTTTGGGAAGGTCATTCCAAAACCTTCCAGTTACCCTGCTTTATCCACTCCACAACCTCTGATGTGTGTTTTGGGGTCATTGTCCTTTGGGAAAACCCAACTGTGTCTAAGTTTCAACCACCTAGCTGATCTACAGTGTATCACAAAAGGGAGTACATCCCTCACATTTCTGCAGATATTTAAGTACACTGACAAAATTACACTTTGACACAATGAAAAGTAGTCTGTGTGTAGCTTATATAACAGTGTACATTTATTCTTCATTCAAAATAACTCAATATACAGCCATTAATGTCTAAACCACCAGCAACAAAAGTGAGTACACCCCTTAGTGAAAGTCCCTTTAGTGTCAATATTTTGTGTGGCCGCCATTATTTTCCAGAACTGCCTTAACTGGCATGGAGTTTACCAGAGCTTCACAGGTTGCCACCGGAATGCTTTTCCACTCCTCCATGATGACATCACGGAGCTGGCGGATATTTGAGACTTTGTGCTCCTCCACCTTCCGCTTGAGGACGCCCCAAAGATGTTCTATTGGATTTAGGTCTGGAGACATGCTTGGCCAGTCCATCACCTGTACCGTCAGCCTCTTCAATAAAGCAGTGGTGGTCTTAGAGGTGTGTTTGGGGTCATTATCATGCTGGAACACTGCCCTGCGGCCCAGTTTCCGGAGGGAGGGGATCATGCTCTGCTTCAGTATTTCACAGTACATATTGGAGTTCATGTGTCCCTCAATGAAATCCCCAACACCTGCTGCACTCATGCAGCCCCAGACCATGACATTCCAACCACCATGCTTGACTGTAGGCATGACACACTTATCTTTGTACTCCTCACCTAACTGCCTCCACACATGTTTGAGACCATCTGAACCAAACAAATTAATCTTGGTCTCATCAGACCATAGGACATGGTTCTAGTAATCCATGCCCTTTGTTGACATGTCTTCAGCCAACTGTTTGTGGGCTTTCTTGTGTACAGACTTCAGATGAGGCTTCCTTCTGGGGTGACAGCCATGCAGACCTATTTGATGTAGTGTGCGGTGTATGGTCTGAGCACTGACAGGCTGACCCCCCACCTCTTTAATCTCTGCAGCAATGCTGACAGCACTTCTGCACCTGTCTTTCAAACACAGCATTTGGATGTGATGCTGAGCACGTGCATTCAATTTCTTTGGACGACCAATGCAATGTCTGTTCTGAGTGGACCCTGCTCTTTTAAAACGCTGGATGATCTTTGCCACTGTGTTGCAGCTCAGTTTCAGGGTGTTGGCTCTTCTTGTAGCCTTGGCCATCTTCATGTAGCGCAATTCATCTTTTACGATCCTCAGAGAGTTCTTTGCCATGAGGAGCCATGTTGGAACTTTCAGTGACCAGTATGAGAGAGTGTGAGAGCTGTACTACAAAATTGAACACACCTACTCCCTATGCACACTGGAGACCTAGGAGTCACATGACATTTTGTAGAGAAAATGACAAGCAGTGCTTCACTTTTGTTGCCGGTGGTTAAGATATACTTAAATATCTGCAGAAATGTAAATGGGGTGTGCTCACTTTTGTGATGCACTGTAGCTTCCAGCTAATTGTGGGCTGGCCATCTAAACCTGAGAGGGACAGTCTGGGTCTTCCTCCAGACCTTGACAAAGTGGCTCCACCTTCCAGTAACGTGTTCTTACATGCATGTGGTACAAAATGTTGTTCTTGGAATTGGCAGTTGTTTAGGAACGTTAAGAGACGTTTCTGACAAGTGTCATTTTCCAGATTGTTATCTAACTGAGGTGTTGTTCTAAAGCTTTTCAGCGAGCCGAGAGGTTTGAGGAACTCTGGGACGGACATTGAGAGTAGACTTGAAATCTCAGAAATGCTGAAAAACCTTGACCCAGTCTTCTTTCTGTCCCTACAGACAACTCCACTGAGTTCAGTTTTGCTGGTATTCTTCCAGTGACGGAGAGCACACTGGGTGTGGTCATCACAGACACTTCCATGAGTGTTCTGACCAGCAGTCTCACCACAGTCTTCCTCCCGGTCGTCTACATCCTTGTCTTCATCCTGGGACTGCCCACCAACGCCATGGCCATCTGGGTGTTCCTCTTCAGGAAGCAAAAGAAAAATCCAATGTCCATCCTACTGGCCAACCTCGCCCTGGCTGACCTGCTCTTCATCGTTTGGCTCCCGCTGAAGATCGCCTACCACTTCAAGGGCAACCACTGGACCTTCGGGGAGCCGCTGTGTAAAGTTCTGGTGGGCTTTTTCTATGGGAACATGTACTGCTCCAGCATCTTCATAGCCTGCATCAGCGTGCAGCGCTACTGGGCAGTCGCACACCCACTCTCTCACAGACTGGACAACCGGGTAGCGGTGTGTGTATCGGTGTGTGTGTGGCTCGTGGTCTGGCTCCTCACCACACCTCTCTACCTGTATGACCAGACTGTCAGAGTGACCAACCTCAACATCACCACCTGCCATGATGTCACTCTCCTCAAACAGTCCCACATCCCTGTTGGCTATTTCTTGACCATGGGCATTGTGGGATATGTAGTCCCCTGTGTGGTGTGTGTAGTAGCGTATCTGCTGACGTTCCGCTCTCTCAGGAGGTCTGTAAAAGATTCCAGCAGCAATAAAAAGAAGAAGAAGGCGATCATCTTCATGGTGATTGTTCTGGTGATGTTCCTGGTGTGTTTCACTCCCAGTAACATCATGCTGATCGTGCACTACTCTCTCCAGGCTGCCAACATTCAGAACGACAGCTACGGCTTCTACATCGTCGCTCTGTGTCTGGGCAGTCTGAACAGCTGTCTGGACCCGTCAGTGTACTACTTCATCTCTGAGGAGTTCAGAGATCAGGCGAAGAACACGCTGAAGTGTCGTAGTGAACGATCTGCTGAGAGGAAGAAGGTTTCCTTTACTCGTGTAGAAACCCAGACCCTGTCAACTCCTACATCACAGGGAGATCAGCAGAGTGGTCCTCTGAAGATGACACAGCCTTGATTAATTGAGGGAGTTTGTGGCAGAATCAAAAAGACAGATAAAATCCAACTGACTCTCCCTCGGTTGGTGTTTTGATGATGGTGGACTAACCTACAACATATGTCCATACATTTGTGGACACCCCTTCTAATCAATGAATTCAGCAGCTTGAAGCTTTACTGCAGCATTGAGCTGAATGAGTGGGATGAGTTGGGATGAGTTGCGGACTAACAATCTTGTCGCTGAATGCAATCAAATCCTCACAGCAACTCTTCTTCCCAGGACAGTGGAGACAGTTACTCCAACAACCCTGATTTGGACCCTGATTTGTCAGCCAAATGACCTCACCACATTTCCCACACCTCTTTACATCAGTGTGCGGCTTTGAGGGGTTTCTGCACTGCTATGTAGTTGCTATGGTGTCTTATGGTGTTGCTATGGTATTCTTTTATTGTTGCTGGAGTGTTGCTAGGCTGTTATTGGGGTACTTCAGCTCAAGCAGTGCCTTTGCAGTGTAATAAGTGTGTAACATGTCTAATAAGTGTGTAATAGCTGTGTAATAAGTGTGTAATAGCTATGTAATAAATGTGTAATAGCAGTTTCATCAACCACTCACAGTACTCCAACTTTAAGAGCAGCAGGTTTGGGTTTGACTATTCCTCGTTCAGCATCTGTCCTTGAGCATGTCCTGTATGTCCTGCAGCTTTTGACTTTCTCTCACCTCTGTAACTCATACATCAATAAATGTGACTCAGATTTGTTGTGGGTGTGGAGTTCATTGAGTTATTGTTATATATATTGATAAATGTCGTGCAGATGAAGAGCAGGTCTACACAGGCCCGGTTCCTCAGGAGGGGTCATGAAGAGGTGAAGGTGATTCCGCCAAGCAGTTCCACAGCAACCACCTTGCAACTCTTCATCAACCATCTGGGTTGTGCTGAAGCTACCCCTTATCTAATTGTTCCTACTGCCAGTCTTGGTACCATAGTAACCACTTAGCAACAGCGTAGCATTCTGTAAACCTGCTTCCAGTTACCTCTTGTCTAACTGATTATGCAGCTAGCCTGGGATACCTAGCATGAGGATTGTAGGAGGGTTTGACACTAGGGGGGTACAGACTTAACCCTTGCCTCCTCCGATACCAGCAAAGCCAGAACCCTTCCTTTTTTTTAGATTGGCAGCCATCATGCTCGGAGGAGATTACCAGATGCCGAACAAGAGTGATAAGATGAGAGAGCACCATCTACCCACCTGGATACAGCCAAGCCAACTGTGCTCTCTTGGACTCTGCCAGCTGATGGCAAAGCAGAGCGGCAGGGCTCAGGTTTGAAACTCATATAATCTGGGCCACAGCGGCAGTGCATCACAGCACTGAGCCACTTGGAGCCCAGTCGAATGGTCTTCTACCTGGACCTAGAAGAGGACTAGCTCTCCACTATGTGGAGGGGGAGTAACATGTGAGGTTTCAACAGGCTGTTTATGGTAGCATCTCATCTTAGCAGTGGTAGACGTGTAATGGGGTTATTGATTCTGCTGCAGATCACAGAGATTCCACTAATGGCAAAATGAATAGGCACAGTGGAGGGTGTGTAACTAGATGATATTGATGTACTAAATGCCTTGCTACTCATTTCCATTATCACTCCACCACTGTCTTCAATGGAAGACCACACCTTCCATGCCCCCACCCAGCAAGCAGCATTAACCACAAACCCTCAGCTCTGGAGGCTAGACTGGTAACAGACCCTGCAGTCCCACTTCGGTGGAGCCTGTGAAGAAGGAAGAGCCGTGAACCGTCTGGGATTACCCTTCAAACTTTACTGAAGCAGAACCAGAGAGCAGAACACACTCACTGCTCCATACACTCGCATTCAATCTCCTGAACCTCCTGAATCTCTTGAGTGAGGTGCTCTTCAGCATGACCAACCTGTCTCAGGGTGAGTTACTTTCTCTTTCTCCTCGCTGCTGAAAGAACGGGAGAGCAGAAGCCATCAATCACTCCAGTCTAAACGCTGGGTGGAGGCTGGTGGCCTTACACAGTGCTGTAGTTTGGGTAGTCATGGCGTAGTTCAGAACCCAGCGATGACGGGTCAGTTTAGGCCAGTGTGTGCTGTGTTGTATAGTAGTCTAGTGCTGGTTTGTGGAAAGGATCCTAATCAGGGAGCATTTTTGAGTTCAGTAATAATGAAGATGATGATGATGTGATAAAAGCCAAATATTAACCCTGAACTGTCTTCATCCCTGAACAGATATGCAGATATCTGAAAATCTCAGCTGCTCATTTCCAGAGTCACTCCACCACTGTCTTCCATGGAAGGCCACACCTCCCATGCCCCCACCCAGCAAAGCAGCATTAACCACAAACACTCAGCTCTGGAGGCTAGACTGGTAACAGACACTGCAGTCCCACTTCGGAGGAGGAATGCATGTGCAGCTCTGTGGAGCCTGTGAAGAAGGAAGACCCGTGAACCATCTGGTATTACCTTTCAAACTTTACTGAAGCAGAACCAGAGAGCAGAACACACTCACTGCTCTTTATCCATACACTCACATTCAATCTCCAGAACTTTCTGAATCTCTTCAGTGAGGAGCTCTTCAGCATGACCGACCTGTCTCAGGGTGAGTTACTTTCTCTTTCTTCTCGCTGCTGAAAGATACGGGAGAGCAGAAGCCAAATATTAACCCTGAACTGTCCTTATTCCTGAACAGATATCACTATGGATTATCAGATGGATGCAGGTTCTAAAGATTATGACGACAAGTGGCCTTTCTCACCAAGTGAGTCTTCAGAGGATTTCTACAACATTTTTAACAGTGAAAGTAACAAGGAACTAAATCTGAGCCTGTGGAAAATTTAAGACAGTGCCCTGGAAAGATAAAACTGAAATGACAACAAATATTAATGTAAAAATAAGAACATAAAACACAATCCATGGAGATTTAAATTCTGATCTTGGAATCTGCAGTTGTTTAAGAACTCCAAGAGACACCCCCGACTTGTGCAAATCCAATGCTCTCTGGTCTGTTGTTATCTTGAAAGGCTCATTCAGGTGTCATGTTTCAGATTGTTATCTAACTGAGGTGTTGTTCTAAAGCTTTTCAATGAACCAAGAGGTTTGAGGAACTCTGGGATGGACATTAGGAGTTGACTTGGAATCTCAAAACTGCTGAAAAACCTTGACCCAGTCTTCTTTCTCTCCCTACAGACAACTCCACTAAGTTCAGTTTTGCTGGATTTCCTCCAGTGACGGAGAGCACACTGGGTGTGGTCATCACAAATACTTCCATGAGTGTTCTGACCAGCAGTCTCACCACAGTCTTCCTCCCGGTCGTCTACATCCTCATCTTCATCGTGGGGCTGCCCACCAATGCCATGGCCGTCTGGGTGTTACTCTTCAGGACGAAGAAGAAGCATCCAACGTCCATCCTACTGGCCAACCTCGCCCTGGCTGACCTGCTCTTCATCGTCTGGCTCCCGCTGAAGATCGCCTACCACTTCAAGGGCAACCACTGGACCTTCGGGGAGCCGCTGTGTAAAGTTCTAGTGGGCTTTTTCTATGGGAACATGTACTGCTCCAGCATCTTCATAGCCTGCATCAGCGTGCAGCGCTACTGGGCAGTCGCACACCCACTCTCTCACAGACTGGACAACCGGGTAGCGGTGTGTGTATCGGTGTGTGTTTGGCTCGTGGTCTGGCTCCTCACCACACCTCTCTACCTGTATGACCAGACTGTCAGAGTGACCAACCTCAACATCACCACCTGCCATGATGCCATACGCCCCAGCCAAGAAAACCTGCCTATTGGCTATTTCCTCACCATAGGCATTGTGGGATATGTAGTCCCCTGTGTGGTGTGTGTAGTAGTGTATCTGCTGACATTCCGCTCTCTCAGGAGGTCTGTAAAAGATTCCAGCAGTGCTAATAATAAGAAGAAGAAGGCGATCATCTTCATGGTGATTGTTCTGGTGATGTTCCTGGTGTGTTTCACTCCCAGTAACATCATGCTGATGGTGCACTACTCGCTCCAGGCTGCCAACATTCAGAATGACGGCTACGGCTTCTACATTGTTGCGCTGTGTCTGGGCAGTCTGAACAGCTGTCTGGACCCGTCAGTGTACTACCTCATCTCTGAGGAGTTCAGAGATCAGGCGAAGAACACGCTGAAGTGTCGTAGTGAACGATCTGCTGAGAGGAAGAAGGTTTCCTTCACTCCTGTAGAATCCCAGACCCTGTCAACTCCTACATCACAGGGAGATCAGCAGGGTGGTCCTCTAAAGTCAACACAACCTTGATTAATTGAGGGAGTTTGTGGCATTTAGAATCAAAAAGACGGATACAATCCAACTGACTCTCCCTCGGTTGGTGTTTTGATGATGGTGGAATAACCTACAGCATACATTTGTGGACACCCATCTAATCAATGAATTCAGCAGCTTGAAGCTCTACTGCAGCATTGAGCTGAATGAGTGGGATAAGTTGGGATGAGTTGCGGACTAATAATCTTGTCGCTGAATGCAATCAAATCCTCACAGCAACTCTTTTTTTGTTATTAAATTAAACTCTGTAATAAAGGGAAATCAGGGCTAATTAGTGAGCAGAAGTGTCTCCATTTGGTTTTGTGTTTTATTCTGTTTTTACATGGAAATCTAATCTCGGCATGACGCTCAGACCTGCTCTCTGATCTCCTGTTACGGTTTCATCAACCAATCACAGTACTCCAACTTTAAGAGCAGCAGGTTTGGGTTTGAGTATTCCTCGTTCAGCATCTGTCCTTGAGCATGTCCTGTATGTACTGCAGCTTTTAACTTTCTCTCACCTCTGTAACTCATACATCAATAAATGTGACTCTGATTTGTTGTGGGTGTGGAGTTCATTGAGTTATTGTTATAAATATTGATAAATGTTGTGCAGATGAAGAGCAGGTCTACACAGGCCCGGTTCCTCAGGAGGGGTCATGAAGAGGTGAAGGTGATTCCGCCAAGCAGTTCCACAGCAACCACCTTGCAACTCTTCATCAACCATCTGGGTTGTGCTGAAGCTACCCCTTATCTAATTGTTCCTACTGCCAGTCTTGGTACCATAGTAACCACTTAGCAACAGCGTAGCATTCTGTAAACCTGCTTCCAGTTACCTCTTGTCTAACTGATTATGCAGCTAGCCTGGGATACCTAGCATGAGGATTGTAGGAGGGTTTGACACTAGGGGGGTACAGACTTAACCCTTGCCTCCTCTGATACCAGCAAAGCCAGAAACCTTCCCTTTTTTTAGATTGGCAGCCATCATGCTCGGAGGAGATCACCAGATGCCGACCAAGAGTAATGAGATGAGAGAGCACCATCTACCCACCTGGACACAGCCAAGCCAACTGTGCTCTCTTGGACTCCGCCTGCTGATGGCAAGGTAGAGCGGCAGGGCTCAGGATTGAAACTCATATAATCTGGGCCACAGCGGCAGTGCACCACAGCACTGAGCCACTTGGAGCCCAGTCGAATGGTCTTCTACCTGGACCTAGAAGAGGACTAGCTCTCCACTATGTGGAGGGGGAGTAACATGTAAGGTTTTAACAGGCTGTTTACGGTAGCATCTCATCTTTGCGGTGGTAGACGGTGTTATGGAAAATTATATTATAACCACATTATAATATTATGTTGATTCATAATAGACTCATTTAAAATCCACTCATTCATTGTAATCATGCTTAGCCTTGTGATAGTGTGTGCTAACCATAATCATGTGTTGGCCTTGCAACTGCCTGTACGGCATATGTTAAATCGAGCGATTCTCTTCCCATGAAACACTGTTGTTTTTCCTAGCATAGATTACAGCTGCATTGCGAGTGCACCTGACGTATTTACAGCCTATCTTAACCTGCTAGTAACCTCTCGACCCGGACAATGTGTCCTCTCAGGCGCCAGCACTCCTTAACAATGTATCTCTTCAGACGTCGGTGTGGCACGCACACCCTCTCCTCCTCCCTTTTCTCAACTCCCTAATCTATACTATAAATACGTATGTTAACTGTTTCTACCTCAGTCTGTATCGTGGTCACGAGCTGCGTGCAGACTCAATAAAACTTTGCTACTCAATGCATATTCTTGTCTGCCTTATCGATTCTTGACAGAATTCCACGACAACGGGTAATGGGGTTATTGATTCTGCTGCAGATCACAGAGATTCCACTAATGGCAAAATGAATAGGCACAGTGGAGGGTCAAACTTTACTGAAGCAGAACCGGAGAGCAGAACACACTCACTGCTCTTCTTGCTGCTAAAAGATACGGGAGAGCAGAAGCCATTGCTCACTCCAGTCTAAACGCTGGGTGGAGGCTGGTGTCCTTACACAGTGCTGTAGTTTGCGTAGTCATGGCGTAGTTCAGAATCCAGCGATGACGGGTCAGTTTAGGCCAGTGTGTGCTGTGTTGTATAGTAACCTAGTTGTGGATCGGACGCTAATCAAGGAGCATTTTTGAGTTCAGTAATGATGATGATGATGATGACGTGAGCAAGCCAAATATTAACCCTGAACTGTCTTTATCCCTGAACAGATATCACTATGGATTATCAGATGAATACTACTGACTGGCCTTTTCCACCTAGTGAGTCTTCAGAGGATTTCCAATACAACATTTTGAACAGTGAAAGTAACAGAATTAATACTAACCTGTGGAAATATAAAGACTCCACAGTGCTGTCAAATGGAGAAAACTGAAATGACAACACATATTAATGTACAAATCAGAACATAAACAAAATTAGTTAAAAAGAATATTTAATATGTGGTAATATGTTTTTATCTTCAGGATAAAATCTTTACAAGAGAACCAAAAGACAACTAACATGAAATGTAAAAACTGAAATCTTCAAATTATGCTAAAAACTAAAATCATTCTAGTAGACTTGGAATCTCAGAAATGCTGAAAAATCTTGACCCAGTCTTCTTTCTCTCCCTACAGACAACTCCACTGAGTTCTATCTTCCTGGATTTCCTCCAGTGACGGAGAGCACACTGGGTGTGGTCATCACAGACACTTCCATGAGTGTTCTGACCAGCAGTCTCACCACAATCTTCCTCCCGGTCGTCTATATCCTCGTCTTCATCCTGGGACTGCCCACCAACGCCATGGCCGTCTGGGTGTTTCTCTTCAGGTCGAAGAAGAAGCATCCAGGGTCCATCCTGCTGGCCAACCTCGCCCTGGCTGACCTGCTCTTCATCATCTGGCTCCCGCTGAAGATCGCCTACCACTTCAAGGGCAACCACTGGACCTTCGGGGAGCCGCTGTGTAAAGTTCTAGTGGGCTTTTTCTATGGGAACATGTACTGCTCCACCATCTTCATAGCCTGCATCAGCGTGCAGCGCTACTGGGCAGTCGCACACCCACTCTCTCACAGACTGGACAACCGGGTAGCGGTGTGTGTATCGGTGTGTGTTTGGCTCATGGTCTGGGTCCTCACCACATCTCTCTACCTGTATGACCAGACTGTGGAAGTGACCAACCTCAACATCAACACCTGCCATGATGTCCCTCTCCCCAGCCAGTCCCACATCCCTGTTGGCTATTTCTCCATAATGTGGAGTGTAATTAAACTCTGTCATCAAGGGAAATCAGGGTTAATTAGTGAGCAGAAGTGTCTCCGTTTGGTTTTGTGTTTCATTCTGTTTTTACATGGAAATCTAATCTTGGCACTGATGCTCAGACCTGCTGTCTAATCTTCTGTTACGGTATCCTCAACCAATCACAGTACTCCAACTTTAAGAGCAACAGGTTTGGGTTTGAGTATTCCTCATTCATCATCTGTCCTTGAGCATGTCCTGTATGTCCTGCAGCTATTGACTTTCTCTCACCTCTATAATTCATACATCAATAAATGTGGGTGTGGAGTTCATTGAGTTATTGTTATATGTTGTGCAGATGAAGAGCAGTTCTACACAGGCCTGGCTAGGGGCAGTGGTGGTTCAGCCGTTAGAGCGCCGGGATATCGATAACAGGGTTGTGGGTTCCCGGGCTCGGCAAGCTGCCACTGTTGGGCCTTTGAGCAAGGCCCTTTACCCTCTCTGCTCCCCAGGCGCTGGAGTTGGCTGCCCACCGCTCTGGGTGTGTGTGTGTACTCACTGCCCCTAACACGTGTGTGTGTGTGAGTGTGTGTTCACTACCGGATGGGTTAAATGCGGAGGACACATTTCGCTGTACACTGTACAGTGACAAATACGTGCACCTTTACCTTTACCTTTTTTTGACCATGGGCATTGTGGGACATGTAGTCCCCTGTGTGGTGTGTGTAGTAGCATATCTGCTGACGTTCCGCTCTCTCAGGAGGTCTGTAAAAGATTCCAGCAGCAATAATAAGAGGAAGGCGATCATCTTCATGGTGATTGTTCTGGTGATGTTCCTGGTGTGTTTCACTCCCAGTAACGTCATGCTGATGCTGCACTACTCTCTCCTGGGTGCAGGGATTCAGAACGACGGCTACGGCTTCTACATCGTCGCGCTGTGTCTGGGCAGTCTGAACAGCTGTCTGGACCCGTCAGTGTACTACTTCATCTCTGAGGAGTTCAGAGATCAGGCGAAGAACACGCTGAAGTGTCGTAGTGAATGATCTGCTGAGAGGAAGAAGGTTTCCTTCACTCGCGTAGAAACCCAGACCCTGTCAACTCCTACATCACAGGGAGATCAGCAGAGTGGTCCTCTGAAGATGACACAACCTTGATTAATTGAGGGAGTTTTTGGCAGTAAGAATCAAAAGGACAGATACAATCCAACTGACTCTCCCTCGGTTGGTGTTTTGATGATGGTGGACTAACCTACAGCATATGTCCATACATTTGTGGACACCCCTTCTAATCAATGAATTCAGCAGCTTGAAGCTCTACTGCAGCATTGAGCTGAATAAGTGGGATGAGTTGGGATGAGTTGCGGACTAACAATCATGTCGCTGAATGCAATCAAATCCTCACAGCAACTCTTCTTCCCAGGAAAGTGGAGACAGTTACTCCAACAACCCTGATTTGGACCCTGATTTGTCAGCCAAATGACCTCACCACATTTCCCACACCTCTTTACATCAGTGTGCGGCTTTGAGGGGTTTCTGCACTGCTATGTAGTTGCTATGGTGTCTTATGGTGTTGCTATGGTATTCTTTTATTGTTGCTGGAGTGTTGCTAGGCTGTTATTAGGGTACTTCAGCTCAAGCAGTGCCTTTGCAGTGTAATAAGTGTGTAACATGTCTAATAAGTGTGTAATAGCTGTGTAATAACTGTGTAATAGCTATGCAATAAATGTGTAATAGCAGCTTCGGTTTCTGTGACAGTCGCCATAATGTGGAGTGTAATTAAACTCTGTAATAAAGGGAAATCAGGGCTAATTAGTGAGCAGAAGTGTCTCCGTTTGGTTTTGTGTTTTATTCTGTTTTTACATGGAAATCTAATCTCGGCATGACGCTCAGACCTGCTGTCTGATCTCCTGTTAAGGTTTCATCAACCACTCACAGTACTCCAACTTTAAGAGCAGCAGGTTTGGGTTTGAGTATTCCTCGTTCAGCATCTGTCCTTGAGTATGTCCTGTATGTCCTGCAGCTTTTGACTTTCTCTCACCTCTGTAACTCATACATCAATAAATGTGACTCAGATTTGTTGTGGGTGTGGAGTTCATGGAGTTATTGTTATATATATTGATAAATGTTGTGCAGATGAAGAGCAGGTCTACACAGGCCCGGTTCCTCAGGAGGGGTCATGAAGAGGTGAAGGTGATTCCGCCAAGCAGTTCCACAGCAACCACCTTGCAACTCTTCATCAACCATCTGGGTTGTGCTGAAGCTACCCCTTATCTAATTGTTCCTACTGCCAGTCTTGGTACCATAGTAACCACTTAGCAACAGCGTAGCATTCTGTAAACCTGCTTCCAGTTACCTCTTGTCTAACTGATTATGCAGCTAGCCTGGGATACCTAGCATGAGGATTGTAGGAGGGTTTGACACTAGGGGGGTACAGACTTAACCCTTGCCTCCTCCGATACCAGCAAAGCCAGAACCCTTCCTTTTTTTAGATTGGCAGCCATCATGCTCGGAGGAGATCACCAGATGCTGAGTGATAAGATAAGAGAGCACCATCTACCCACCTGGATACAGCCAAGCCAACTGTGCTCTCTTGGACTCCGCCAGCTGATGGCAAAGCAGAGCGGCAGGGCTCAGGATTGAAACTCATATAATCTGGACCACAGCGGCAGTGCATCACAGCACTGAGCCACTTGGAGCCCAGTCGAATGGTCTTCTACCTGGACCTAGAAGAGGACTAGCACTCCACTAAGTGGAGAGGAGTAACATGTGAGGTTTTAACAGGCTGTTTATGGTAGCATCTCATCTTTGCGGTGGTAGACGTGTAATGGGGTTATTGATTCTGCTGCAGATCACAGAGATTCCACTAATGGCAAAATGAATAGGCACAGTGGAGGGTGTGTAACTAGATGATATTGATGTACTAAATGCCTTGCTACTCATTTCCATTATCACTCCACCACTGTCTTCCATGGAAGACCACACCTTCCATGCCCCCACCCAGCAAGCAGCATTAACCACAAACCCTCAGCTCTGGAGGCTAGATTGGTAACAGACGCTGAGAGCCCTGGAGCCTGTGAAGAAGGAAGACCCGTGAACCGTCTGGGATTACCCTTCAAACTTTACTGAAGCCGAACCACAGAGCAGAACACACTCACTGCTCCATACACTCGCATTCAATCTCCAGAACCTCCTGAATCTCTTGAGTGAGGTGCTCTTCAGCATGACCAACCTGTCTCAGGGTGAGTTACTTTCTCTTTCTCCTCGCTGCTGAAAGATACGGGAGAGCAGAGGCCATCGCTCACTCCAGTCTAAACGCTGGGTGGAGGCTGGTGGCCTTACACAGTGCTGTAGTTTGGGTAGTCATGGCGTAGTTCAGAACCCAGCGATGACGGGTCAGTTTAGGCCAGTGTGTGCTGTGTTGTATAGTAGTCTAGTGCTGGTTTGTGGAAAGGACCCTAATCAGGGAGCATTTTTGAGTTCAGTAATGATGATGATGATGATGATGATGTGATAAAAACCAAATATTAACCCTGAACTGTATTCATCCCTGAACAGATATCACTATGGATTATCAGATGAATTCTACTGACTGGCCTTTTCCACCAAGTGAGTCTTCAGAGGATTTCCGATACAACATTTTGAATAGTGAAAGTAACAGATTTAATACTAGCCTGTGGAAATATAAAGACTCCACAGTGCTCTCCAATGGAGAAAACTGAAATGACAACACATATTAATGTACAAATCAGAACATAAACAAAATTAGTTAAAAAGAATATTTAATATGTGGTAATATGTTTTTATCTTCAGGATTAAATCTTTACAAGAGAACCAAAAGACAACTAACATGAAATGTAAAAACTGAAATCTTCAAATTATGCTAAAAACTAAAATCATTCTAGTAGACTTGGAATCTCAGAAATGCTGAAAAATCTTGACCCAGTCTTCTTTCTCTCCCTACAGACAACTCCACTGAGTTCTATCTTCCTGGATTTCCTCCAGTGACGGAGAGCACACTGGGTGTGGTCATCACAGACACTTCCATGAGTGTTCTGACCAGCAGTCTCACCACAATCTTCCTCCCGGTCGTCTATATCCTCGTCTTCATCCTGGGACTGCCCACCAACACCATGGCCGTCTGGGTGTTTCTCTTCAGGTCGAAGAAGAAGCATCCAGGGTCCATCCTACTGGCCAACCTCGCCCTGGCTGACCTGCTCTTCATCATCTGGCTCCCGCTGAAGATCGCCTACCACTTCAAGGGCAACCACTGGACCTTCGGGGAGCCGCTGTGTAAAGTTCTAGTGGGCTTTTTCTATGGGAACATGTACTGCTCCACCATCTTCATAGCCTGCATCAGCGTGCAGCGCTACTGGGCAGTCGCACACCCACTCTCTCACAGACTGGACAACCGGGTAGCGGTGTGTGTATCGGTGTGTGTTTGGCTCGTGGTCTGGGTCCTCACCACACCTCTCTACCTGTATGACCAGACTGTGGAAGTGACCAACCTCAACATCACCACCTGCCATGATGTCCCTCTCCCCAGCCAGTCCCACATCCCTGTTGGCTATTTCTTGACCATGGGCATTGTGGGATATGTAGTCCCCTGTGTGGTGTGTGTAGTAGCATATCTGCAGACGTTCCGCTCTCTCAGGAAGTCCAGAATGGATTCCAGTGGCGAAAAGAAGAAGAAGAAGGCAATCATCTTCATGGTGATTGTTCTGGTAATGTTCCTGGTGTGTTTCACTCCCAGTAACGTCATGCTGATGGTGCACTACTCTCTCCTGGGTGCAGGGATTCAGAACGACGGCTACGGCTTCTACATCATTGCGCTGTGTCTGGGCAGTCTGAACAGCTGTCTGGACCCGTCAGTGTACTACTTCATCTCTGAGGAGTTCAGAGATCAGGCGAAGAACACGCTAAAGTGTCGTAGTGAACGATCTGCTGAGAGGAAGAAGGTTTCCTTCACTCCTGTAGAATCCCAGACCATGTCAACTCTTACTGGGGGTCAGCAGAGTGGTCCTCTGAAAACAAAAACACCATGATTGAGTGAGTCTGTGGTGTTTCTGAAACTTAGTAAGAATTCGTCATTGTCAGTTTCTGTTACAGTAGCGTGAGTGTAATTAAACTCTGTCATCAAGGGAAATCAGGGTTAATTAGTGAGCAGAAGTGTCTCCGTTTGGTTTTGTGTTTCATTCTGTTTTTACATGGAAATCTAATCTCGGCACTGACGCTCAGACCTGCTGTCTAATCTTCTGTTACGGTATCCTCAACCAATCACAGTACTCCAACTTTAAGAGCAACAGGTTTGGGTTTGAGTATTCCTCATTCATCATCTGTCCTTGAGCATGTCCTGTATGTCCTGCAGCTTTTGACTTTCTCTCACCTCTGTAATTCATACATCAATAAATGTGGGTGTGGAGTTCATTGAGTTAGTGTTATATGTTGTGCAGATGAAGAGCAGTTCTACACAGGCCTGGTTCCTCAGGAGGGGGTCATACAGAGGCCCCTCATCTCTGCTTTCCCATTCTGTCCGGCCAAGGAATTACAGGAACATGGTTGCCATAGTACACATGATATTTGTTGTGACTAAATACGTTGTCTTGGCAGAATACCTAATGGGGTGACACGGTACCCAGGAAATGGAAGCTCTTTCAAGCAGAATTTGCACTTTTTCGTTTTAATCAGAAACCCGTGGAGTCCAGCCTTGAGAGCACTTCTTGCATGTCAGTTGTTCGAAAGTCATCGAGGGGTTGTCATCCAGCTAAACTGCACAACACTGGTAGATTAGTCCCACTAGAATGTTTTTCATGAGTCTTGGAATAGCGCAGGTGCATTACAAAGGCCGAATGGTAGAACTCTGAACTGGAAAAGGCCACAGTGTGAAGTTAAGGCAGTTTTGGGCTTTGACTGTTACTCTACATAGACTTGCCAGTAGCTACATGCAAGGTCTAGAGTGGTTATATACTTCCCTCTGGCCAGAAAATCCAGAGATTCCTCAACTCTAGGAAGAGGATATGAATCTTTCACTGTTAGCTGGTGAAGGCCACTGTAATCCATGTATAATCTGGGATTGGAGCCTCTACGATTAACAATGACTACAGGTGCTGCCCATGGACCAGATGCCAGCTGAATAATCCCATCTTGTAACATTTTTTGGACTTGCTCTTCAATAAGTAGTTTTTAAGAGGGGAGAAATGATACAGGGATCAGTTGACTGGTTGACTGAGGTGTGGTCTAAATGTCGATCAAACAATTGCTTAAAGTCCTCCAGAAGAGCCAGTCTTTGCTCTCTGCTGCCAAACAAGGGCTATGGGGGAATTGGTGGGAATACCCAGAGTTGAGTCTTTCTGTTTGACTGTTGAACAAGATCTGCTCTACCTGCTGAAAGTGAAGCACCAATGTCAAACGTAGTGCATGAGCATTTTGGTTGACTTTCACTTGAAATGGTGTGTTCCAGAATGCTGTAGAGGAAATGTCTTCCACATCACCACCAAGAACAGGTGAGTCATGTGATTTGTCAACATTTGACAAACATCTGGAGGGGGGGTTGCCTCGCTGAAGTGCAGAACTTATTTGTCTTACTTTTGCTTGGCTTTGGTGGCAGATCTGGGTAGCATGGGCCCAGCGCAGAGTGTAGGTCTGTACTTCAGTAGCATCTCATCTTCACGGTGGTGGAAGGGTAATAGGGGTACTGATTCTGCTCCAGATCACACAGTGATTCTACCAATGGCCAACTGATTAGGCACAGTGATTGGTGTGTAACTGGTGGTATTGATGTACTGAAGGCCTTGATTAATATGAACATGTGGTGAAGTTTAAGGTCCAATCCACTCACCGAGCTCTTCATATTTAAATCATTTACTGTGCATCAGATGAGCTAGATTTCCCAGAAAGACAGAAGAGCTTCATTTAACTCTCCTCATTTCCAACCAGCACCAGAAATCAGTTCTGTTTCCGCCCAACAGGCATGCAGATATCTGAAAATCTCAGCTGCTCATTTCCAGAATCACTCCACCACTGTCTTCCATGGAAGGCCACACCTTCCATGCCCCCACCCAGCAAAGCAGCAGTAACCACAAAGCCTTAGCTCTGGAGGCTAGACTGGCAACAGACGCTGCAGTCCCACTTCGGAGGAGGAATGCATGTGCAGCTCCGTGGAGCCTGTGAAGAAGGAAGAGCCGTGAACCGTCTGGGATTACACTTCAAACTTGACTGAAGCAGAACCAGAGAGCAGAACACACTCACTGCTCTTCATCCATACACTCGCATTCAATCTCCAGAACTTCCTGAACCTCTTCAGTGAGGAGCTCTTCAGCATGACCGACCTGTCTCAGGGTGAGTTACTTTCTCTTTCTTCTCGCTGCTGAAAGATACGGGAGAGCAGAAGCCAAATATTAACCCTGAACTGTCCTTATTCCTGAACAGATATCACTATGGATTATCAGATGGATGCAGGTTCTAAAGATTATGACGACAAGTGGCCTTTCTCACCAAGTGAGTCTTCAGAGGATTTCTACAACATTTTTAACAGTGAAAGTAACAAGGAACTAAATCTGAGCCTGTGGAAAATTTAAGACAGTGCCCTGGAAAGATAAAACTGAAATGACAACAAATATTAATGTAAAAATAAGAACATAAAACACAATCCATGGAGATTTAAATTCTGATCTTGGAATCTGCAGTTGTTTAAGAACTCCAAGAGACACCCCCGACTTGTGCAAATCCAATGCTCTCTGGTCTGTTGTTATCTTGAAAGGCTCATTCAGGTGTCTTGTTTCAGATTGTTATCTAACTGAGGTGTTGTTCTAAAGCTTTTCAATGAACCAAGAGGTTTGAGGAACTCTGGGATGGACATTAGGAGTTGACTTGGAATCTCAAAACTGCTGAAAAACCTTGACCCAGTCTTCTTTCTCTCCCTACAGACAACTCCACTAAGTTCAGTTTTGCTGGATTTCCTCCAGTGACGGAGAGCACACTGGGTGTGGTCATCACAAACACTTCCATGAGTGTTCTGACCAGCAGTCTCACCACAGTCTTCCTCCCGGTCGTCTACATCCTCATCTTCATTGTGGGATTACCCCCCAATGCCATGGCCGTCTGGGTGTTCCTCTTTAGGACGAAGAAGAAGCATCCAGGGTCCATCCTGCTGGCCAACCTCGCCCTGGCTGACCTGCTCTTCATCATCTGGCTCCCGCTGAAGATCACCTACCACTTCAAGGGCAACCACTGGACCTTCGGGGAGCCGCTGTGTAAAGTTCTAGTGGGCTTTTTCTATGGGAACATGTACTGCTCCACCATCTTCATAGCCTGCATCAGCGTGCAGCGCTACTGGGCAGTCGCACACCCACTCTCTCACAGACTGGACAACCGGGTAGCGATGTGTATATCGGTGTGTGTGTGGCTCGTGGTCTGGCTCCTCACCACACCTCTCTACCTGTATGAGCAGACTGTGGAAGTGATCAACCTCAACATCACCACCTGCCATGATGCCATACGCCCCAGCCAAGAAAACCTGCCTATTGGATATTTTCTCACCATGGGCATTGTGGGATATGTAGTCCCCTGTGTGGTGTGTGTAGTAGCGTATCTGCTGACGTTCCGCTCTCTCAGGAGGTCTGTAAAAGATTCCAGCAGCAATAATAATAATAAGAAGAAGGCGATCATCTTCATGGTGATTGTTCTGGTGATGTTCCTGGTGTGTTTCACTCCCAGTAACGTCATGCTGATGGTGCACTATTCTCTCCTGGGTGCAGGGATTCAGAACGATGACTACGGCTTCTACATCGTCGCTCTGTGTCTGGGCAGTCTGAACAGCTGTCTGGACCCGTTATTGTACTGCTTCATCTCTGAGGAGTTCAGAGATCAGGTGAAGAACACGCTAAAGTGTCATAGTGAACGATCTGTTGAGAGAAAGAAGGTTTCCTTTACTCGTGTAGAAACCCAGAGCCTGTCAACTCCTACATCACAAGGAGATCAGCAGAGTGGTCCTCTGAAGACGAAACAACCTTGACAGAGAATATCTAACAGACATTGCCTCAGTTGGTGCTATATGTCCAAAATTGTGTGGACACTCCTTCTAATCAATGCATCGTGCTACTTTAAGCTCGATCCATTTTTTTCTAGTTCCTGTAGAGAAGAAGTACTGCCAATAGAATAGGACTCTCTGGAGCAGATCAACATCATGACCCTATTGGCTCCATGCTGCCTCATGCCAGGCGTGGGCTAGAAGGCTATAAAGTCCTCCTCCAATGTCTAATAAAAAGTCTTCCAAAAGAAAAAAACAGCAGAATCGATTGTTTTAGAATCCTCAGAAGAAACAAACAATGAATGAGCAGGTGTCCCAATACTTTTGTCCATATAGCGTATGTCAGGCCAGAATCCTCCACAACTGTTTAACAGGGTTCTGGTGGAGATCTGGTGACTGCAAAGGACAAGGGGAAGAAGACCCCACTCTGATTAAGAGATGTTTCATCATCGGATAAAGGTAACCAATCAGGAGAGCATTCTGATTTGGACCCTGATTAGAAGAACCACTTTAGATTAGCTAAAGAACCAATGTTGAGAGTGTGAAGAACCTTTGCTTCAAGTGACCTTCTATGACCTGGTTCTTCCTGGTTCTTCATTGCTATGATGTGCTAGGGTGTTGCTGGACAGTTGCTATGGTATTGCATTTTTGCCAGGCTGTCTTTAGAGTACTTTAGGTTAAGTAGTGCATTTGCCATATATTAAATATGTAATAGCTGTGTCATAAATGTGTAATAAAGATATATATATATGTTAATTGAAGCTTCAGTTTCTGTCTGTTTCTATTACTTCTAGTGGATTTGCACTATACCTTACACAATATGTAGTGTGGTAGTGCGCAGTTTGGGACACAGCATAGCAACACCTCAGGAAATACTTGGAACAGTGTAACCCTAGCAACCAAATGGGATTTGCTAAAGTGGATCTTAAGCCTGCTGATGGACTAGTATACCAAAGCAACATTATTTAGCAACACCACTGCAGACACCACTGGAGACCACTGCAACTGCACAGCAACACCATAGGAACTTTTTGGTATGCTGCTGCCATCATTGGTAGCATAGTAACCACTTCTCAAAAATATAGCATTCTAAAAATACTGTGTCATGGTACCCCTTGTCTAATTGTGCTGCCAGCTTGGGGTACCATAGCAACACCTTTTAGCAACACCAACCTTACACAGCATAGCAACCACCTGGGCTATCATAGCAAATGCAGAGCAACACTATGGGAACTACTTAGAACAGCAGAGAAACCACCTAGCAACTCCATAGCAACCACCCATTTTATAGGTAATCCTGCTGCCAGCCTGGGATACCATAGCAAGTGTTTAGCAACACCATGCTAACACTTTGGAACAACATAACAACCACCTTGCAACCCCATAGCAACCACCTAGCAACCCTATTTAGCAAACATCTAGCAACCACCTAAAAAAGTCCCTAGGAACCACCTGGGATCTGCTGAGGCTGCCCTTTGATCCTGCTGCTTGGTTCTCCGAAGCGACGCCTGCTCTGGGGTAAGGCTGGGTTTACTGGAAGAGCTCCATGCTGAACAGCCCGTGTTTCAGCTTTATGGGGCTGCATACTCATTAACTCCCAGCAGCCCTGAGTCAGTCTTCAGCCCTGCTCAGCACACTCAGACACCACCACTTACCTCCCCACAGAGTCTGATCACAGAGTCTAATCTGTTACACAGACTCCCATTAAAGGTAAAAAGGGCTTTTGCTGTTTAGAGAGTGAGGGTATACAGTGAATACACACACTCTCTCTCTCTCAGGTTTGAAGGGAGCCTTTTCCAGAAGGCATGTTTCAGCTCCATCCAAAGATGCTCAATAGGATTTAGGTCAGGGCTCATAGAAGGCTACTTCAGAATATATTTTTTCTCTTAGCCATTCTTGGGTGTTTTTAGCTGTGTGTTTTGGGTCATTATCCTGTTGCAAGACCTATGACCTGTGAATGAAACCAAGCTTTCTGACACTGGGCAGCACATTTCTCTCTAGAATCTCTTGATGGTCTTGAGATTTCATTGTACCCTGCACAGATTCAAGACACCCTGTGCCAGATGCAGCAAAGCAGCCCCAGAACATAACAGAGCCTCCTCCATGTTTTACAGTAGTGACAGTGTTCTTTTCTTGATATGCTTCATTTTTCCATCTGTGAACATAGAGCTGATGTGCCTTGGCAAAAAGTTCCATTTTTGTCTCATCTGTCCATAGGACATTCTCCCAGAAGCTTTGGGGCTTGTCAACATTTAGTTTGGCAAATTTCAGTCTGGCTTTTTTATGATTTGTTTTCAACAATGGTTTCCTTCTTTGTCGTCTCCCATGAAGTCCACTTTGGCTTCCTCTGGTCCATGTTGAGTGTGGTACACACCATGTGACCAAACAGCACAGTGACTACCTGTAGCCCTATATATAGACCCACTGACTGATTACAAGATTGTAGACACCTGTGATGCTAATTAGTGAACACACCTTGATTTAACATGTCCCTTTGGACACATTATTTTCAGGGGTACCATCATTTCTGTCCAGACCTGTTTAATGAGTTTACTCTTAAATTTTTTTTTTATTATTATTATTAATTTTGCCAGTTATTTCTGTGACCATTGTGGGTTTTTCTTTCATTAACCGAGGGGTACCAACAATTTTGTCCACGTGTGTATATATATATATATATATATATATATATATATATATATATATATAAATAAAACACACCAAGACACACACACACACTCTCTAAATCTCTAACCCCTCCCCCCTCTCTCTGTCTCTCTCTTTGTCTCTCTCTCTTTCACTCTCTCTCTCTTTGTCTCTCTCTCTCTCTCTAAATATGGAAAGTGTATCGGGCTCTGTCGTCAGTCTCTCTCTCGGCACTCGAAACCAGTGGGTGTGGGCGGAAACCGGCGCGAATGTGTGCGAGAGTGCGTGCGTGCGTGCGTGCGTGCGCGGGGTTGGCGTGTGTGACGTAGCGCAGGTGTTGCGCACCAACCTGACGGCTCCAGCCCCTCCCCCCGCGGCTGCAGGTGTGTACCTCGTTCACTCCGGAAGACGAGAAAAGTCTCAGCGCGCGGACGGCTCGCGTCTCTCTGTTCCTCTAGGAGATCCGTCGACGAACCTCTCCTTCATCAGCTGTACCAGCGGAGCCTCCACCCGACCCTCCACCGGACCCTCTCGCGCCATGGCTGGAGCTGCAGCGCGCCTCGCCCTGCTCCTGCTTTTGCTCGTCCTGGGCTGTGCTGGAGTCTCCTCTGCGCAGAAAGGTGAGCTGCTGGTCCTCCTGTCCACACTCCTCACCCTGATCTCCAGCAGGGGGAGGGGGCCACAAAGCAGGGTCTCTCTCTCTCTCTTTAACCGGGTAACCTGACCCCCAGGTCCAGCCTGTCCAGCAGGTCTGTGTGAGGATAGCTGAAGGACAGTAAGTCGTAAGACCGACCCGAGTCACCTTTGGACTTAGCTTAGCTGGAGTGAAACTCCTCATACAGGAAATATAATATTTTGCAGATTCCTGTCCACTGTAGATATTTTACAGATGGTCAACTTAAAAATATTCTAATAATTCAGCTGAATTTATTATTGATTTAATTGATGTTTCTCATACCAGGGATTGTTTTATACATTTAAAAAGGTCAAATACATGAACATAAATTCTATTCCAAAATACACTTACATGTGTAACATTTATTTTTTAAATACATTTTTTAATTTTATGAGTAGATAATAAACACATATGTAGCATATCTTAAAGTGCTGTATTAGCAAATATACATTTGACATTTCATATGTTTTTAAAACCAACAACTAAAACCAATGTATTTAAAAAAATAATAAATAAAAAATTATATAATTATATTTGAAATATAATAAAAAGAAATACATCAGCCAATTTCATATATTCTGAATATATTTTTCAGTACATTTGTTGCAAATATATATTAATTTAGGTTTATATAAAATATTCAGTGTTTGATACAGTGCCCTGCACTCAGTACTGTTAACCAGGCCTGATGATGTTAACTAAACCCACCCCAGGATTTTGTTTAGGCTGCCTTCTAACGTAGCGCTGACACTACGACCAGAGGATCGCGAGTTCGAATCCCGGGTCGTGCTGCCTCGCCATCAGCAGCCGGAGCCCAGGAGAGCACAGTTGGCTGTGGTCTCTCTAAAGGGGTTGATGGTACTGCGTTGGCCGCAGTTTGAAAATTAAGGCGACGACTGACTCCTTACGCCTCCTAGTGTCCGAACCAGTGTCTCTAATTGCCAGAATTGAGAAGAAAATTGGGAATAAAAATAAATTAAAAAATGTAAAAATTCAGGTTCTCAAATTCTGTACCTGTGAGAATGCAGCTACGTCTGGCAATGGAGGAAGTTATTTAGTAATGTCGTGGGCCATTGTCTGTAGAACCAATTTCCCCTCCGATCTGTAATTTCCTCATTTGTATTCAGAAAAAGAAACGTTAGCAACCCTGGTTTAGAAATGAGCCGTGATGGAAAACCCTAGAAAACCCTCTTTAAGGGCCGCGATTTTTAGGGCTGTTTCATTTTGATCACTGTAAATTGTGAAGTTCAGACTCATCTCCTGTGTGATTTGAGTTTTGTGATCCTTACAGCTCATGTTTTCCTTTATTTTGTTTGCATTTTATTATTATTATTATTATTATTTATTATGACTTTAAATTCAAATAGAATTAACCATGTCTTTATTTTTCAAACAGAACTAAATAGGACAAAAGGACGAAGCATGATTGTTATCGAGAATTCCGACGGCACCAACTCTTTAGATGAAGTAGTGGTGAACACCCTAAAGAGCAGCTTGACCACCATCTTTCTGCCTGTCGTCTACATCGTTGTGTTTGCTGTTGGGTTGCCCACCAACGCCATGGCGATATGGGTCTTGCTCGTCCGGTCGAGGAAGAAGATCCACCCCGCTTCGATTTACATGGCTAACCTGGCACTGGCCGACCTGCTGTTCGTCGTCTGGCTCCCGCTGAAGATCGCCTACCACTTCAACGGCAACAACTGGACCTTCGGGGAGCCGCTGTGTAAGGTTCTCGTGGGCTTCTTCTATGGGAACATGTACTGCTCGGTGCTGTTCATCGCGTGCCTCAGCGTCCAGAGGTATTGGGTGGTGGCTCATCCTCTCACGCAGCAGAGAACCGACAACAGGCTGGCCATCGCTGTGTCCATCACCATCTGGGTCCTTATTTGGATCAGTAGTACGCCGCTGTTCATGTACGAGCAGACGGCCAACCTCTTAGAGCTGAACATCACAACATGCCACGATGTGAAGCTCATCAGTCGGGCAAACTTCGAGAAGGGGAGCATCTTTCAGGAGTTGAAGGAGCCCTACTACTACTTCATGGTGATGGCAGTGCTGGCGTTCTTCATGCCGTGTGTGATCATCATGGTCGCGTACACCCTGATGCTGCAAAAGCTGGGAGACTCCACCATGGATGGGAGTGGTGCTGGCAAGAAGCGTCGCAAGGCCATCAATCTCATCATTACAGTACTCGTCACTTTCCTGGTCTGCTTCATCCCCAGCAATGTGATGTCACTGATTCATTACTCCCTGATGGCCAAAGGGGTAGCTGACAATGGGTACGCCTTCTACATCACCACGCTCTGTCTGGCCAGCCTCAACAGCTGTCTGGACCCCTTCATCTACTATTACGTGTCGGAGGAGTTCAGGGAGCATGTGAAGAACACACTCCTCTGCCGAAGCAGCCGGACGGTGGAGAGGATGAGGGTTTCCTTCAGCTCCATGAAGTACTCCCAGAAGAGCAAAAGCTACGTCTCCAGCTCCGGCCATACGGATAGCAGCACATGCTGAGAGCGAGCACGCCTTACACGAGGAGTGAATGACTAACCGTGATGATCTTGTGGGAATAGACCTGGACTTTTGACCTCAGTTACGTTCCGTCCCGTCTCAGGAAACCAAACTCCAGATAGGTTCCACTTGTCTGAGACTGAGCGTATGTTAATGCCTATTCTGGCACATAATCAAGTTCCGAGGCTAAAGCAGCACAATGCACTGAAACCTTCTGTTACAAAGCTGATCGCTAAACTGACCAGGTTCTTTGAGCTGTAGAAGAACCACATTAAGACCAGTTTAAATGTCCTTTCAAGGTTTTTCTCCCTCAAGCACCTCGTTTAAAAACGGTTCTCCTAAAGAATCCCTTGCAGGGTTGTTTAGGGCAGCGGTACCCAGCGGTACCCATGCCACACAGTAGTAGAGCGATGACGTGGACTGTCTAGGGTTTACTGAGGACTGGTTTGAGAACCACTGTTATGTCGCTAAAAGAATCCTTTCTTAGTGTAAATCTGAGCTTGGCCGGGGGGGTATTTCACAAAGCAGGAGCTTAGCTTTGGTCAAAATTTTATTGGGCAGCCCTGGACTTTAGGCTCAAGGTAAAATGCTCCCAGATTATGATTAAGATAAATTGAGCTCGGAGTGAAGCGGGGCAGCATGGAAGGCTGGACAGTTGGACAGTTCTCACTTTAGGCTTGAGTTATGCAGCTAACTGAGCAATCCTGTTTGGTGAAATACCCCTCTGAGTTTCCTATATATATCTGTGAATCTCTTCTGTTACTGACGGACTGAAACAATTAGCTTTGCCGCTGGTTTGCTCCAGGCATGGACTAAATGGTAAAATATGAATATTATTATTTGAGGAAATGTCATTGTACATATGTTTTAAGAGTAATTTTAAGCCATGACGCATGTTGTACAATTTTTGTTTTGTGAGCATTTTTGTTTTGTGAGAATGTTTGTTTATTAAACAGCTTCTTTTATTGAAAAAGTGCATTTTTTGCTTTTGTAAAATAATGTTATCAAATCAAATCTACATTTGTGTGTCACGTACACAGTCCTACCTGCTCCCATCAAACAGAATAACAGTATATATATATATATATATATATATATATATATATATATATATATATATATATATATATATATATATATATATATATATGTGTGTGTAATCTTGTAAAGGTTTCAGGACCCACCGATCAGCTCCCTGTTTGTACGTTTCTTTTAAGGGAAGTTAACAATAGAAACCAGCCTGATATTAACATGAATTGGTTTTGGTGAGGTCATGAAACTTATTTGCGTGAATCTGCATATTCGGCTAGTAGCTTATACCTTATCTTCGCCCATTCACACTCTGATAAGGAGCTCACTTCTCTATAGCTGTTCATCACAGTTCACTCAGTGTAATTAGTGTAAAAACTCATTCTAAGTGGACCTGGATGTTGGACGCCGGCCCTTTTTTTTCAGGAGGCCTTTGTTTATGGTTTTACGTGGTGACCGACCCCTACCTCAGAGCTCTGCACTTCTGCTAAAGTAGGCCTGTGGACAGAGCCCTGTTCTACTTTTACTCCAGAGCGGAAGGCTCGTACTTTGTCCAGCCGTGGTTTGGACGTGTCTCTTCTATTATCAGCGACGTGACGCACTTTGGATTTATTGGTTTTCGAGCGAGCGCGAGTTTCTGGCCCAGCTGGAGTTTGTGCTGAACCCCTTCCTGTACATCACCACCACATTTGTTTCCACCACCTCGTTCACAGCCTCTGAGCGAGTCGTATGAACTAGAGCAGGGTTTCTGAGGTGGATTCGCAAACAATCGGAGCACACTTCCCCTGACTTAGAGAGGAACTTCCCCAGTCACTGATGTGGCTATGAAGCATTTTACATGAAGTAAAATTATTCATGATCATACTTGGTTTATAATCATTTTTGGTTTAATATTTTTTATAATATTTATTTTTGAATAGTACCTTTAATAATAAATGTGTTGTTTTATATCCATTATACATAAATCTAATTTATTATTATAAATATATTTAAATACCAAACCAAAAAGGCCAAAATTGTAATATTTACTTTCAAGTTTCAGTTAATTACTAATCAAGCAGTATCACCATAAAAACAAAAAGGACATGAAATATACCACTGTCATTAAAATTATTTTTTTTATTTACATTATAACATTATTTATATTATTGCACTATTTTTATTTGAATGATCTTTTTCTGTTTTTTCTATTGTTATTGTTATTATTACTCAAAGCAGACATGCTCTCATTGGCTTGCGGTTAGTAGCAGATACTAAAATTCACTGAAACGATGCAGCCAAAACCAGCCCAGACTGGAACGGTGGAGAAACTGTAGTAGATGTCGACTACTGGAATGTGTTTGTGAGTCAGGCCCCGACCGGTGAAATGTGCAGTCGCGGTGACCTCACTGGGTGACTGTTCGCTTGCCGATGTGACGCATGCTGCCAAACAGGTCTGATATACAAACAGGCCTGTGAGAGTCTGAGAAAGCACTGCCAGGTCCCTTACCCGCCACCGCTGGAGACACAGCTGCATTTTGGCCTGAAGCCAACTTTCCTAGACCAAACTTGCTTGTGTGGTTTTTGACACATGATATCTTTAAAAAAAAAAAAAAAAGGATTTGGAAACCTGCTCATTCATTCACTGTCTCTTCTGAAAGCAAGGGTATTAAAAGAGTTGATCCTGCTTTTAGTGGAGTACCTGTCTCTACAGTCCAGAGAAGAAGACTTGTGTACTAGATTTTGGAGGAGGAGCATTGCTGTGAGGATTTGATTGCATTCAGCAGACCACAGAACGACCACAACACTTCATCGTCCCCAGGCTTCAAAATTCATCCCATCCAAAGGTACTGGAGTCAGAGCCTGTTCAGTCAAAGCTTAAGCTTGAGTCAATGTTTAACCGATGCTTCGCTCATTGCAGCCATACGAGCGAAAGTCAAGGTTCAGCCCACCCACAGCTGCAGGGCTGCTGCTGATACTGGGGTGAAGGGAAAGGAGTACGCAGTATGAGCTGAGCTGATGCTTTAATAAAAGGAGGTGTTTTTATCTGCTCCTCTGAGGTGCTACCCGGAGTGAAGGAGGTCATCCGCCTGGTGGCTTGGGGCTCGACTTCTCCAGTCGTCGGGTTTATAAATGTGCAGCAGGCTGATTACACAGTCAATCTTTTCCTGGGAAGCTTCCCAGGCCTGTCTAACCCCGACTGGTGAGCTGCCCAGAAATGAACATGCAGAGAAGACAAAGAGAGATGCTATAGAGAGAATTTTACTGCTCATGTGTCCAAATGTTTGTGGACACCCCTTCTACACATAAACAGCTTGTCTAGTCCCTGTAGAGAAGAAGCGTGGGCTAGAGGGGTATGAAGCCCCCCCAGCATTGAGCTGTGGAGCAGTGGAAGAACGGTGTTCTCTGGAATGATGGTGGTGGAGCTCCATCCAGTACTTGAGTTGAGGAGGTGGGGATGTTGAGGTGGGGGTGATGATCCTCCATCCAACATCCAGAGTGATTGGCAATCCCACAGCAGTCAGAACTGGTCAGATGAGCTCTATTTTAGCAGTGAACTAAAGACACCCCTCTCTCTCTCTTTCTCTCTCTCTCTCTCTCGCTCTCTCTCTGTCACAGTATTACCAGCTAAGTTCTGCATAGTGTGTGTGTGTGTGTGTTTGTTATTCAGTAGTGTAAGATAAGTAATCTAGTGGTGAAATCATGCAACAGTCTCACCATCAGATCAGATCTCAGTTCCTCAAATCATTTATTCATTCATTCCTTTGTTTGTTTGTTTGTCACCTCATTTGATTGGTGACCCTGTCACTGTTTAAAGTATATACACACATGGACAAAATTGTTGGTACCCTACAATGGACACAGAAATAACTTGAATCTGACAAAAATAAAATCCGACATTGATTTTGAACCATGCAGGTTCTCAGCAGGTATTTTGGCCCACTCCTCATGAGCAAACTGCTCCAGTTGTCTCAGGTTTGGAGGGAGCCTTTTCCAGAGGGCATGTTTCAGCTCCTTCCAAAGATGCTCAATAGGATTTAGGTCAGGGCTCATAGAAGACCACTTCAGAATAGTCCAATGTTTCCCTCTTAGCCATTCTTGGGTGTTTTTAGCTGTGTGTTTTGGGTCATTATCCTGTTGCAAGACTTACGACCTGCGACTGAGACCAAGCTTTCTGACACTGGGCAGCATATTTCTCTCTAGAATCCCTTGATAGTCTTGAGATTTCATTGTACCCTGCACAAATTCAAGACACCCTGTGTCAGATGCAGCAAAGCAGCCCCAGAACATAACAGAGCCTCCTCCATGTTTCACAGTAGAGACAGTGTTCTTTTTTGTCTCATCTGTCCATATGACATTCTCCCAGAAGCTTTGGGGCTTGTCAACATGTAGTTTGGCAAATTTCAGTCTGGCTTTTTTGTGATTTCTTTTCAGTGTCCTCCTTGGTAGTCTCCCCTTTGGCTCAAACAATGACAGATGGTGCGATCTGACACTTTTGTTCCTTGAGCTTGAAGTTCATCTTTAATCTTTATCTAGTTTTTCTGGGCTCTTTTGTTACCATCCGTATTTTCCATCTCTTTGATTTGTCAGCAATTTTCCTCCTGCAGCCACGTCCAGGGAGGTTGGCTACAGTCCCATGGATCTTAAATTTCTGAATAATATGTGCAACTGTAGTCACGGGAACATCAGGCTGCTTGGAGATGATCTTATAACCTTTACCGACATGTAGCCCTATATATAGGCCCACTGACTGATTACAAGATTGTAGACACCTGTGATGCTAATTAGTGGACACACCTTGATTTAACATGTCCCTTTGGTCACATTATCTTCAGGGGTACCATTATTTCTGTCCAGGCCTGTTTAATGAGTTTATTTTTAAATAATTCTGTTGAAGCATGATTGAAAAGACTTAATTTTCAAAGCATTTTTATTATTATTACTTTTGTCAGATTCAAGTTATTTCTGTGACCATTTTGGGTTTTTATTTTATTAACCGAGGGGTACCAACAACTATGCTGTATATCACCTGTACATGAATATGAGGTTATAACGTCAAAAAAAAAAAACTGGTTAAGTTGCCACACTATCTGGACAAAGGTATTGGGACATCTGCTCATTCATTATCGCTCCTGAAATCAAAGGTATTAAATGCTACTTGGAGGATTGTTGTGAGGATTTGATCATCCCTAACTCCCCCCAACTTATCCCATCCAGAAGTACTGGATGAAACTCCACCACCATCTTTCCAGAGAACACCGTTCTTCCACTGCTCCACAGCTCGATGCTGTGCAGTCCCCCTCTATAGCCCACGCCTGGCATTAGACAGCATGGAGCCAATAGGGTCATTAGTGTTGATCTGCTCCTGCAGAGAGTCGTATTCTATTGGCAATACTTCTCTAAAGGGGCTGGACATGCTGTGTGTTTGCGCATTTGCACCTTTCTTTTTTTGTTGTTGTTGTTGTTGGATTTGTAGGTTTTTTGCTCCCTCTGGTGCCCAAAAGCCGGTAATTCACTCAGTGGGTTTAGCAGAAGCAGTGTGTGACACACTGACCAATCCTAGAGCAATCCTTATTTATTTAATGGGGGGGGGGGGGGGGGGGGGGGCATGTGGGTCTCTCAGTAACAGGACTTTGGTGATTGGTGTGAGACGAGGGGGTCACCTGATCCCAGTGTATTCCAGCTTAGTCCAGCCCATCTCAAATCCACCAGAAGGACAGTGTCCAATCAAAAATGATTTTGCTCATCATCATCATGACTGCTCATCACACACAGTTCTACAACTGAGGCCTACTTAAACTCCCCCCAACCCTCAGCCACAACACCCTAACCACAGCGTCCCCCGGGGTCCTGCTCTTACAAACCCAGAAGACGGTCACCCTGACTGACCATGTCCTCCTCCCTGCTCCTCTCCTTCTTTCTGAGCCCAGCACACATCTCCTGCTGGTCTACACCTTCCTGAAGGACCCCTCTGTTGCCGTGCCAGAAGCAAAGAGGGTGGGGGTGGGGGTTCTGTCTGAGCCACTGCCTGAGGAAAAATGGGCCAGCGCTTCCTGTTCTGGGCTTCAGATAACGGCTCAGTGTTCGGCTCCGCAGAGCCACGGAGCAGCTGGAGCTCCGCCAAGAACTGCTCTTCAGAACCCATCCTTTAAAACATGCGCACAGACACACACACACAAACACACACACACACGTCACATACATATACATGCACATACAAAACACACACACACACACACACACACACACACACACTATTTGTGACCTTCGGCTCGTCAAAGGCAGAAGGAATAAAAGACTCCCAGAGAGTGTGTGTGTGTATGTGTGTGTGTGTGCTTGGAGGATGGAGCTTTTCTCCTCGTGTCAGTGGAGGCAGTGGGAGGCTGAAAGAGATGATTAATTGAAATTGGCACTGAGAGTAAAGCAGTGTGAGATGATCTGCCGTCAGCCAGACCGGACGCTGCGGTCAGAATACTGCCACTGAGAGTCCGGTCCGGTACTGCGGGGAGCGAGGTGGACCTTTCGCTACATCTCAAACACTCTGCCCAATCTAAACCAGTCACACAGAGTGCTAATGACCCAGACTAACAAGCAGATGAACGGGTCTTTACATTCACTGATAGAAACTAGAGGCTTAAATGACACCCTTCACTGTCTCCACTGGTGGAGTTAAGGTGGTGCTAGGAAGTGCTATTGGAGCTCTAGAGTTGCTGGAAAGTGCTGGTGGGGTTGTGGTGGTGCTGGAAAGCAGTATTGGAGTTCTGGAAATACCAGGAAGAGCTGGTGGAGTGCTGGTGGTGCTCAAAAGAGCTGGTGTTCTAGAGGGTCCCAAGAAGTGCTATTGGAGATCTACATGTGCTAGCAAGAGTTCTAAAAAGATGCTAGAAAGTGCTGGTGTAGTTTGGTGGCACTAGGAAGTGCTGGTGGAGTGCTGGTGGTGCTCAAAAGAGCTGGTGTTTTCGAGGGTACCAGGAACTGCTATTAGAGGTCTGGAGGTGCCAGGAAGTACTGGCGGAGTTGTGATAGTGCTGGGAAGTCATGGTGGAGTGCTGGTGGGGCTCAGAAGAGCTGGTGTTCCAGAGGGTCCCAAGAAGTGCTATTGGAGGTCTAGATGTGCTGGTGTAGTTGAGGTGGTGCTAGGAAGTGCTGGTGAAGTTGTGATGGTGCTAGGAAGAGCTTGTGTTCTAGAGGGCGCCAGGAAGTGCTGTTGGAAGTCTAGAGGTGCTGGGAAGTGCTGGTGGAGTTGTGATGGTGCTGGGGATGCTGGTGTTCTAAATTTTGGTAGATATTACTATTGGAGGTCTGGTCATGCTAGAAAGAGCTGGTGTTCTAGAGGGTGCTAGGTAGTGTTCCTAAAAGTCTGGTGGTGCTAGAAAGTGCTAGTGTTAGCCCTAGCACTTCCTAGCATGGTGGAGTCTGATGGTGCAGGATTGTGCTGGTGTAGGTTCTAGGAAGTGTTATTGGAGGTCTGATCTTTTTGTTCTCCAGCTGATCTTTGTCTATAAAACATTTGTAAAAGTTTCAATACACTGTTTAAACCGTGATTTTCTGATTTGTTTTCCGAAATCGTTTCACCCTTCTCAAGAGGTGTGGTCAGAAAGGTCAGGGCCTGCTGTGATTGGTCAGCTGTTTTGACTGTCAGTACGGCAAAGGCCAAAACTGCAGTACTAAAGAAGCAGCGAGCCGCAGTGTGTCCTGATGGAGAGCACGGCTAGCTTTACTGTGGAGTGGCTGCAGTGTACAGATGGTGTATGCATTAAAGTGCTTCATCCACGCCATGGCTCTTCACCCTTTTCCCTCGCACATAGCTCTCTGCGAGCTGTCGGACTTTTACGCCTTTACTGTAGGGCCCTTTTCCCCCACGCACCATCAGCTGCTATGTGCTAAAACTGCTCGCTCGGCTGTTCTCAGAGCAGCGCTGCCTTATCTCCAGAGCATCCTCTCCTTTCTGCGGCAACCTCTGATGCTAAATACACCGGCCAGCCATTACATCAAAACCACCACTGCATTTCACTCAAATTAAGATTAGGGGGTTAGGGGGTGGAGCTGCATTATCAGGCAGTGAGTGAACGGTCAGTTTTTGAGGGTGATGAAGGTGCTGAAGTGGGAAAAATGGACAAGCGTAAGAATCTGAGACACTTGGACAAGAACCAGACTGTGATGTTCTAGACGATGGCTGGGTCAGAACATCTCCAGAACATCAGCAGGCAGGTCTTGTGGGGTGCACTGGGAAGCACTGATGCTCCCCTGATGTGGGTGGTTTTAATGTTTCGGCTGATCGTTGTGTAAACGCAAGTAAAGAAACCCCTCAAGGCCACGAGCAGACAGGACTCAAGCGCAGCGTTTTATTGGACAAACTTCAGTGGAAAAAACGCACCCGGTAAACTCCAGTACCAGCTAGTAGCAACAGCAGCAACAACATGTTGGTGTTCTTGCGGGTCAGCAGACCCCGGAGCGCTCTGGGAACACACAAAAAGGCCAAAGCTGCTGACCTGAGGCAGCCTCCGGATGCCCACACACTCGCTGACAGTAGAAAGGCTCTAGAAAAATATATATGCTTCACAAGAATAAAAGGCCTTATACAATCCGCTCAACACACAAGCTTCCAGTCCCACAGCTCGGCTCAGCTCCCTCGCGTACTCGGTGAAGTTAGTAAGACATCGTGTTCAGCTCTGAGTAAAATAAAAAAAGGACCAGAGGAAGATGGTGAGGAAGGGGAATGAATGAGAAATAAATAATAAAAACATGGAAAAATCAAAAGCAAGAAGAGAGGGAGAACGTGGAGCGAGGGAGGTACGAGAGATATGGGAGATAAAGAGAGAGAAAATGAGGCAGAAACACCACTCCACCATTCAGAAGTTTGAAATCACAGGTGCTGTTTTATATCCAGTCCCTTCCCCGAAACCGAAAAGGTCGCTTGAGGCGTTTCAGTCACATACTCAAGTATTCTAGGAATGACAGTACACTGGAAATCATTCTCCAACATCCTCCTAAAGGTTTCCTTAAACTAAGAATTTGGTTCGGCCAATTAACCCTCCCGATTGTGCTCTCTTTGACTTCGGCTGCTGATGGCAAAGCAGAGCATGGCCGGGGATTCGAACTTGTGACCCCCGCCGAGCCACTCGGAGGATAGATTGGAGGATGAGGCCCATTGTGGCATGATAAATTAAAAACACTGCATGTATTTATTTACAGTCATCTGCTTCAAGAGTCGACCGCCACGTTAGAAAAGATAAGGCAGAGTATGGATCACGTACAGCTCTGGACCTTTCTTGATTCTTCAAACCTTGTAAATTTGCACCAGTCCAGATCACCAGAATCGTTGCCTACAACATTGCCAGTTTTTTATCGCTTTTAATGATCTGAAAACCTTGATTCCAAACTTGTGAACGGTAGCGGAGGTGCTACAGATGGTCCCTCAGGCCCCTCTGTCCGCTCTCCGTCCGTTGGCCTTAGTGTTGTTTTCATCGCTCTCGTTCTCGCGAAGTTTTGCGGATGGTGCGCAGGCGGTCCCCGCCAGCCAGTCCCAGTGCGTGAAGAACGGAGCAAAGTTGGTGCAGGGGTGGAGGTGGTGGATATCGTGGCGCAGGACGCCGCCCCAAAGGCCGAAGGGCACCAGGCGGTGCAGGGCCCAGGGGAAATCGTAGCCGCAGTGGTCCTCCGCAGAAACCCACACATTGAAGACCATGAAGGCCCAGGCGGTCAAGCAGTGGCATTGCAGCAGCACCGGATCCACAGTGGTCCAGAGGCCCACGCTGAAGAGCTCCCAGGCCGAGAGGTATTGCGTGACTAGGCTGAACGGCTGCCTGTACTGATGGTGGATGGCGTGGAAGGTGCTGTACAGCCAGCTGACGCGGTGGTGCAAGACGTGCCACAGGTAGTACTGGAAGTCGAAGACCACCGTGCATCCCAGGATTCCCAGCAGAAAGGTGGCCAGCGAGGGTGCTTCGCTGGGAAGAGGCACAGGTGGGCGCCACAGCCATTGCGCCACAGCTGCTGGGAAGATGTACAGCAGGTGGTTGTAGGTGGTGAGTGCCAGCGTGTTGCCGATGTTGGCCCAGCTGACGATGTGGTCGGGGTGGATCTGGTAGCGGCGGATGCTGGGCCAGGTGGGAGCAAGCAAGTCCAGGATGGTGTAGAGCACCACCAGCAGAAGATAGGTGGAGACGGAGAGGAGAACGGGGAAAAGAGGGGAACGAAGGGTGCCTTCATGGTTCTGACGGAGGTAGTCCCACACCGGCTGGAGGACGGGGCGCTCGGACAGCGGCCACGTCGCGTTCCCGCCGTCCCAAACACTGGAGAGAGCCATCCCCAGCCTCTCCACACTCAGAGAGTAGACACAGAGACAGATAGAGAGAGAGGTACAGACCAACCGGCGGCTCGGAGAGCGTCTGCTTCTGGATGGAGGTGATGCCGTGGCTTGCTGGAGGACGGCTTGTGCGAAAGTCTCCGTTCTGGCTTCTGAGGGTTCGGTTGGGATTTTTGTGAACGGCAGATCTTCTCATCTGCAGTCTGAGGAGCCAAACGAGGCAGGACTAAACGGCTAATGTCTGTCTAAGAACCACCTCCTACATCCGCACTCTCTCTCTCACTCTCTCACTCACTGCCTCTCCATAGATCTCTCTTCCTCTATGTATGTGTGTGTGAGAAAGAGAGAGAGAGTGTGCAAAGGCTTTCATCAGTAGTGTGAGAATGATCCAGCATCCATTTGAACACTGAATCCGACTCATTTCTGACCTGAATTTCTTGGTATGCGAGTGAGAGAGAGAGACTCTTTAAAAAGACCATCAGAGGGTTTATCTGAGAGATGAACAGAAAGAGAGAGAGGGAGAGAGAGAGTGAGAGAGAGAGGAAGTAAATGTTAGACCAGGTTGAAAAGGGGTAGTCAGTCACCGCGATGTGAGGAAATCTGGCTGCTGTCCGTACGCAAGAATAACAGCCTCCAGGAGCTCGGCTACAAAATTACAACAGCCTTTTCTCCAGAGATTTCCTTCAGAGAGCGACTGAACCAGGCACACAGCCTGATTTCAACTCTACTTCGCTAACCGCTAAACAACCAGCTCCATCAGACACAGCATGTCCACAGACCTGAGGGATTTCTGACCACCTGTGAAAGAAAGGCTTTTTCTGCGCCATCGTTTCAGATGCTGAAATAACTGCAGATCCTTCACAGGTGCTCAAAATTGTAGACAGATAGCAATCACTAAATAGATCTTTAGCAAGCAGCAAAAACATAAAAATCACTAAATATCTTTTGAGTCATGGTCAAAAATGATTCATATTTTGCAAGTGATCAAATATGTAAATATCGTTCTGAGGTGCCCAAAAGAGGCAAAAGTCTGGTGGCCAGAAATCACAGAATATCTTTTGCACTTGGTCAAAATGTGGTGAATGTCTTTCATAGGTGGCTAAAAAGCACTGGGCTTCATTTGCAGGTGGTTAAAGTGTGGAGAAATCATTAAATATCTCAGTAAAAACTGTTGAACATTGTTGAACATCTCGAGAAGGTGGTCAGAAATCATTGAACATCTCGAGAAGGTGGTCAGAAATCATTGAACATCTCGAGAAGGTAGTCAGAAATTGGTAAATATCTCGAGATGGTGGTGAAAAAGTGTTAAATATCTCGAGAAGGTGGTCAGAAATCATTGAATATCTCGAGAAGGTGGTCAGAAATTGGTAAATATCTCGAGATGGTGGTGAAAAAGTGTTAAATATCTCAAGAAGGTGGTCAGAAATAATTGAATATCTCGTGAAGGTGGTGAGAAATTGTTAAATATCTCGAGAAGGTGGTCAGAAATTGATGAATAGACAAAGGCTCTATCCTTTATTGCCAAGATGGTATATCTTTTGCAGGTGGTGCCAAGGCAGTAAACTCTGCACATGGTCCAACATGACTTTTAAAATGGGATGTTTTCTGGTTCCTCTCCATCTTGAATCTACACCAAAAGACACATTGCGAATTTCACAGAGTTAGCATAGCTATACTAGCGTTACCCCATCACGTAATGCTACATGAATTCGAGCAGCTGTGGTTCTGGATCTTTTTCATGGCCAAAGAGTGTCGAGTGAATTTCTCACATTCTCCCCGTTTCACCATCACTTCATCAGGGTTTCTCTGCAGAACTGGTCGGAGGAAAGCGTTTGGGTAATTTCTTTTTTGTTTTTTTTTGCTATTGTTTCCAAATTGTAAAATTATTGGCTCGGAGTAAAAGCCACTGAATCTGTAGCTCATAAGAATTCAGCATTTCCATATTTACATAAAGAGCATGTTACATAACATCCACATAAATATGCATACAGTTGTTAGGCTTGAGTGGACCATATACCCTGAATCTCGCCCTCTCTCTCTCTCTCTCTCTCTCTCTCTCTCTCTCTCGCAGATGTAATTAATCATATCTTGGCTGTCAGTCTCTTGTAGAGATCAGAGACGCTGCCGATGTGTCACAGCCTCTTTTTTTGTTGGTTTTTTCCTTCAGCAGGAAGTAGCAGTAGCAGCGCCGCTCTCTCAGACGGATGGAGTTTGTGTGTGGAGAGAAAAGCGGAGCTGGGGGCAGGTCAGGGTGCTGCAGCGCCGGTCTCTATGGAGCTCTGTGGAGTTATTAAACCCAGCCTCTCCGCGAGCCATGCCAGGCATATTAATACACATCTCTACCACTTCAAACACAGGCCAGCTCTCCGCACACACAGGCTGGCGTTGCCACTCTGTTCCGGTACCAAGTAACACCACGCTTCAGTACGAGCTGGGTCTTGGTAACAAGGTGGTTAATGTGGTGCAACAGGTAACACCGCTACCTGCCAGTGAGCTATTACTGGTCTGGGTGACTGTCCTTGGGCAAGACTCCTAACACTACACTGGCCCACCTCTAGTTACCTTGTAAGTCGCTCTGGATAAGAGCATCAGCTAAATGCCGTAAATGTCTTAACAGCTCCATCTTGCTCTCGAGGGCAAACAGCGTTCCTCTACCAAATATGGCTCACGTATGATGTTCCGTTGCCAGGAAATAACCGAGATGCTTCACTTTATTAGTTAAAGTCTAGCTTCTCGCTCAGCTTTCTGAACGACCGTTCATGCTTTTATTCGTTCACTGGTAGTGAAGCAAATCTCACCTCAGTAGCACCACCTGGAGGCCACAGTTCTACCACAGTTCATCGCTTAGGGGAATGAGCCTAATGTGGGACTTCTTTTGAAGTGGGGGCGCTTCCCTTTTTGAAAATTCAGACATTTAGACATTCAGTATTGGACGTTTGAGAAGTCGTAGTTTTATTGACTTATTTCAGGGAGGCCTGCACCAGAGGTTCAGTAACAGGCGGACTGCATTATCCAGGTCCGGACCCAGACACGATCACATGCGGACCTAATTAATTAATATTATTAATAAACAATATAAGCATAATCAATTATCGGGACGTTAAGAATTTAACTATCTATCAATCTATATCATATCATAGCAGCTTCACAGTCAGAACTGACCACTAGATCTAGCGAAAATGATCTGACCCTCGTACCTGACCCTCGCCTGGACCATCATTCAGGCCCTCGGTGTGCGGTGTGTGGGTGCCGGATGCGGCCCCAGCCTCGGGCCGAATCAACATTATGTAATGGGGATGATGTGGATGGTCTTACAGTGTGGTGCTGGAGCAGCGGTACAGTACGGAGGACGGGCTGCAGACAGACGTGTGTTGGTGGGTGAAGTGAGTCTGAAGGGATTTCATCTGATCTTCATTTCCCATTGAAATCAATTGCTCTAATGAGTCAGAGTCGCTTAAACCAACAGAAGCATGACTCAGTGTCAAACACTGGTGCCAAGTCCCATTTCTGTCTGGCTGCGAGTGTCTGTGTGTGCGCGAGTGTGTGTGAACTGCACTGTTGCTGATAACAGTACTGAAATCTGGAGCATCAGCAGATACTGATCGTTAAAAACTGCTAAGCTTCAGAACTGGAGGACTTCTCTTAGGACGAGCCTCTAAACATAGACCATCGTGAATCCATAACAACCCAAATATCCATCGTCATCATCTTCTTCTTTCAGTTCTGGGTCATTGTTAATGGGGTGCAAGGCAGGAACACCCCCTGAACAGGGCACCACACACCTCTAGGGTGTTAAGCACCACTGCAGCACCACTGTACCACCCATAATGCAACCAATGCAACCAAATAACGCAGTAACACGCTGACACTGGTCTGCAGTGGTTATCGCAGATTCAAGGCCGAAGGTTGAGAACATCAGCACACCACCATCTCACAGTACACTCTTAAAAGTAAGCAAGGCTTAAGCAAGGCTTTTGGTTCCCTTAAAGAACCATTTTCATTGAGGCTCGTAATGGCTAAGAACCTCATGATCAATAGAAGTGGTTCTTCTATGGCTTCGCCTAAGTGTAGTGCTCAAGCTCGATGTGTTCTTCCAATTACACCACAGTTCTGACGGTTTTAATTTAATGTTCGGACATCCATGAAGGAAATCAGCTCCAGCGCTGCTGCATTTACACGCTGAGGAAGGGTCATACAGCTCTCTGTTCTCCACCTCATGGATCTGGATTCTGCAAACATAGAAATGGGATGTGCACCAAAAGCTCCACTCAGCCGTTGGAGGAGGGTGTAGACCTGGATGTTGGTAACGAGACAGACTTTTCTTTTAGACAGTTTTCATAAAAATGGGTAATACCACCCCGTCACGGACAGTTTTGCTCAGATGATTTCAGATTATCCACTATCTGTTGTCTAGTCTCTACTCTACTCTCCTTTGCTTCGAGGGCATTGTAACAGCCAACATGACCCCACTGTACTGCATTTCCCTCATCCAGCCACTGGATGGAGCTCCACCACCATCATTCCAGAGAACACAGAACACTGCTCAACAGCTCAATGCTGGGGGGGGCTTGGTACCCCTCTAAAGCCCTCCATTGTCATCAGTGTTGATCTGCTCCAGACAGTCCTATTCTATTGGCAGTATTTCTTCTCTACAGGGAATAGACAAGCTGTGTGTGTGCATTTGCACATCTGTGTTAGCAATGGGGGCAACTTAAAGTAACTGAATTGGTTGTTGAAATCTTGATGTTTTCTTTGCAATGCTGGTGTGTAACAGCAGTGTGCACACACACACACACACACACACACACACACACTCACACACGTGTAACTGCAGTGTTTCGACAGGCGGCTGTAATGTGGTCAGTCGTTGGCCCAGCACTGTTTCAGCATCATCAACATTACTCAAAGCGCCTTCAGTGACCGACCACTAACCTCAGGTTCACATGGTTCACTAAGACTCAGCCAGCAAGGCCTTCAGCAGTGGACCCCAGTACAGTGGGGCACCAGTGAGCTCCCCCTGTACCGAGGCCTGCACTCTGGTTCTCCCCTTCTCATACATGCATTAGCAGTTTTACAGACCCCACAATAGAACCCTGCGTGACACCACGAAGGATGCCACACTGTTGCAGTATTTCCTGCAACAGAATAATGAAGCTAGGGTTCAAAATGTTCACCCTCCAAACGGGAAGCATCTATATTTACTGCAAAATTGAATGTTTTTTGGGGATAGCTAAAAAAAACAAAACAAATAGGAAGTTGGGGAGCCTGTCCAAAACATAGTAGTTCATGATTGTAGATAAGGTGCTGCAGAATGTTGCAGAAAATTATCAGACTAACCTGGGAATGTTGTGACCACTGAGAGTGTAAGGGAAGTAGCGCTATCACAGTGCATTTTGGGCGAACACGTAATAATATGGAGAAATGGTGATGGACGTGTCTGGCCCTGCTAACACTGATGAATTGGTTGTCTTTTAAAAGCCCTGTAAAAACAAACTCCACTAATTGACTTCCACTAACTTCAACAACTTGCACAACAGTACCACCCTCAGCCTCCAGGGGTCAGCCTTGCACTTTCTGTGTCAACAACGAGAGCAGAGTTTGTTTAACTGAGCTCTCAACATCTTAAACATGTCTAAAATCCACATTTACAGACCCTATCTAGAACCTTTGCACCATCTGGAGGTTCTTTAAACTTTAAAAGAAATAAGAGCCTAAGGTTCTTCAGGCTCACTTCTGATTTGAAAAACATCCACTGAAACGTTCCTCAGGGAACCAAACCTGGTGTTTCTACAGCCAAGTGCTCCAAAAGAACCACTAAGGCTTTTCAGGCACTCCAGAGTTTCCCATTATGCAGGCTGCAGTTACCTGACCCAGGTGTGTTAATGAAATGGAGCTCAACAACATGGGGATCAGTTGGGAGTCTTCTAGGACTGGACCGAAGATGCCATTATCCAGAGTGCCTTGTTGGATGACCCACAGTGAGGGTTGTCAAAGATCCAGTCTATATGATGCACACACCAGACAGGTGTCCCATTACATCCGGCCAAACACAATGGTCAGTGAAAGGAACTGTTAAACATGGTGGTGGTAGTGTGATAGTGAGGGGATGCTTTGCTGGGGGCCTGAGTGAATTCAAGAAATGGGACGCCTTTAATTATGCACGCCTTGTGCATAATTAAAAATGTACATTTTTATTATAAATAAATACATAAATAAAATAAATTATATTGCATATCATTGATATTGCTGCTGAAGATGAAAGTGGCCAGTGTATACACACATATATATAAGTGTGTGTGTGTGTGTGTGTGTGTGTGTGTGTGTAAAAATTGAGAAAGGCTGTGGCTATAAGCAGTGTTGCAATCTCCAGCGCTTAACAGCAGGCAAAACCCTCAGGCGACAGATTTCATCATCCTAACAAACGGAAAACACAAAGAGAGAGAGAGAGAGAAAGAGAGAGAGAGAGAGAGAGCGAGAGAGAGATACACACACCTGAGCCTCATCTCGGCCTGTCCCTCAGGTAACACCGCAGCAGTAAAAATAGCCTCCCCTGAACAGAGGAGAGGAGGCACTCTTCCTCACCCCCCTCATCCTCAGCTTTTAGCTTCATACACTGCTGGCAACAAGAAGAGGGGGTATAGGGGGGGTTAGAGGGGGTCCTACTGCTACCACTACTGCCTCTGCACTCACCGTATGGGAGCTCAGTATTTGGGCGAGTGTGTTAGGAGTGCGTGTTGGGCTGCTGGTACAAGTGGCTGAGACACGGCAGTGCTGCTGGAGTGTTTAAACACCGCGTCCGTCCACTGCTCTGTGGCGGTCCGTCCTGCGGGGTCCTGAGCTCTGCGGTCGTTAGATTTATACATATTTATGATGATAACGGAAGGTGTGGACAGGTGTGTTTTTAATACGGGAGGATTCTGGGAGCAGTCAGGGGTTAAACCTGGCTGAGTGCTCTGCAGTGAGGGCCTCTGAGCGGGGAGCTGGAGGCTCTGGGACGGCGCTGACGTTAAACCGGGGCGTATTGTTTATGCCGGGAGTGTGTGACAGTTTATTTTAGAGCGTGTGTATTTGTGCACTGACATGGAGGTGAGCAGTGTGTTCTAAGGTGCACCAGGTGTGTGACAGTGGGCTTGTACACCCCTGGGTGTGTGCAGCTCTCCAGGGTGAACGCAGCAGGTCTACAGTTACAGACGCAGGAGGAAGTTCACACTTCACTGATGCACAGGGGCTGGATCGGGAGTTGGGTCGGGGGGTTGGGGGGCTGTAAGCGGAAACCTTGTGGTTAATAATATTTATAAATCTGCTAATATGAGAAAATGTACTGAAAGTTTCTCAAAGTGAGAAAAAGACACTTCACACAGATCCAAACGTACACGGACGAGCACCAGGGTTCAAACTCACAAACTCCAGCTGATGGAGTAAACAGTTGTGCTTTAATAAACCCATAAACTACATCAAAATGCTATTACATTTACCCAATCATAAATCTATTTTAAATTGTAGTAAAAACATTATAACCTTTAAAATGACTAAAACTTTATTGTTTCAAAACTATTTTCTAATTAACCAATCAAACATTTATTAAGTCAAAACTGTATTAAATAATAACCAATAAAATCAACACTTAATGTACCTTTCTATATCTACTATATTAAAATGCTTAAAAATCTAAAGTTTATACATTAATGAGATAAAATAGGTCATTACAGCAACACTAAATGTAAACTTTGTTTCATTCAATTCAAACATTAAATGGAAACTGTATTAAATTTAAATCAAATTCAAAGTTTCCTAAATGTATCATATCCAAACGATATTAATTCAAAACCATATTAAATTAAACTTTAATAAAATTAAAACTAAATTAAATTAATTTGTAAATGTAATCATATCAAACAATACTAAATCAAACACATTAAATTAAACTTGAGTCAAATCAGCACTTAAATTGAATTATTTCTAAATAAAACTTTTTTCAGTTCAAAATGTACTTTATTGAATTGAAATGTAATGAAATCAATAATTACATCTATTTTTTAAATTACCATAGAAAATGTATTAAATCAAAAGTGTATTAAATCTAAATAAATTCACATAAAACTTCAACTGTAAAAATCAACATTAAAGTCAAACTTTTTAAAACTTTACTAAAGAAATAATGTGTGTGTGTGTGTGTGTGTGTGTGTGTATAGACTTCTTTTCTTATGATGCAGAGGTGAGCAGGTGCGTCGTAGGCGGGGCGTCAGGAAAAGATCGCAGTGTTACCATGGGGCTACATCTGACATGTCACATATTACCATGGTAACGGAGGAGGGACAGCGTCACAGGTAAGTTCATAAACCAGGTGTTTAAACACACTTACACACACTCTCCGACCTGCAGGACGAAGACTCTCAACATCCCGAAGAGCCTGAACGAACACACACACACACACTCACGGGTGTGCCCCAGCTCTCACCTGTTCGCAGGACTCAGGTAAGCACTCTCTCTGTCTCTGTCTCTCTCTCCATGTAATTACTCAGTAATAATCCCGGAATCTGAGGGGTTAACTCTTCGTGCTCATTAGGGGGTTGGTGTGGGTGTGGGTTTACTGTTCGCTAGATGAGTGGAGACGACATTCTGTAGACACACTGCAGCCATCACTGTGCTGCTGGACATTCTCTCTATAGCAGTATCTATCAACAGTATTTACACCTGTTAGCAATTACATCATTACCATACTCAATTACATTTGTATTTACTGTATAGTTTATACCTTCAGATCTAGATTTATCAGGTCATAATGAATGTATAGCAGGTGATGCTGATTATAAAAGAGAACACTGTTTTAAGCAGGTAATGTTGATTATAGGAGGTAATGTTGATTGTAGCAGGTGATACTATTTGCAGAAGGTAATGCAGATTGTAGAAGATGTTTATTTTATAAGTTTATTTTATAATACTGTTTCTAGCAGGTAATGTTGATTATAGGAGGTAATGTTGATTATAGGAGGTAAAACTGTTTCTAGCAGGTAATGTTGATTATAGGAGGTAATGTTGATTATAGAAGGTAATGTTGATTATAGGAGGTAAAACTGTTTCTAGCAGGGATTGTTGATTATAGAAGGTAAAACTGTTTCTAGCAGGTAATGTTGATTATAGGAGGTAATGTTGATTATAGAAGGTAATGTTGATTATAGGAGGTAAAACTGTTTCTAGCAGGGATTGTTGATTATAGAAGGTAAAACTGTTTCTAGCAGGTAATGTTGATTATAGAAGGTAATGTTGATTATAGGAGGTAATGTTGATTATAGGAGGTAATGTTGATTATAGGAGGTAATGTTGATTATAGGAAGTAATGTTGATTATAGGAGGTAAAACTGTTTCTAGCAGGTAATGTTGATTATAGGAAGTAATGTTGATTATAGGAGGTAAAACTGTTTCTAGCAGGTAATGTTGATTATAGAAGTTAATTTTGACTGTAGAGGGTAATGTTGGCGGTCGTAGTTGATTGTAGAAGGTAATGTTGAAGGTAGACGAAGTTGATTATAGGAGGTAATCCTGTTTCCAGCAGATAACGTAATGTTGATCGGCAGGTCTCTGGCTATATCACTACCTGTTGTGTAACCACTGACCGTTGTTGTGTGTAGTTAAATCCGTGCGGTCATCATGCCGAGCCAGCTGGAAGGAGCCATGGACGCTCTGATCAGAGTCTTCTACAACTACTCGGGTAATGACGGCGACAAGTACAAGCTCAACAAGGGGGAGCTGAAGGAGCTTCTGACCAGCGAGCTGACCGACTTTCTCACAGTGAGTCCCCAAAACACACCAAACAAAGACCCCACAAAACCTCTTACCACACCCACACACACACACACACACCAAAACCCCTCTGTTGAGCAGAGCCAGCACAAAGCCCTTCTACAGGATTCTCCTCGCCAACACCTGTTTATAGACACTCAGCTGAGGGAGGCGTTAGCTCAGACTCTGAGCGATAGTTCGGCCACAAATCCAATTCCCACAATCCTCCCCGCTCCCGGATGCAGCTTATTCCATGTCTGATGTTCGCAGTGTCGCTAGCAAGTAAAGAGAGGCTACATATCCCCGTCTCGCGTGCAGAGTTTGAGCTTCCCTTCTGCGGACACTGCAACAGGAAAAGCCGCGGTCATGAGGCCTGGTTATCGTAGCAACCCGTATTCCCTTAACTAGGTGATGAGCTGCTCACCAGCATCAGCACCACCATGTTCTCCTGAGGTCGCCGCCGCATTTTCCCCTTTCTCTAGACTAGAGTTTTCTTTAGTGGGTGGGGTTTATGTAAATGATGGGGGGGCTGTGATACAACAGTTTTGGGGTTCTGGAACTGGCCCTTTTTCAGCTCTGTTCTGGTTCTGCTGGAGGTTCTTCTGAGGTTGACGGTTTCTCACTTCCAGTGTTTCTGTAAGGACACAGCCATTTCTGATCTCGGCCTGTAGGAACGAGAGCCGATGGGAGGGGCCGGGCTTGTTGCTTTTCCGTGGACATCCGTGAGAAGCCTGCTCGTGCACGTTTATGGAAATTCCCATCAAGCTCGCCACGCCGTCGTCTGGGCGCGGGAATGTTGTAGCGTCCCTGAACGCGGGATCAGTTCTGGAAGGAATGCATCATTGCACACCATCAGATCGAGGAAAGAGAGAGGAGTGAATAGAGGCGAGGACGAGGGCGGGGGGCCGGGGTAATGTCTTGGCGAGTTCATGAGGACGCTGCTCGGTGCCACAAGCCATCTCCTCGTCTCTACGAAAACAGGACGCATTTATGCATAAACCGGCCCGATTAGCTGCCCACTGAACCGCGGCTCGAAATCACCACAGTAACGCAGAGAGAGGGCCGTCCACAGCGTGGTGTGCACATGTTGATTATCGGGGGCCCGTCGGATTGTGAACTTTTTTTTAGCTAGTCGATGGACCCGCTGTTTAATTCGCTCGCTGCGTGGAGGGCAGCTTAGCCCGGATCACTGGCCAAGGCGGTGTCAGAGGTCACCAGCAGATACAGAAGCTAAGGCCTGCTGCTCCAACAGCCCCATCAGAGATGATCTAGCACTTATCTATGCTAATTTATGCAGCAGAGAGTTCGGAATAAACAGGAGGGAGGTCAGTCGGAATCCGTTTCTCTCTGCTCGCTGGTGGTGGAGCTCCATCCAGGACTTTGGAAAGGGATGAGTTGGGGGACTCACTAGAGAGCGCTCGTTGATGAATGCAATCAAATCCTCACAGCAATGCTGCTCCAGGATCTAGCAGAAAGCCTTTTTTTCCCTGGACAGTAGAGGCGACTCTTTTTGATACCCTTGAGCAAATGTCCCAATACTTATGTTCATAAAGTGTGTGTATACACACACACACACATGCACAGAGTCATATCAGAACATTATGACCACCCTGGGACCTCGGCCAGATTGCATCCTTTGGCTGTGACAATGGTTCTGCACTCGACTACAGCTGACTGGTGTGACCGCCTGTTCACGCCTGCAGTAAACACACAACGTATTTCTGGAGCGCATCTATTGGTCCATTCACTCATTAATTCAGCGACGGTACACACACACACACACACACACACATATATACATTTATAAAAATACAGGACGTTTACAATTAAACACTGTGCATGGAAACCAGATAGAGAGCCTGAGATACTGCGGCAGAGACAGACAGGGAAAGACACGGAGAGAGAGAGAGAGCGCGAGCGAGCGAGAGAGAGAGAGAGGACGGATGGGAGCAGTAACTGTGGCGTGGTGTGGGAGGTGTTAATAATGAAGACGAGACGGAGGAATGAGCTGGTTAATGCTGTCCTGTGAGTCATCCTGGATGCACATTCACACATATTTCCACAGCTCCCTCATACACACACACACACACACACACTTATTGATGGCGAATAATGCAGGCTACGAGAGTATGATGGCTCCTCTGTTGCGGGTCACCGAATTTAACCACCAGCAGGTTGATGGGTTTCCGTGGTGATAACTCTGTGTGGATTGCAGGACAGGCCTCGGTTGATTGGCTGCAGTAAGAGAGGAAAAAGTCACTACACACACACACACACACACACACACACACACACACAGCTACAGAAAGTCATAGTTTTCCATATCTGTGTTCATTAAAATTTAGAGTTCACCTGATTTTAACACACACACAGGTTCCTGTGGGTGTAGCGCTCTTAATTATGAGAGTTCCTCACGTGTTTATGAGCGAAATGTAGGGTGCTGAAATGTTTGCCCCACCCAAAAAAAATCCTGCAATATGGTTGGCTAATAAAGCACAAACTTTTGTCTGAAATGTAGGGTGTCAAAACATTTAGCCCCAAAATCTCATCCAATAAGATTGGCTGATAGAGCGGTGTCCACAAACTTTTGGCTAAAATGTGGGTTGCCAAAAGTTTTGCAGAATAGATCAAAAAGCGGTCAAAATGTAGTGTGACTTTTCAGAACATACCATCATTCATTCCTATGAGCTAGAAAATTATGATCATTTTACTCAAACTGTCCGACGTATCGATTCATAAAGCATAAATCATAAAACTAGACTGTCGGTTCTACGATTTTGCCAAATGTGCTGCTTGTAGCTCCAGAAACGTGACCTGTAGAGAAGTCTGAATTTTGGATTAAAAGTTTACGGATTTTTTGGCCACAATAGGCAGGAAAAGCCCTAAAAGTCCAATAGCTCAGTACAGTGGGTACAGTAAAGTGTTCCTGTGCTTCATTAAGCTTAAATTCATTAGGGTAATCATTACCTCTCCCTCTCAGTCTCAGAAGGACCCGATGCTGGTGGAGAAGATCATGAACGATCTGGACTCCAACAAAGACAACGAGGTGGACTTTAACGAGTTTGTGGTGTTGGTGGCGGCGCTGACCGTCGCCTGTAACGACTTCTTCCAGGAGGCGCAGAAAAACAAATGAACGGCCCCTCAGCAGCATGCAGTGGACGTTCCATGTTAGAAGTACATGCTAGAACCGTGTAGTGCTGTTAGCTCTCTGTATAGGTTTTGCTGCAGTCCCAGCCAACATGCCCGTGTGAGGCTCACAGGGGTGGAATGTGGGCTAGGTGGGTTCCAGATGGGCATGGGCTCTGAGTGGGTTTGTACATGTGTTGTTACTGGGACCCAGTTGGGATTCCCAAATGGGCCCAGTCCTTACAGTCCACCCTGATCTCACATGAGGCCCATCCAGGCTCTATGTGCAGTCTACAACCCAGATAGGACCCATGTTTAACCCTTCCTGGCCCAATCATTGACCCTGCTGGGCATCCATATGTGGGGCCAACATGGACAAAACGTTCTGGTTCCCAGTTGGGCGATCCCTACAGACCCCACATGGGCATGTTAACTGGGATATTAGGAAGTTGTATGGGTGTGTGTGTGTGTGTGTGTATGTATGCATGTGTGTGCTGAATCAGGATGCAATTTCATTCCCTAATGCTGAGATATGTTGACTAAATGGGCTTCTATAAAATCTTGACTGGTTTGGATTGTTTATTGGATTTTCTCACTGTAAACTGGGGGTCCTCTATAATTGGATATTAGTGCACTTGGCAGACAGCACCAACTAGTGTGCAACTCCAAAGATACAAAACCACTCTAAAGATAGAAAATATTTAATATTTTTAAAGAGAATAAAGCACCTCAGCTGGGCTCTGGAAAGATTCAGTAGTTCCTGTGTTTTCTGTGTCTGTTAATAACTGTTATTAATGTTATTAATGTAATAAATATGTACTACACTAATGATAACTAATAAACATACTTCTACTGGACCTGTCCTGGATGTGTACATGAGTTCTCAGGTGTTTCTTAAGGTGAGGGAAAATGTAATGGATACTTTTGTGGGTAAAAGGTTCGATTAGAACATCCTCATAACATTTACCAACCTCCATATAACCCGTTCCAGCCATCATAAGAACATGCAGCACTCTTCCCTTAGAATATGCCAACCATGCCCCACACCATGGACCAATCATCCCCTATAACATGGACCAATCATCCCCTATAACATGGACCAATCATCCCCTATAACATGGGTCAACCATCCCCTATAACATGGGTCAACCATGTCCCACAACATGGACCCAGTCAACCCCCTGGTAGGTCTGGTTCATAGAAGTCACCGTGCCGACCAGCCCCTCTCTTCCCTAGGTCATTCAGACCCTCTTGTAAGTCGTGTGTACCTTTTTTTGAAAAACCTTTGGTTAGAGACGGCCGGATGCCCCTCCCACATCATCAGCGGAGCTCTCAGTGATGTGACAAGCCGCCCTGCTGGAGCCTTAGCCCTGCGGTGCTACTGTCTTGCAGGAGGGCTTCAGTGGCGGTGGGAAACACGGTGGTCAGAAGACAGACGGCTATCATTAGAGCATGCTTCTGCGTCACACTGCCGCTGTAGGCTGGGCAGAACTCCAGGGGGCTCATTATCAATTACAGACGCTCCCTTACCTGCCATCTCACAGACACGCTCGTTCAGTTAGACCGCAGCTCAGCGCTAGATGACTGCATCAACATGATGCATGATGGGTTTTTTTTCATTATATTTATAAACATCATATATGTAGTATACATATGAAAATGTTGGTACCCCTCAGTTAAAAAAAAAAACAAAACATAATGGTCACAGAAATAACTTGAATCAGACAAAAGTAATAATAAATAAAAATTCTATTAAAATTAACCAATGAAAGTCAGACATTGATTTTCAACCTTCTTTATGGAAGCGTTACCTTTAAAGAACCCTTAAAGACCCTTTGTTAAGGGCGTACATGATGAGTATTTGCTCAGTAAAAGGCTGATGTTATAATAAACACACAGTGAAAACATGAGAACAGTAAGCAGTACTTTAACCAGCTCTGGTTTATCCAACAAATACCTGGATTGACTAATTTCACAGACCCATGCTTGGTGGCGTCCCGGGAGAAATCTGGAACCAACCCGTGGTTTTTATTTGCATCTGTTCCATGGTTCTAAGGTGTTCTAAATGGGTTGGGCTCCTGTTCTTGGGAGCGCGAGACAGAAGACGGATACCGGCTCTGTTAAAGGTACCGTGAGTAATCAGTGGGGGAACGTGTGAAGAAGCCTTGGTGAGCAGCCTGTCAGACCCCATCAGAGTAATGGGGGGTCTGATGAAGCTGATGATTGGTGTCCTGCGCGAGTGTCAGAGTGGGATTAACGTCAGCGCGAGAGCGCTAACAGAAAGACCGGTGTATGTGTGTGAGTCTTAAATATCAACAACAGTTTTTATTAAGAACAGTGATGGACTGTTCACTGCTCTCCACAACTACATTCACCTATACCTTCACCTGCTCATCTGTAGACCTGCACCAGTCCTCTGAAGGAGGTATAGACCTCTAAAGGTCAGGTCCTACAGTAAGGACCTCTGAGGATCAGGTCCTACGGTAAGGACCTCTGAGGATCAGGTCCTACGGTAAAGACCTCTAAAGATCAGACATATGAATATGAGGTCTACAGTAAAGACCTCTGAAGGTCAGGTTCTATGGTAAGGACCTCTAAAGAGGACACTGAAAGACAGGAAGAGGACGAGGACATTGTGGAGTTTCTGAAGGACAGGTCGTGCTCAGGCTGGTTGCAGTGATGTAATGGCTCTGAAGGAGCCGTCAGTCAAAAGCAGTATTATTTTTCTTTCTCCGAAGGACGGTCGAGCGTCTGGATACAGGAGCGTGACGGAGGGCGAGCAAACAGCGCTCCTCGTCGTGACGGACGGCCAGCATGACTTTGGCTATTTCTGCAACGTCCTACGGTGGAGAGACGGCGCACACTTCCTCTGATTTAAAAAGGCCCTCCTGGTTGAGAGGAGGCTATAAATAGGCAGTGATGAGAGGATCTGTGACACCGTAATTGACTGCATTCTCATAATGACCTTTAATCATCTTCCTTTCATTTGCAGCAAAAATTACATCTTGCTTTCCTCTCGACTGACTGTCTCGCTCACTCTCTCGCTCGCTCGCTCTTTCTTTCCAATCTAACTCCGACCCGAAGCTTCTTACTGCCGTCGCTCAGACCTCAATCATCAATAACCAAACACAATGAATCATACACTATGTGTCCAAAAGTTTGTGGACACCCCTTTTTACAAATGCATTCAGCTACTTCAACCCCACTGAATCTTGGGGTTTATTATTGGGTGATCCAAAAGTGGTGTTTTTTTTAGCAGGTTTCTCGGGAATGATGGCGGTGGATGAGGGAGTCAATCAATTAATCAAATCCTCACAGCAATGCTCCTCCAAAAACTAGTAGAGAGAGAGTTTAATACTCTTGATTTCAGAAGAATCAGGTGTCCCAATACTTTTGTAGGTGTATGTATATATTTGAACATCACCACCACCACCTCCACGAGGCCCAAAAAGCTCGGAGAGCAGAATTTAAAGGGTCAAAAAGACCAAAAAAAATTAAAAATAAGAACCCCAATCCTCTCAGTGGTCATGGCGCGAGGGAACACTCTGTCCAGTCCGCCCTGAATGGACTCCTACCTCGGGCATTGTGGCGGGCTGATAGCCGCAGGCGGGAGAGATACGGCTGACAGGTCCATATTGAGAGACGGAGAGATAAGGACTTTGCAACGCTTCACTGCTGAGACCAATGCAGGGGTCCCATTAACGCCGGGCAGTGGGAGGGTGTGTAAGTGTGTGTGTGTAAGTGTGTGTGTGCGCGCGAGAGAGAGATTTGATTAGTACTGGCGGAGTCGACAGCAGAGATTCCTCATGGGCTGGAGTGGAGGATAAGAGCGAGGGGAAGTGGGGGCAGGGGGGCAGAAAGTTCAAAGACACTGTGCGACACAGTGTTGGTCACATGGTTGTGGGTTCACTACCTAGGTAGCTGCCACCGATTGGTCAGGACTTAACGATACATGCAAAAGTCGTGCTCTCTCTGACTCTGGCCGCCGATGGCAGAGCACCCTAGCGGCGGCCACTGAGCCACCCGGAGCTCCCGCAACTTGCGTTTTTCGCCAGACTATCGGGTTTCAGAGCCCGCGAGGGAGCAGGGCAGGGAGTTACGGAGACGGAAGCGAATGAGAATGGGAGATAAAGGGAGAACGAGCGGCAGAGGGGCGGGGAGCTCATGTTGCAGGCCTCGTTATCCGTTTCCCAGCGTTCCCCGTCAGAACCTCTCACTGTGATTTATCAGAGGCAGAGAAACCCCGGCCCGCTCCTCTTATCTCAGCACACACCTTCCCTCCATCCGTCCACTCCTCCGTCAGCCAGCGCCTCGCCGCCTTGCCACTTCTCGTTAAGAGTGAGCGATACCGGAAAAACGGGTGGACCCATCTGTCTCAACACTCACAAATACTCACACACAATTTCTGACGAGCGTGCCGGCTGCCGGAGGAGACCAGCGTTAAGGCCTTACTATCCTAGTGGTAGGGGGCGCTAAAGTACGACGAGCAAAATGTGAATGCGTAATTAATTCCGGCTGACATGGAATCTCCGAAAATCCGCCCCAGGATATTCGAACTTTCCGGACCTGGATCCTCTCCGGTTTCACTCCTCCTGTTTTATTAAAGGACTGGTTTCATCATTTAGTTGCTCCAGACAGTAAACATGCCATATATCAGATCAGGTGATGATGATGATGAGGCTGAGAGTGACGGTGAAGGTGACGCTCGTCTCTGCAGGGATGAACCCTCGGGGCTCCGCGGTCAGCGAGCGTCCGGCTGTGCCAAACACGTCACGTCGTCCCAAATCATCCCAAATCTGCTCGCTGCTTTCACACCCTCACAGCCGTACACAGGAGGGGGGGGAGGGGGATGGGGTCAACACCTAAGTCTGACACGTGAAGAGCAGCGCTCGTGTGTGTGTGTGTGTGTGTGTGTGTGTGTGTGTGTGTGTGTGTGTGTGTGCATCCTTTGATGGTTGTCTGATTGTGGAAACAAAGCTGGTGTCCTCCATAGAGCTTTGTGTGTGTGTGGGGCGCGCTCCATAGGGCTTTGCATCACTTGACTCTGCTCATTCATGCTAAATCGAGTGTTTAGAGACACACACACACACACACACACACACACACACACACACACACACACACTCACACACAATCCCATCCAACAGTGACGCAAGCTGTGCCATCACAGTGTTTCCGCTGATCCTGTGCAATAGCGGAGGTGCTAGAAATATACAGATGCACTACATGTCCAAAAGTTTGTGGACACCCCTTCTTACAAATGCACTCAGCTACTCTAAGTTGCGTCCCTTGCTATTATAACCTATTGGCTCCATGCTGCCGAATGTCAGGCGTGGGCTAGAGGGGTATAAAGCCCCCAGCATTGAGCTGTGGGGCAGTGGAACTGCTGGGGAGTTGGGGGTGGTGATCATCCATCCATGCATCCAACGTTAAAACCCTTGAAGAAACAGTGAAGGCAGGTGTCCCAATACTTTTGTCCATCTAGATTCTCAGCAACATTAGGCCTATGGTTAGTGTTAGGGCCGGCACTGGGTTTAGAATCAGAGTAAGGGGGGTGGATTTTGGGTTGAGGGTAGCAGCAGGATTTGAGAACTCTGGAGAACCCTGGAGAACCGTGTGGTGGACAGTGGGCATGGGCAGCGGCCCCCAAATGTTTATTATACGCTATAAATGTTTATATTATATTCGCTATATTGGTCAGTCCAACCAGTAAACCCCTGCCTGGAAGCTGGAGGGCGAGGGGCTGAGCGGAGCCTCATGGAGTAGAATCTCGACAGCGCGAGAGAGTGCGGAGAGTGCGGAGAGCGCTGGAGGCTCTGCAGTGTTCGAGCTCTGCGCTGGTGCTCTGGGAGGTGAGGCTCAGCGGGGCTGCAGATGATCTGCTAAACTGGCACGAAGACCGAAGGTTCCAGAGCCAGCGGCCAACTTTCCGCTGCCGCTGTGTGCCGGAGCAGGAGGCTCGGATCGGGATTATGCACAGAAGCGTAAACCCGGCTCTGGAGGCTCACTCGGAGGGTCTTCTCCCAGAGATCCTCTCTGCTGTTCCAGCTTTACTGCCACCGTTCCTCCACTCACCTCATTGTGAGCTTTGACTGGACGCACAGTTTCTACAGAGCAGTGCGTTTCTCTGGATTTTGGAACAAATACCCTTGGGGGGCGCTATGGCAACCGTACAGTGGCAACAACCTAGGACCAACATTAAATCCCCCAGGAAAACATAGCAACCATGCATGATGCAATATCAACCACCTAGCAACACCACAGAAACCACCTGGGATACCATAGCAACTTCCAAGCAACGCCATAGCAATGCCTGGAAGTAGGAGCTCCTTTACCTGCCCAGCCATTAACCCATTCACTACAGCTTCCATATGGCAAACCACTTAGGAAACAATATAACCAGCTGGGATACCATTGCAACCACCTAGCAACGCCATAGCAATGAGCTAACATCATAGGAATCACCTGGAATACCACTGCAACCCTGTAGCCACAGTCTGGTATCCACCCAGAAATCATCCAACCATAATGCTTACATTATAGCACCCATATAAACAACCACCTGGGATACCATAGCAACTTCCTAGCAACTCCATAGCATCACCTGGAATGCCATATTAATGGCTGGAAATAGGAACCACTTTAGCTCCCCAGCCATTAGACGTACACTATAGCACAGACACAGCAGCAACATAACCACCTGAGAGCCCATAGCAACTGCTTAGTCACACCATAGCAACCACCTAGCAACTACCTGGGATACCATAGTGCCCATCTAGCAACACCATAGCAACCATGTGTGATTCCATTTCAGGCACCAAGCCTCACCATAGCAACCAGCTAACACCATAAAAATCACCTGGAATACCAGTGCGACGCCATAGCCACAGTCTGGCAACAGTCTGCGCAACCATAACTCTATCATAACACCCATATAAACAGCCACATGGGATACCATAGCAACTGCCTAGCAACATCACAGCAACTTCATGTGATGCCATATCAAGCACCTAGCATCACCATGGCAACCAGCTAACACCATAGAGATTCTCTGGAATACCACATTAACCACATAGCAACATCCTGGAAGCCATCTGGACGTGGGACGCCTGGTCAGTTCGGTTTGAGTGGCCGGAAGAGATCAACCTTCAGGCCACAAAAACAGAGGAACACGCTTGCTGTGAGCTGGTGATGGAACACAGCCGGACTCTTCAGAAGCCCTCTCTGACCACTGACCACATTCTCAGCTCTGCGTACGAGAGCACCCCCACACACACACACACTCCAAGTGAGAGAGTGTGAGAGGTTCTTTTGACTTTTGGTTCCTCTCAGAGGTTCTTCCTCATGCTCCAAGAGCGGTTCTCTTCTAGAGGCTTGAGTCCTCTTGGAGGTTCTTCTTCATCTTGGTTCTGCTCAGTGGTTCTTCACCATGCTCATGGAGATGTTCTCCTTTTAAATCTTGGTTCCTTTCAGGGTTTCCTTTTCATGTTTAGATCATTTATTTTTAGTCTTGGTTCCTCTCAGAGGTTCTTCCTCATCCTCCTAGAGCGGTTCTTCGTTTGAGGCTTGGTTTCTTTTAGAGCTTCTACCTTGTGCTACTAGAGATATCCTCCATTTGAGGCTTGGTTCCTCTCAGGGGTTCTTCCTCATGCTCCTAGAGAGGTTCTCCGCTTGAGGCTTTAGTCCTCTTGGAGGTTCTTTTACATCTTGGTTCTGCTCAGTGGTTCCTCACCATGCTCGTGGAGAGGTTCTCCTTTTAAATCTTGGTTCCTTTCAGGGTTTTGAGAGGGTTCCTCTGGGTTCTTCTCAAAAGGTTCTTCGAACGGTTCTCCTTTTGAGTGTTTCACAGGCTAGAGGAGTCAAAGCTGTCTGGGCAGGATCTAGAACCGCCTCTGGTTTCCGGACCACATGCTTGAACATTAGAGTGTGGGCATTGCTGCCGGAACAGAGGGTCTCTGATATGACAGCAGCCCCTAGCCCCTTTCATCTTCATCATCTTCATCATCAGCCACTGTTAGTCCCCGTCGAGCCGCCCTGGCAAACAGGAAGCAGGTTGTTACCTTAATCACTCAACAACACCCTCCTCCCTTCACCTGCTCCATCTTTCCACTCATCTCCTCTCCCCGTCCCCCCGTATCTCCACCTCCGCCTCCGCCGGGTGAGTCATGTGAGTTATGGCTCCGTCACACGGAAGACCAATGAAACTCAGGCTGAACTCTGCTGCGTTTTCCAGAATGACCTAACTGCTCCCTGCGCCTCGAGATAACCAGGGCGACGGAGGGGGACACTAAGCCTGTCCTGCATTAATACGGCACCGGAGCGTCCCCACCCAGGGGACGCCGGCCTGCAGAGACGGGCAGACAGCGGCTGGATAATGAGGAAGTGTGGACGGTGCAGATCAGGGTTCTACACTATATCCACCCCCAGAGGTCACAACCCCCCTCCACCACGTCCACGGCCTCCCCAAACGGCCTCCTATTACTTCCGTCTTCCAGCATCAGCTGACGTGGTCTTTAACGGCCTGTGGCCTGATAGCTTTAGCCGACATCACCAGCAGGGGGCGGCGTTGTGCCCTGGAGCATCTCCAGGTCATTTCGGAGCATTTCTATTGGTCCATTTATCAGGGAATTCTGGCAGATTGCCAGACCCACATTATGGAGAAAGCCATGGTGTGTGTGATACTTCAGGGAGGAGAACCTGGGGGGACGGGGGACAGGGGACGGGGATGTGACTGGGTGTGTTTTGGTGCACTGTGGGAATAAAGTTGCTCCCAGCAACCCTTAGCAGTGGAGATCCAACACCTGACCCACTGCACCACCAGCAGCAGCAGCAAGGCAACAGGTGGAGCTGCACCCCTAAGAATGAGGGGAAAAAGGCAGGAAAACCAAACAAAGGGGACGCAAAGACGGTGCAGCTCAGCCAGCACGGACACCACCTGTCCCTCACAGCTCCTCAATCAATGAACCTGAAGATCAAAGCTCCCTTTGAACTCTTTGATAACTGAGCTGAGACCTCTGTCTTGTCTTGTCTTGTCTTGTCTTGTCTTGTCTTGTCTTGTCTTGTCTTGTCTTGTCTTGTCTTGTCTTGTCTTGTGTACCGTACCGGTCACCCCTCTACAAAGGTGTGACGAGGGCGGGGTCTTTCCCCCAGCCTTAAATGCTGTGACCACCAGGTGCGCCTGGTTGGCTCTGATTACCCCTGATTACCCCGAGGGATTCTGGGAGTTGGAGTTCTCTTGGGTAACAGTGTCCCGCTGCCGTCGCCCTCTGCTGGTAGGCGGCAGCACAGCAGGCCACCTTTGCCTTGTTGGGTTGAGGGGGGTGCTTTACACCCCTCTATAGGCAGTCCAGCAGATGGTCCTAATCTATTGGCAGTACTTCTTAGACCTAGACAGGCTGTGTGTGATGGGGGCTTGTATGCACTCGTTAGAAAGGGGGTGTCCACAAACTTTTGGACATGCAGTGTAAGTGCAGGGCGCGTGCTCTGTGGTGGAGAGAGGCCCGTACACTCTCTCGCGCTCTCTCTCACGCTCTCTCTCTCTCGCGCGCTCTCTCTCTCTCCCTGGTGAAGCACGTGAGTAGGTGGAGTAATTTCCGACTCGGCGGTGATCTTTCCGTTGATGCGCGCGGCGGGGGACCGGCGCAGCTGCTTCACCTCTCGCGCGCCCCCGCCGGGAATTTCAGATCGTTATCAATTAATCCCGCTAAAGTCTCTGTGGCGCGCGGCGCTTCCGACCGGGCTAACGCACGCTGCGACCTTTAATCAAGCGCGAGCCCGCGGGTCTCATTAAAACCTGCCGAGGGGAGCGCAGCCCCCCCGACGGGCGCGCGGATTACCGCGTGCGGCTAACAGCGGCTCTTACGCGGGTGAGTCACTCCCGGGAAACTCGCCGCGATCTGTGACATCAGAGGCCAAGCCGGCGCGCGAGTCTGGAGACCTGGCCTGCAGAACAGGGAACTGTGGGTAAGGACAGGCCTGTCCCCCTGTCCCCGGTGCTGATCCAGGACCCGCCCCTCCGGACTCCTGACTGGTGTGGGAGAAGGGCCCGGTTCTGGTTCTGGTTCTGGTTCTGAAGGGCCGAGGCTCTGCTCACCCAGCTCATTTCACTGCTCCAGCTCACCTGAGTTACTTCACCTGCTGCACCTACTGTGATGCCCGTCATCATTCATCCATTAATAAGTTTATTCATTCAATTAATTAAAAAATAAATAAGTTCTGAAACAGAAAGAAATTAAATGAAAGAAAGAAAAGTTTTAAAAAATAAATAAATAAAAATAAATAAAGGATCCAGTAAAGTTATACAGATAAATAAATAAATAAACAAAAAAGGTTCTAAACCAAATTAAAATAATAATAAAGTAAGAAAATAAAATAAATATTCTAAAGATTCTAGTAAAGTTCTAAAAACTAAATAAAATAAACATCAAGTAAGAAAACTAACTAAAACTAAATAAAAATATTCTAGTAAAGTCCCAAAAATAAATAAATAAATAAATAAATAAAAGCTTCTAGTAAAGTTTTGAAAAATAAATGCATGCAATAACAATAATAAAGAAAAGTTTTAAACATAATAAAACTAAATGTAATCAATATAATACTAATTAAAATAAATAAATAAAAAAAGAAAGAACAAAGTTAAAATAAATACTTATATTATTTTTTATTTTTTATTTTTTATTATTTTTTATATTATTTTTAATTTTTATATTATAAAAGATAAAAGTTCTGAAGTTCTAGTAAAGTCTAAAAAAGAATTAAAATGAAAATAAAGGACTAAAAAGGTTCTAGGAAAGTTCTAGCAGCTGACTTTTGATTTCTGGAACTTTTGGTGCTTTTGTCTTTGATTTGTTTGTTTGAAGAACAGAAAAGAAGCTGTGACTGATAACCAGCGATTACAATCATTACAGGTGATTAGAGCCGAGATCATTAATCATTCATCTACTGCAGCTGATCCATTACTGATTACTCCACCCTCAGCTGAGTGAGAGTGTGTGTGTGTGTGTGTGAGTGAGAGTGTGTGTGTGTGTGTGTGAGTGTGTGTGTGAGTGAGTATGAGTGAGTGTGTGTGAGTGAGTGGGTGTGAGTAAGTGTGTGTGTGTGTGTTAGAGTGTGAGTGTGTGTGAGAGTGTGTGAGTGAGAGTGTGTGTGATAGTGTGTGTGAGAGTGAGTGTGTGTGAGTGAGAGTGTGTGTGAGAGTGTGTGTGTGTGAGTGAGAGTGTGTGTGTGTGAGAGTGTGTGAGAGTGTGTGTGAGAGTGTGTGTGAGTGTGTGTGTGAGAGTGTGTGTGTGAGAGTGAGAGTGTGTGTGCGAGTGTGTGTGTGAGAGTGTGTGAGAGTGTGTGTGTGTGTGAGTGAGAGTGTGTGCGAGTGTGTGTGAGAGTGTGTGTGTGTGTGAGTGAGTGTGTGAGTGTGTGTGTGAGAGTGTGTGTATGTGTGTCTGAGAGAGTGTGAGAGTGTGTGTGTGTGAGTGAGAGTGTGTGTGTGAGTGTGTGTGTGAGAGTGTGTGAGTGTGTGTGTGAGAGTGTGTGTATGTGTGTCTGAGAGAGTGTGAGAGTGTGAGTGTGTGAGTGAGAGTGTGTGTGTGTGTGAAGGTTAGTAATCTCAGCAGATCAGAGGGAGAGGGTCTCTCTGTTGTTTATTAGGTGGAAATGAGATCAGAGAGTCGGGCTGGTTTGCTTTGATCATGCAGACTGATTTTATTACAAAACTTGTTTAATACAAATAAATACAGACAGAAACATTTCTTCACTGGATTTACGTCCCCCCTCGTCCCCCCTCGTCCCCCCTCACCCCCCCATCACCCACCACCCCCACCGCTGTGAGCGTAACCCCGGCAGCCATATCACCCATATAACTGTGAGTGTCAGAGCAGCAGGTCGGGGGCGAGGGGGCGAGGGTCTGCATTTTCCTTTTTTTCACATCCGCAAACAAACAAACAAACAAACAAACAAACAAAGAGAACACTGGTCAAATCATTAGCAGTGAGCACAAAACACAGGAGGCTTCTCTTTATTTCTTTACTTCACTTCAGCCACAGACTGGACCGGTACAGGGTCAAGATTCTCTCCAAGAGGAAACATGAAAAAAATAAAGACCAGAAAAATCATACAAAATAAATAATCTCTGACAGAAAATATTAATATTAATAATAATAATAATAATAATAATAATAATAATGTACAATAGCCACCCCAGAACTTCAGCAATATCAGCCTCCAGGTAGCCTGGAACCCAGTGACCAATGCAAGGACACTAAAATGAGAGAGAGAGAGAGCGAGAGAGAGAGAGAGAGAGAGAGAGAGAGGTCCTGACTCGCCCTTTATCCACTTAAACACACGTCCTCCACACTGTTCCCCTTCAGCTTCTGCAGCTCCTGGCCGCCCAGTAGCCGGTACTGGAAAGTGACCCGATTCACAAACTTCCCGCTGGAGACCATCCTGACCACCGTGTTATCACAGCCTACTTTCAGCTGGGCTGCGGGACAAACACACACACACACACACACACACACACACAGAGGTTCAGAGTGGGAACAGAATCGGCAGAGAGAGAGAGAGAGAGAGAGAAAGGGCAAGAGAGGACGAGAGAGGGGTCTCACCTGGTCCGTTGAAGGAGTAACAGAGATCTGCCATGGGGAACATTTTGGAGGGGTCGACCCCTTTACCCCCCAGGAGTTCCACGAAATCCCCCGCACCCACACACCCGGGCACCGAGCGCTGCACAGGAAACAGAGAGCAAACAGACCCACATCACTCAACTGACCGGTTAAAGGCGTCAGGGTCCGGTTCTGGCCCTGAAGACCCTCTCTGCTGCTCCAGCACACCTGACTCAGGGCGAGCCCTAATCCTGTACACCTGACCCGGCTTGCTGGGGCTCTCGGGGCAGCTGAGATGGACTGCGGCTGGACGGAGGCTCTGCAGGGCGCGGGTCCTCCAGGACCGGGTCTGGTCAGCCCTGATCAGCGGTTCCGCTGCGATTCTCTGCCCTGGCCGAGACTCGCCAGTTCTCCCGATGCCAGGCTGCTTCCGGCTCTGCTCCTGCCCAGCTGCAGCGTCTGCAGAGCGGCCGAGGCTTTGAAGCCCAGAAAAGCTCCATGAGATTCCATTATGGAATCAACCGGACTCACTGGACCAGGGGCTGCCAACCCGGGCCCACGAGTCCAGGACAGGGAACTCGGAAATGTGCAGAGCGGGGTTCTACAGAGCCGGGACTGGATTTCAAAGGGGGGTCGAGTCATGAACTAGCTCCTGAACAAGCCCCTCATCTACTGGAGCAGGGGTGTTAAGTGTGGGATCTCCAGAACCAGAACCAGGACCAGGACCAGGCTTAAAACTGCTCTATCTGCTGGGGGCCTCGGCCAGGCGTCTGCAGAGCTCACCTTCAGGTCATTGTGGTGTCCAAGGCTGAGCTCTCCGATCTGGATCTCCACCGGGTAAATGATGGAGTAACTGCAGTTCCTGTGCTGCTGCGGGATAACCATACTGAACCTGCCCTCTGGAGTCTGAGAGATCACATTACATGCTGGAGAGAGAGAGAGAGAGAGATACAGAGAGAGAGAGAGAGAGAGAGAGAGAGAGAGAGAGAGAGGGAGAGAGAGAGAGAGAGAGATACAGAGAGAGAGAAAGAGAGAGAGATACAGAGAGATACAGAGAGAGAGAAAGAGAGAGAGAGATACAGAGAGATACACAGAGAGAGAGAGAGAGAGAGAGAGAGAGAGAGAGAGAGATACAGAGAGCGGGAGAGAGAGAGAGAGAGAGAGAGAGAAAGAGAAAGAGAAAGAGAGAGAGAGCGGGAGAGAGAGAGAGAGAGAAAAAGAGAGAGAGAGAGAAAGAGAGAGAGAGAGAAAGAGAGAGAGAGAAAAAGAGAGAGAGACAGATGGTAGGAAAGAAGAGCAACGTTTAGACAAAAGTATTTGGAATAATAATAATAATAATAATCCTGCTTTTATTGGAGTAACTGTCTCTACTGTCCAGGGAAAAGGCCTTCTACTACTACTACTACTACTACTACTACTGTTAGTGAGGTCAGGATGTTGATCAGGATGGTGATCAGCACCCCACCTCATCCCATCCACCCAAAAAAGTACTGGATGGAGCTCCACCACCCTCATTTCAGAGAACACAGGTCTCTCAATCCAGGACCACTGTCCTCACTCACGGGACAGTCCCTGCAATGTCCAAACGAAGTGTTCACACTACAAAGAGGACCCAGATGCTTTGATCTCCGGTCTTTGATCAACCTAAAGAAAGAGCGGATCGGCGGAGGGCGTGAGCTCCACTTACGGAAGGGGTTGAGGACTTTGCGGAAGGTGACGGTGAAGCTGCTCCCTGACTGGTGGAGCCTGAAGAACACCATGGCAACGTTCTGAGAGGAGCGCACGATTGGCTGAGCCTCCCCGCTGTCGCAGTAGTCCGAGTAGCGCTCGTAGAGAGGAAGCGGGTGGTCCTGAGAGCTCGGGAACTTCTCGCCCTTCATCACCCAGCCGTCAAACACCTGGGCAGAGGAGGAGAGAGAGGAAGGCTCGGGTTACAGTCCACGCCCACCCGCTGCGGCGGAACCCGCAATCTGATTGGCTGAGAGGCATTTTAGGAGGGGCAGTAACTCCAGATGATGAGGCTGTAACCGTACCGGATTTCACCGGGTACAGCTTTAGTAGTAGTATTATTATTAGTATTAATATTATTATGAATATTATTATTATTAGTAGTAGTCGTAGTAGTAGTAGTATGAATATTATTATTATTAGTAGTAGTAGTAGTAGTATTAATATTATTATTATTATTATTATTAATAATAATATTAGTAGTAGTATTGTTGTTTGTTGTTGTTCAGATTCAGGTTTTTGACTTTACAGATGTTTACCTATTTTATAACTAAACCAGATGCATCCTCACATCACAGTATTACACTCTACACACAACATACATATACACACACACAAACACACACACACACACACACACACACACACACACCATACATTATATACACACTCACTATACACACTACACATACACTACAAACACTACACACTCTCTCTGTATATATACTCACACACTTACAATACACTATATATATATACACACACACACACTCACTATACATACACTATACACTCTATACATTATATATACACACACATTATACACACTCACTATACACTCTATATATACACACACACTCACTATACACTCTATACACTCTATACATTATATATACACACACACACATTATACACACTCACTATACACTCTATATATACACACACACTCACTATACACTCTATACATTATATATACACACACATTATACACACTCACTATACACTCTATATATACACACACTCACTATACACTCTATACATTGTATATACACACACATTATACATACTCACTATACACTCTATATATACACACACACTCACTATACACTCTATACACTCTATACATTATATATACACACACACATTATACACACTCACTATACACTCTATATATACACACACACTCACTATACACTCTATACATTATATATACACACACATTATACACACTCACTATACACTCTATATATACACACACTCACTATACACTCTATACACTCTATACATTGTATATACACACACATTATACACACTCACTATACACTCTATATATACACACACACTCACTATACACTCTATACACTCTATACATTATATATACACACACACATTATACACACTCACTATACACTCTATATATACACACACACTCACTATACACTCTATACATTATATATACACACACATTATACACACTCACTATACACTCTATATATACACACACTCACTATACACTCTATACACTCTATACATTGTATATACACACACACATTATACACACTCACTATACACTCTATATATACACACACACTCACTATACACTCTATACACTCTATACATTATATATACACACACATTATACACACTCACTATACACTCTATATATACACACACACTCACTATACACTCTATACACTCTATACATTGTATATACACACACACATTATACACACTCACTATACACTCTATATATACACACACACTCACTATACACTCTATACATTATATATACACACACATTATACACACTCACTATACACTCTATATATACACACACACTCACTATACACTCTATACACTCTATACATTATATATACACACACATTATACACACTCACTATACACTCTATATATACACACACACTCACTATACACTCTATATATACACACACACTCACTATACACTCTATACATTATATATACACACATTATACACACTCACTGTACACTCTATATGTACACACACACACTCACTCACTATACATACACTACACACTCTATACATTATATATACACACACATTATACACACTCACTATACACTCTATATGTACATACACACACTACACATTCTACACACCATACACTCTACACACACACTATTCATACTCTATTCATACACTATACACCCATATACACTGTACAAACGCTATACACACACTGGACATCCACATACATTATAAACACTCCACACACACACACACACACTTTAATACCAGTATTAGCATCAGATACCAAAGTCTACCTACAACCAGTGAACCCCTGCAGACCCCCCCACCCCTTCTCTCTCACTGACCTCAGGGCAATACATTAAAGTACCCTGCATCTCAAACATCGACCTAGAACCTCGGGTTCTGAACGCAAGCGATACAAGAAAAGTGCTGCCGGCGGGGCGAGGGTTTCTACTGACGTTTCACCAGCACAAGAACACGGTTCTAGAACGGTTAGTCATAGTACAGTCCAAGAACCCTGTTCCCAGTCCTCCCAGCCCTCCCAGCCCCACAGCCCTCCACAGTCCCCCACAGCCCTCCACAGTCCTCCACAGCCCTCCACAGTCCCCCACAGCCCTCCAGAGTCCCCCACAGCCCTCCACAGCCCTCCACAGCCCTCCACAGTCCCCCACAGCCCTCCACAGTCCTCCACAGCCCTCCACAGCCCTCCCAGCCCCACAGCCCTCCACAGTCCACCCAGCCCTCCACAGCCCTCCACAGTCCTCCCAGCCCTCCACAGTCCTCCCAGCCCTCCACAGCCCTCCACAGCCCTCCACAGTCCTCCCAGCCCTCCACAGCCCTCCACAGTCCTCCACAGTCCTCCACAGTCCTCCCAGCCCTCCACAGCCCTCCCAGCCCTCCCAGTCCTCCACAGCCCTCCACAGTCCTCCCAGCCCTCCACAGTCCTCCCAGCCCTTCACAGTCCTCCCAGCCCTCCTCAGCCCTCCACAGCCCTCCACAGCCCTCCCAGCCCTCCACAGTCCTCCCAGCCCTCCACAGTCTTCCACGGCCCTCCCAGCCCTCCACAGCCCTCCCAGTCCTCCACAGTCCTCCCAGTCCTCCACAGTCCTCCCAGTCCTCCACAGTCCTCCACAGCCCTCCACAGTCCTCCACAGTCCTCCCAGTCCTCCACAGTCCTCCCAGCCCTCCACAGTCCTCCCAGTCCTCCACAGTCCTCCCAGCCCTCCACAGTCCTCCACAGCCCTCCACAGCCCTCCACAGTCCTCCACAGTCCTCCCAGCCCTCCCAGCCCTCCACAGTCCTCCACAGTCCTCCCAGCCCTCCACAGCCCTCCACAGCCCTCCACAGTCCTCCCAGTCCTCCCAGCTCCCCCTCCCTGGGTTTATAAAGAGAACCAAGACCAACTGAAATCCAACATCTGTCCAACACTGCAGCTCGAGGTTGACCAAACGTTAATTTTATGACAGATGTCTGGTTTCCATGCAAAATTCAACATCTTAAATTAGCGTTGGGTTTTAAAGAGAACAGAAACAACCCAAAATTCAACATCTGTTCAACGTTGGAGCTCGATGTCGAGCTAATGTTCGTTTTCTCACATACGTGACTCTGACTTCCAGCAAGAATCTATCATCCGTTCAGCACTGGAGCTCGATATCGACCCAACGTTTATTTTATGACAGATGTCTGACTCCGGTTTCCAACTGAAGTTTTAACATCTGTCCAACATTGGAGCTCGAGGTCAGCCCAGCGTTGGTTTTGGACAGATGCTCCTGTGTTGTTGGTCAGATGTTTTATGATGAGGCTTAATCTCTTCATCACTCAGTGACCCCCTTGGACCCCCTCCCAACCTGGCTTCGTCTTTAGTCTGTCAGTAAGCAGACGAGCTGGGTTCCTGCAGGCTGTGTTTGAGAGACTGTACTTCACTGTACGCTTCTTTTCACCTCATTTTAAGGCATTTCTGCTAATTTTCATTCAACTAAACTGAAGGATCTGTCGACTGTGGCCAAATTCACTGGATTAAAAAAGAGTCCAAATGAAAAACATGAAGTTAAAAACAAAAAAAGGATAAGGAGAAATTGAACACATTTAAATTGAATTAAATCAATTATTATTATTATTATTATTATTATTATTATTAATATTAATATCATATATCTCCCTGGAGAGACTATAATATTATAATCTAATAACCTACACATGCAGACCACACTCCAGATGATTTATATATATATATATAGACACATGCGATATAAGATGGACCACAAGCCTACCGTGTGTGTGTGTGTGTGTGTGTGTGTGTGTGTGTGTGTGTCCATACGATCACTGCAACATCTAAAGCTCATTCATTGGCTCTGCTCATCCTCAGTCTGCTCTATAACTCTCACAGCTCTGGTTTCTGAGGCTGTTTTTGTATAAATACTCAAATATTTAATTACATGTATTAATTACATTTTACACTTTTTACCCTTTTTACATCCTTTAAGCCATTTTTTTTAATCTTCCAGTGGAATGAAACACTTTGGGTAGATAAAATGATCACACATGTAGCTGTGATGTCATGTTTATGTATATTTATATATTTATATGTATATAAAGCTCTAGAACCAGGGATTTTAACAATATATATATATATGTATATATATTTATTTATATGTATATAAAGCTCTAGAACCAGGGATTTTAACAGTATATATATATATATTTTTATTTATATAAAGCTCTAGAACCAGGGATTTTAACAGTATATATATATATTTATTTATTTATATGTATATAAAGCTCTAGAACCAGGGATTTTAACAGTATATATATATATTTATTTATTTATATGTATATAAAGCTCTAGAACCAGGGATTTTAACAGTATATATATATATTTATTTATTTATATGTATATAAAGCTCTAGAACCAGGGATTCTAACAGTATATATATCTTTATCTATGTGTATAGTGTTAAACTCAGCAGGCTCCTGACCCTGCTCCTGACAGAGGACCCACAGGGTGAGGAACCCCCCTGGTCCTGCAAGAGGGATGGTGGGTTTACTGAACGCTGGGCGTGACGGGGCGGTGCGGCGGACCCCTTACCTTCACGAAATCCCCTCCTCTGCAGTCGATGTCCACGGAGTCGTACTCGAGGCTGATGATGTCGGTGGGCTCGCCGATGAAGAAAGCGGCGCAGTTCAACTGCGGGCGGTCGGCCGTGAACGTGAACTGCCCCTCCACCGCCACCATGTCCAGACACCCTGAGAGGGGACACACGGACACAGAGCGGGACGTGAGAGACACGGCCAGGCTGGGAACCCCTCACAGGGACAGGGTGCAGATGGACGGACCCCACGGCCCCCCTCACTCTGACCGCAGGGTCGTGATCTGCCCGAGAGCCAACAGCACTGTGCTGCAGCTTAGCCTGGGGGGGGGCACCACCATTTCACACAGAAACTCACTTTCCCATCATCCCACTTACTCAGGGGGCGCCGGTAGACGTACTCGTCCGGCAGCTCGCGCTTCAGCTCGGAGTTTAGGAGAGAAAGTAGTCCCTCCGCGCTGATCTCGTTCTCCTGGAACAGAGGCGGGGTTAAGAGGCTTTGTGTGGCTTCATGCAGAGCTCAGCTCTCTGTCTGTCTCTGTCTGCAGCTTTAATGCATCTCTTTACTTTTTCATTTATATCATATTTTATAAACTATTTTCACGCGTTTAACGTCTTACTGCATCGGTCAGTTTCTCTGGACGCACTGTAACACCCACCCACCCAAACTTATCTGAACTTCAGCCCACGCGGGGGGTCTCCAGCCCCGCTCTGCAGGACCCTAATGAGCCCCCAGGTGCTCTGAAATTCCAGCACGGCGTGTTCGGCTCCCTCGAGAACCACCTTCATTAAAAACACCTGCGGACCAATACCAGGGACCTCCAGGGACCCCCAGGGACCCCCCCGCACCACCCAGCCACCGTCCCCCCCTCCCGTCCTTCCTCCTCCTCCTCCTCCTCCTCCTCCTCCTTACCTGCACGTCGATGTAGCGCCCGCGCCCCCGGAGCGCCGTCACGCTCAGCAGCAGAAAACACAAGTGCGCGCGCGAGCTGCCCGTCATCTCCGCCTCCGCAGGTCCGGATCTACTTCAGAGGGAAATAGCCGAGCCCTGCCTGCCTCGCGCCTTTTATACCCCACCCTCACCGGCGAGGAGGAGGAGGAGGAGGAAGAAGAGGAGGAGGAAAGGAGGGGGGGTGTGTGTGTAAATAAATAAATAAATAAATAAAATAAATAAATAAAGTGAAATAAAATAAAACTGCCTTGAAAGATCAATCGATACAGTGGGCGGGGCTCAGGGAAGCTCGGCCAATCAGATCACTCAGTTCTGAATTCCAATCCCCAAAAAATGCATTCAACATGATATATTAATAAAAGCAACAGTTTATTATTATTATTATTATTATTATTATTATTATTATTAATAATAATAATAATAATAATAATAATAATAACAAGAATATACATACATATGTTTAATCTTTAAAAATATATATATTTAATTATTAGGTAATTATGATAAACAATAACGAGGATATTGTCTATGAAATAATGCAATTATTTATGTAATTATTGAAATACTTTCATATTTTAAAAGTAATACAAAAAATCATAATAATACTTAATAATTAAGCAACTATGATTATGATGGCAATATTATTAACATTATTTGTATAATGTTAATAATAATAATAATAATAATAATAATAATAATAATAATAATGTTGCATTATCCAGCCCCTTTGCATTACCCCCCCCGCCCCCCCCCCAAAAAAAAACAACTGGCCCACCCCCGAGCGCAGGGCCTGTACCGCATGCTGTGGAGTCTGAATGGGTCTGACTCCGGTCACTACGGGGGCACCGCTGGCCCTGACGAGCGCAGGCACGGAGCGGAAGGCCTGTCACTGAGCGCCTCGCGGCTGAGCAGCCGGAGTTCATCCGGGGAACGGAGCGGCTGGGAGCCTCGTTATAGCCCTGCACCGCTCCACGTTTGCACACTGTGGTCAGTCCGCACGCAGACGAGCGGAAGCTCCATTAATGAACCCGTTAAAGAGGGTATTTTTAATCAGAGGGACGAGTGATAGTGACAGCGCCATGAGCCCAGCGGTCATGCACATCACCGAGGCATGTAGCCGAGCCCTGCCTTCCATTATTAGCGCTCTTGTTGGCAGGAAACAGAGCTGCAGTCCATCTGCAAAGTGACCGATAGGTCAGCTTTCCTACTGCTTAACTGGAGTTAGCATCATGCTACAGGTGGCTTTTCTCCTCGCTGTTCACGGTTCTCCACGTTACGGTTCCACCTCGTCTACCTCAGGTCAGGCCTGAGGTTCTGAGAGGCTATTGAACTGATGCCAGCTTTTCCTCTCAGCCTGACCTCCACAATTACTCCGCTCACTCACCCGAGTCGTGTAGCGCTCGGTCTCCCGTCGCACATTCATTTAGGAGTCAATAGCAGGGTACACGCCCTGTCAATCAAACACGAGCGCGTGAGCTCCAGCATGCGCCCCTGCAGACTGCGGGAATGTAGGTGTACGTGATGCTGCGTGCATCTGCCTGAATATCTGTGTGTGTGTGTGTATCTTTTTTAGTTGCATAGAAGTTATTTCATGTTCATGTTATTTCACAACAGTCTGTACATCAGTCTGTACATCAGTCTACATATCTGTCTATACAACAGTCTGTACATCAGTCTATACAACAGTCTGTACATCAGTCTACATATCTGTCTATAAAACAGTCTGTACATCAGTCTATACAACAGTCTGTACATCAGTCTGCACATCAGTCTACATATCTGTCTGTAAAACAGTCTGTACATCAGTCTGTAAAACAGTCTGTACATCAGTCTGTAAAACAGTCTGTACATCAGTCTGTAAAACAGTCTACATGTCAGTCTATAAAACAGTCTGTACATCAGTCTGTAAAACAGGCTGTACATCAGTCTGCATGTCAGTCTACATATCTGTCTATAAAACAGTCTGTACATCAGTCTGTAAAACAGTCTGTACATCAGTCTGCATGTCAGTCTGCATGTCAGTCTATAAAACAGTCTGTACATCAGTCTGTATGTCAGTCTATACATCAGTCTATAAAACAGTCTGTACATCAGTCTACACATCAGTCTATAAAATAGTCTGTACATCAGTTTACATATCAGTCTATACATCAGTCTACATATCAGATCAGATTGCTACAACTGAAATTAGCAGGAGTCAACATGGTCAACATTGTAGTAGCCAGCAGGGGATGGTAGTGGGTCAGCAGGGGTCAGTAAGAGGCAGCAGAAGCCAATTAAGTAGGGTCCAGTAAGATTTAATTGGGCCAGCATGAAACCGAGGCTAGCAGAGGACAGTGTGTCTAGCAGAGGACAGTGTGGCTAGCAGAGGACAGTGTGGCTAGCAGTGGACAGTGTGTCTAGCAGAGGACAGTGTGGCTAGCAGAGGCCAGCGTGGCTAGCAGAGGACAGCGTGGCTAGCAGAGGACAGCGTGTCTAGCAGAGGCCAGTGTGTCTAGCAGAGGACAGTGTGTCTAGCAGAGGCCAGTGTGGCTAGCAGAGGCCAGCGTGTCTAGCAGTGGACAGTGTGTATAGCAGAGGCCAGTGTGTCTAGCAGAGGCCAGTGTGTCTAGCAGAGGACAGTGTGTCTAGCAGTGGACAGTGTGTATAGCAGAGGCCAGTGTGTCTAGCAGAGGACAGTGTGGCTAGCAGAGGACAGTGTGGCTAGCAGAGGCCAGTAGGAGGCAGTAGGGGCAGCAACAGGGATGTGAATGAACCAACTGGTTCAACTATACTGAAGACCAGTGAAGGCCAGTAGGGACAAATAACGGCCAGAGGGAGTCCGTGTGCTTTTCCTACACACACACACACACACACACACACACACACACACACACACACACTCTCTCTCTCTCTCTCTCTTACTCATAAACAAACACATTCTACCAAAGGTGAGCAGAAAGGTTAGTTGTCTCCTGTGCACACATCTCCCTAACCCAGCAAGTGACATCTGTTGACCGGCGGGAGTCAGCCTGCCCGTCCAGCCTAGCCTGCATCCACCATCTCAGACCTCGGAGACACGGCGTAAGAGGGCAGTGCCGTGTTAGGAGCCGAGAAAGGTCAGAAGCATCCAAAATAACATTCAAAGCCTTCCAGTGGAGCTCCAGCATCTCCCCACCCCGCCGGACATACACGACACACCATCGTCGGCTGTTTGACCTTAATCCCCTCATTGAACGGAGTGTGCAATGCCGATTCTTTCCACTGGGTGGAAACAGCGTAAAAGGAAATGATGTTTCAAAAGGGAGACAGAATTTCATTCTATGATATTTTGTTGAAGGACAGAAGCATTACAGTAAAGTGGGTCTCTGTGCTACCCTGGCAAGCAGGTCGTGACCGCTCGGTTGAGTTGCCCGGTTGGGGTCAACTGCATTGAAAGCTCAAGCTAAACACTGCACAAGATCATATCACTGGTTTCCTTGTGTTTGAGTGGGCAGATCTTTACAGCTATTTACTCTTTACATAATTAAATATGAGCTACTAATAATTCATGAGAAATGATATGAAAAATAATCATTATTTCTGCCAGGGCCACCAGGGCTGAACCTCACTGATTAACATGCGTATGAGGCTGTAATTAAAGGGATTGTCATATTTGTCCAGGTTTTATTGAGCACAGTAAACTGTAAGACTAGTTCTGTAGTACTTGTTAGTTCATGCCTCAAATTACCCTGACTGGGCAAGTCAACCAGCTGGTTGACTCGTGTATCTACCTGCAGAAAGGGTCAGGAAAGTTTCGAAACGAGGATCCAGGAACATGTATTCCGCAGTGTGACTCGCAGAGGGTTACAGGTGTAGTTTGCAGTGATACATTTGGGAATTGGTTGTATATATAAAGCAAATGATAATGTTTGAAGTATATGACCCAACGCAGTGGACGGGAGAGTAAACACAGGGTAGGATGAAAGCCCTTCAGCAGAGATTCGCCCCCCGGTCTGGACACAACAGTCTTTATTGGCAGTCTTTCTGAAGGTCTCGCTTTAGAAAACGAGCTCCTCCAGTCTAACAGCAGCGCACTGTCATTACCCTTCCCCTGCAGGCCCAGCAAGACACTTACCTCCTGCCTGAGAGCACGCCATCCTTCTGCGGAAAGAGGGGGTTTCTCCAAGAACCGGGGGGATTAAGGCACATGCGTCAAGAATGAAAGAGTCGCTGCCCATTTGGCTCTTTCACAGGGTCAGCAACAGTGTTACACGAGGCTGAGCGGCTGTCATGCGTCCGGCGAAGATCTGAGCAAAGCCCGTTACTGTGGGAGAGATGCTGCGGCTTTCCAGCTGCCTGCTTTTGATTATTTCTGAAGGAACGAGCCGAGGAGCTCAGCACATCACACCAAAGCTGAAACTTTACAGGAGCAGGAAACTAAACTAAAGATGTTTTAGAGCATTTCTATTGGTCAATTCCTCATGAATATTCAGACACAGTATAGAAAACAATTGACACTTACAGTGAGTCCAAGAAGTATTTGATCCCTTGCTGATTTTCTTCGTTGGCCCACTAATAAAGACATGATCATTCTATACTTTTAATGGTAGATGTATTCTTACATGGAGAGACAGAATATTAAAAAGAAAATCCAGAAAATAAATCTAAGGAATATATATTAATTGATTTGTATTTCATGGAGTGAAATAAGTATTTGATCCCTTAGTATTCATTAGCAGTTCTGGCTTTTACAGACCAGTTAGACACTCCCAATCAACTTGTTACCTGACCTGAAGCCACCTGTTCTCACTAATCACTTGTGTGAAAAACACCTGTCCACAGAATCAGACAGATCACACAGATTTCAAGTCTCCAACATGGGTAAAACCAAAGAGCTGTCACAGGACCTCAGAGTCAGAATTGTTGACCTTCACAAAGCTGGAATGGGCTACAAAAAGATTAGTAAGGTGTTGGATGTGAAAGTAACAACTATTGGTGCAATTATCAGAAAGTTTAAAGAGTATAACATGACAATCAACAGACCTCGGCCCGGTGCTCCAAAGAAGATTTCGCCTCGTGGGGTGGCAATGATGCTGAGAACAGTCAGAAATCGTCCTGCAACCACTCGGCAGGAGTTAGCAAATGACCTGAAGGCAGCTGGGACCACAGTTTGCAAGGAAACAATTGGCAACACTTTGCGCAACAATGGATTCCCGAAAGGTACCCCTGCTGAAGAGAGCACATGTGGAGGCGCGCCTCAAGTATGCCAATGATCATTTGAAAGATGAACCAAGTTATTGGGAGAAGGTTTTGTGGTCAGACGAGACCAAAATTGAACTTTTTGGCCTCAACTCCACCCGCCATGTGTGGAGGAAGAAAAATGCTGCCTATGACCCCAAGAACACTGTGCCCACCGTCAAGCATGGAGGTGGAAGCATAATGTTTTGGGGGTGTTTCTCTGCCAAGGGTACAGGGCTACTTCACCGCATCACTGGGAAGATGGATGGAGCCATGTACCGCACAATCCTGAGGGACAACCTCCTCCCCTCTGCCAGGGATCTGAAAATGGGCCGTGGTTGGGTCTTCCAACATGATAACGACCCTAAACATACAGCAAAGGCAACAAAGGATTGGCTCAAGAAAAATCACATTAAGGTCATGGAGTGGCCCAGCCAGTCGCCAGACCTCAATCCGATCGAAAATCTATGGAGGGAGCTGAAGGTCAGAGTTGCCAAGCGACAGCCCACCAACCTTCATGATTTAGAGAGGATCTGCAAAGAAGAGTGGGCCAAAATTCCCCCTGGTGTGTGTGCTAAACTTGTGGTTAACTACAACAAACGTCTCACCGCTGTGCTTGCAAACAAAGGCTTTGCCACTAAGTATTGAGTGTGTTTGGCAAGAGGGATCAAATACTTATTTTCCTCATTGAAATACAAATTAATTAAAATATATTCTTTAAAATTATATTCTGGATTTTTGTCTTGATATTCTGTCTCTCCATGTTAGAATATATCTACCATTAAAAGTGCAGAAGGATAGTGTCTTTATTAGTGGGCAAACAAAGAAAATCAGCAAGGGATCAAATACTTCTTGGACTCACTGTACATATATATAATACATATATATAATACATTTGGGATATGTTACTATTACATATAGACACTTACATATATATAATACATATATATAATACATATGGGATACATTACTATTACATATAGACACTTACATATATATAATACATATATATAATACATATGGGATACATTACTATTACATATAGACACTTACATATATATAATACATATGGGATACATTACTATTACATGTAGACACTTATAAATACAGTGGGGGAAAAAGTATTTAGTCAGTCACCAATTGTGAAAGTTCTCCCACTTAAAAAGATGATAGAGGCTGTAATTGACATCATAGGTAGACTCAACTATGAGAGACAAAATGAGAAAAAAAAATATCAGAAAATCACATTGTCTGATTTTTAAAGAATTTATTTGCTAATAATGGTGGAAAATAAGTATTTGGTCAATAACAAAAGTTCACCTCAATACTTTGTTATATATCCTTTGTTGGCAATGACAGAGGTCAAACGTTTTCTGTAAGTCTTCACAAGGTTGGCTCACACCGTTGTTGGTATGTTGGCCCATTCCTCCATGCAGATCTCCTCTAGAGCAGTGATGTTTTGGGGCTGTCGGCGGCAACACAGACTTTCAACTCCCTCCAAAGCTTTTCTATGGGGTTGAGATCTGGAGACTGGCTGGGCCACTCCAGGACCTTGAAATGCTTCTTACGAAGCCACTCCTTTGTTGCCCTGGCATGGTGCTTGGGATCATTGTCATGCTAAAAGACCCAGCCACCTTTCATCTTCAATGCCCTTGCTGATGGAAGGAGGTTTGCACTCAAAATCTCACAATACATGGCCCCATTCATTCTTTCATGTACACGGACCAGTCGTCCTAGTCCCTTTGCAGAGAAACAGCCCCAAAGCATGATGTTGCCGTCCCCATGTTTCACAGTTGGTATGGTGCTCTTTGGATGCAACTCAGCATTAGATAGATAGATAGATAGATAGATAGATAGATAGATCACTTTATTTATCCCACAGGGAAAGTCAGTTTTTACAGCAGCAAAATCAAACAAGAGAGCAGCATGATAGAGGCATAAAAGCGTAAAAAGTAGCATTCTCTCTCCTCCAAACACAGCGAGTTGTGTTTGTACCAAACAGTTCTACTTTGGTTTCATCTGACCATAAGACATTCTCCCGATAGTCTTCCGGAACATCCAAATGCTCTCTAGCAAACTGAGCCCGGATATGTACTGGCTTAAGCAGGGGAACACGTCTGGCACTGCAAGATCTGAGTCCCTGGCGGCGTAGTGTGTTACTGACGGTAGCCTTTGTAACGTTGGTCCCAGCTTTCTGCAGGTCATTCACTAGGTCCCCCTGTGTGGTTCTGGGATTTCTGCTCACCGTTCTTGTGATCATTTTGACCCCACGGGCTGAGATCTTGCGTGGAGCCCCTGATGGAGGGAGATTAGCAGTGGTCTTGTAGGTCTCCCATTTTCTGATTATTGCTCCCACAGTAGATGTCTTCACACCAAGCTGCTGCCTATTGCAGATTCAGTCTTCCCAGCCTGGTGCAGGTCTACAGTTCTGTTTCTGGTGTCCTTCGACAGCTCTTTGGTCTTCACCATAGTGGAGTTTGGAGTGGGACTGTTTGAGGTTGTGGGCAGGTGTCTTTTATACTGTTAACCAGTTCAAACAGGTGCCATTAATACAGGTAATGAGTGGAGGACAGAGAAGCCTCTTAAAGAAGAAGTTACAGGTCTGTGACAGCCAGAAATCTTGCTTGTTTGTAGGTGACCAAATACTTATTTTCCACCATTATTTACAAATAAATTCTTTAAAAATCAGACAATGTGATTTTCTGATTTTTTTTTTTCTCATTTTGTCTCTCATAGTTGAGTCTACCTATGATGTCAATTACAGCCTCTCTCATCTTTTTAAGAGGGAGAACTTTCACAATTGGTGACTGACTAAATACTCTTTTCCCCCACTGTATTTAATACATATGGGTTACTGACGTCTCATTTCATAGTGTGTGTGTGTGTGTGTGTGTAGGGGTACACAGCACAGTTACGGACAAAATACACATTTTAATTCAATTCAGTTCATCACGTTTTACAGTTCCTCAGCATATGCCTGTGTGTGTGTGTGTATGTGTGTGTGTGTGTGTGTGTGTGTGTGTGTGTGTGCTGAGGATCTGGCTAGACTCCCCTGTTTCATCCCTGTATTCTGGCTCTCCAGTATTCAGTATGACGCACTTGGCAGCTTTCAGGCTGTTGTTTCAGTGTAAATCTTTCATCTCCCACTGGGGAACACACACACACACACACACATACACACACACACACACACACATACACTCACTCAAGGCATAACCACAGGTCATACGCACATACAATGTGTGTACTTTCATACACACAAATGCAGAGCCCACATGCATAGGTCAGACACACACTCTCTCTCTCTCTCTCTCTCTCTCTCGCTCTCTCTCTCTCTCGCTCACACTCTCGCTCTCTCTCGCTCACACTCTCGCTCTCTCTCGCTCGCACGCTCACACTCTCGCTCTCCTCTCCCTTTTCTCTCTAGAGGCTTTTTGAGAGATTAAGAAATGCCAAGTGCTCCCTAAGGCCTCGCAATACACACATAAAAGCACATAATAACAGTGTGTGAGTATGTGTGAGTGTGTGTGAGTGTGTGTGAGTGTGTATGAGTGTGTGTCTGTGAGTGTGTGTGTGTGTGTGTGTGAGTGTGTGCGCACTCCCTGCACAACGGGAAAGTAAACAGGACAATGACGGCCATTTCAGGGTCAATTACGCTGCTGGCAGAATTAGGCATAATTGCGTCGGCCCACTCCTCATCTCACACACTCGGGTCGGGTCCAACCCCACTCACTCGCTCGCCCGCCCTGCACGACTGCCTCCGCGGAGAGAGAGAGAGAGAGAGAGTACAGTAATTACTAATAAATAATGGAGTAAACAGAATAAGATTAAAGGTTGTAGGTGTGCGGAGCCTGCGTCACACTGTTTCCTTCACTGTCAACATTAAGGTGGGTGGACCCGTAGTACCAGAACCCCCAACCTCCAAACACTTATATATACGTAATACATATGGGTTACATTACTATTACATACAGACACTTGTATATACGTAATACATATGGGTTACTTTACTATTACATACAGACACTTGTATATACGTAATACATATGGGTTACGTTACTATTACATACAGACGTAACACATATATATAATACATATGGGTTACATTACTATTACATATAGACACTTACATATATATAATACATATGGGTTACATTACTATTACATATAGACACATATATATAATACATATGGGATACTTTACTATTACATATAGACACTTACATATATATAATACATATGGGATACGTTACTATTACATATAGACACTTACATATATATAATACATATGGGTTACATTACTATTACATATAGACACTTACATATATATAATACATATGGGTTACATTACTATTACATATAGACACATATATATAATACATATGGGATATGTTACTATTACATATAGACACTTACATATATATAATACATATGGGATACGTTACTATTACATATAGACACTTACATATATATAATACATATATATAATACATATGGGACACATTACTATTACATATAGACACTTACATATATACAATACATATATATAATACATATGGGACACATTACTATTACATACAGACACTTACATATATACGTAACACATATGGGTTACGTTACTATTACACGCAGACCCTTGTACATACGTAACACATATGGGTTACGTTACTATTACACGCAGACCCTTGTACATACGTAACACATATGAGTTACGTTACTATTACACGCAGACCCTTGTACATACGTAACACATATGAGTTACGTTACTATTACACTCAGACCCTTGTATATACGTAACACATATGGGTTACGTTACTATTACACGCAGACCCTTGTATATACGTAACACATATGAGTTACGTTACTATTACACGCAGACCCTTGTATATACGTAACACATATGGGTTACGTTACTATTACACGCAGACACTTGTACATACGTAACACATATGGGTTACGTTACTATTACACGCAGGCACTTGTATATACGTAACACATATGGGTTACGTTACTATTACACGCAGACACTTGTATATACGTAACACATATGGGTTACGTTACTATTACACGCAGGCACTTGTACATACGTAACACATATGGGTTACGTTACTATTACACGCAGACACTTGTATATACGTAACACATATGGGTTACGTTACTATTACACGCAGACACTTGTACATACGTAACACACATGGGTTACGTTACTATTACACACAGACACTTGTATATATGTAACACATATGGGTTACGTTACTATTACACACAGACACTTGTATATATGTAACACATATGGGTTACTTTACTATTGCATACAGACACTTATATATACGTAACACATATGGGTTACGTTACTATTACACACAGACACTTGTATATACGTAACACATATGGGTTACGTTACTATTGCATACAGACACTTATATGACAAATCATGACCTGCAGTCTGACTGACCATATGCACTCCCTCATATCTACACCCAGTGGCCACAATATCAGAAACACGGAAGGTCACTCTGTGGAAAGTGACGCTTTGAGAACCTGTCACCGATAAACGTCCAGTCTGCTCAAAAAGCAAGGCTTCGCTATGTGTCCAAATGTTTGTGGACAGCCCTTCTAATGAATGCATTCAGCTGCTTTAAGCTGCACCTATTGTTGACACAGATGTGCAAATGCACACACACAGCCTGTCTAGAAGTACTGCCAATAGAATAGGACTCTCTACAGGAGCAGATCAACATTATGACCCTATCGGCTCCATGCTGCCTAATGCCAGGCGTGGGCTAGAGGGGTATAAAGACCCCCAGCATTGAGGAGCTGTGGAGCAGTGGAAGAACACACACGTCCAGCTGTCCAGCACTAGAGTGTCCCTCAAACACACACGTGTCCTGCTCCTCAGCTCCCGAGTGACCCTCACACTCCTCCACATGTAGACCTTGCTGGGCGTGTGAGTCCAGGCTGTGGTCTCTCTCTCTCTCTCTCTCTCTCTCTCTCTCTCTCTCTCTCTCGCTCCATTTGGCGTATTAAAGCGCTTCATTTGAGCTCCTCACAGCACTGCTTACATAAGCTCTTTAGTGTGTGTGTGTGTGTGTGTGTGTGTGTGTGTGTGTGTGTGTGTGTGTAAAGTCAGTGGTGCATGTTCTTCTAGACTCATCTGGAAGTCACTGAGATGTGAACTCTGACGGCGACGGCGGTCAGACACTGTACATCAGACAGCCTCAGCTCATCCTGAGCCAACGGACAGGTGTGTGTGTGTGTGTGTGTGTGTTAATAAGTGATCCAATGCTCCTCTGGACAGAAGCGGTCACTCGATGATGTCCAGTGTCCTGTAGAGAATGACGTCTTCATCTACCGAGGTCTGATTGATCCCTGATCAATGCTGCAGAGGACTGGAACTGTCCGCTCGGGTGGGGAGGGGAAGGGGGCGGGTGGTCAACAGGGGGGCTTCTCTGACTCTCCGAATTCATCTGAGCTTCAGCTTCACTTAATTCACCAGCTCAGGTCTAAGTCTGATTCGACTCATTAGTCAGTTACTTGCAAGTCTAAGTCAAGTTACAGGTTTTTTAAGGCAGAGTCTGAGTCAAGTCATGAGTCATTTATAGGCTGTGCATTAGTCAAAAGCCAGTCTGAGTCGAGTTGTGAGTCAGTCAGGAGCAGGTCTGAGTACAGAGTCAGTCAGGAGCAGGTCTGAGTACAGAGTCAGTCAGAGTCAGGAGCAGGTCTGAGTACAGAGTCGGTCAGGAGCAGGAGCAGGTCTGAGTACAGAGTCGGTCAGAGTCAGGAGCAGGTCTGAGTACAGAGTCGGTCAGGAGCAGGAGCAGGTCTGAGTACAGAGTCGGTCAGGAGCAGGTCTGAGTACAGAGTCAGTCAGAGTCAGGAGCAGGTCTGAGTACAGAGTCGGTCAGGAGCAGGAGCAGGTCTGAGTACAGAGTCGGTCAGGAGCAGGTCTGAGTACAGAGTTAGTCAGGAGCAGGAGCAGGTCTGAGTACAGAGTCAGTCAGGAGCAGGAGCAGGTCTGAGTACAGAGTCAGTCAGGAGCAGGAGCAGGTCTGAGTACAGAGTCAGTCAGGAGCAGGAGCAGGTCTGAGTACAGAGTCGGTCAGGAGCAGGTCTGAGTACAGAGTCAGTCAGGAACAGGTCTGAGTACAGAGTCGGTCAGGAGCAGGAGCAGGTCTGAGTACAGAGTCGGTCAGGAGCAGGAGCAGGTCTGAGTACAGAGTCGGTCAGGAGCAGGTCTGAGTACAGAGTCGGTCAGGAGCAGGTCTGAGTACAGAGTCAGTCAGGAGCAGGTCTGAGTACAGAGTCAGTCAGGAGCAGGTCTGAGTACAGAGTCAGTCAGAGTCAGGAGCAGGTCTGAGTACAGAGTCGGTCAGGAGCAGGTCTGAGTACAGAGTCAGTCAGGAGCAGGAGCAGGTCTGAGTACAGAGTCAGTCAGGAACAGGTCTGAGTACAGAGTCAGTCAGGAGCAGGTCTGAGTACAGAGTCAGTTAAGAGTGAGTCTGAGTCGAGTCCTGCTGCCTCCCTGGTGGGTTGGGTCGGAGGGCGCAGGGTGAGTTCACCTGGTCTCCTGGGCCTTCCCACATTCCCATGCACACCAGCGTCTCCTGCCTGCTCTCGTAAGGGACGAGTCCCCCCTCCGTCCTCATCACGCCGGTGGGACAGAGCAGCGCAGTGCGGCTGCATTAGAGGTCAGCACGTCTCTGAGCGTAATTAGAGGCAGCTCTGTCGCTCGGAATACAGAAACACCCTGATTTATTCACTCCATCCATTCAGACGCTCGGATATTAGAGCACATCCTCACCAGTCTGTCATAAATCAGTCATCATCACTCACACACACACACACACACACACACTCACACACACACACAGGCAGATGGATCGAGTGTGGCGAGGCTCTCGGATAAACAACAAATAAACAACTGCAATAACAAATGTGCCCTTCAGCCGCTGAGTGGGGCAACTGTCTAAGCGCTGGCCCGGTCATCAGGAGGTGACAGGCATAGTGAACCCGATCACCCTCGCGCTCCCCCTCGCCCCCCGTCTCTCAGCGAGGGTGCTCACGTCTGTTTGCGTATACACGCATTAAAAACAGAAAGTTTTTGGACGCTACTTCGTTCAAGGCTGTTCCAAAGGGAAGTGGAAATGCACATGCATCATGGGAAAAACGAGGCCTCCAGAGCTCTGTGTGTGTGTGTGTGTGTGTGTCCTCGCTGTGTCACTGAAAAGGGGCCTTCAACTAATTTAGATTCTTGGTATTAATTTCAGTCCTAATTTTGGCCCGAGCTCCTCTCTGTCCTCGGGCGGATCATCTGCTCCGTGTAATTTCCTCTCTGTGTTCCTGCAGGCCTCTCTCTCTCTCGCTCTCTCTCTCGCGCTCACCCTTCGCTCGGGCCGTGTTGGGGGAGCACGCCAGACCTCCTGCTGCTACTCTACCAAACACCAGCAGTGGAAGGGCCTTATTTAATTAGGAGCTAAATTACTGCAAAGGTCCTGCTGCACAAACCCCCAGCTAACAGCATTAGCCGCAATATGGTGTCATCATCAGACCTGTGAGAAGCAGGACTGACGGGGCCTGGTGGGGAGGATGGACACGATTAGCAACCAGGTCACACACACACACACCCACCTGCAGTGGGGTTCGAAAGTCCAACCCATAGCCACATTAACGTCTATGGGTTTCGGTGTCCAAATACTTTTGTCCACTACATGACTCCTACATACTGCCATAACCCAATATAAACAGGCTTGTTCAATCGGCAAAAACGTGACACGAAAATGGGACACACACACACACACACACAGTGGAAGAAGAAAGGGCAGGTGTGTGTGTGTGTGTGTGTGAGATCAGTAGATCTGCAGGACTCCAGTAAACTGTAGCAGCAATAACGCTGGGCTCACTCCGGCGAGGCCGCGCCGCCGAGGGAAATTTGAGAGCGATATTGGAGATTTTATCGGCACTTTTGGGGGGATAAGAGCGTCATCCCTACGTCAGCCGGGCGTACATGCTCCTCGCACTGCTGATATTCTTGGCTCCTCGACCACAGAATCTTCAGACACACACACACACACACACACACACACACACTCCGATCCAGCCCGCTGAGGACGCACATCATCCATTTTTCCAGTTGTTATGAAATGTTGCTGTCAGATCTGCAGGAAGTCTCGGGTTCAGGCGATACGGCGTCCTGACTAGCACGCTAGCCTTCATCGGCATGGCGACTGACTCTTTCTGAAGGGGGCGGGACTTTGTCAGGACGACGTCCCGGCTGGTGGCCCATCTCAGCTTCACGTGGTCGGTCTGAAATTCCCGGACCGTCCAAACAAGTGTTCTCATACTGCCGACCAGTCGATCCGGGCCGAGTGGTCTTTTCTGTGCTCTTAGGGGTCTTTCACACTGGCTCCAACTGCAGGATCTTAGCTCCCCCTAGTGCTAGCAATGCTCCCTCACCTCTTTTCTTACTGATAAGGACAGCGCCGGGGTCCCCAGTTCCAGCCACCACTTCAGCCAGCTGATGAGGAGAGAGAGACAGCGCCATCTACCCACCTGGAGAGAGCACGGCCAATTGTGCTCCCTCTGACTGCGGCTGCTGATGGCAAAGCGGCGTGGCTCTGGGCTCTGGGCTCGGGAGCTGACCCACTTAGAGCCCTTTCCAGATCTTATCTACGGCCTTCGCTGGCGTGGATTTCTGTAGCGCTCTAGAAATGTCCCCATCCCTAACCGGTTACTGTTCCCGCGGATCCCGTAAAACCACACACACACACACACACACACACACACACACACACACACACACACACACACACACACACTCCACAGCTGCGCCAACGTGGGCTGGATCTGCTCGTGAGGAGCTAGCATGGGTAAAACTTGAAGTCCTGTAAGGGTAGGAAAACAAACACTCACACACCCCCAGAGCTGTGTGTGTGTGTGTGTGTGTGCTGAGCTCATTGGAATGGGAATTAGCGTCACTGGATTCCGACTGAAAGCTCAACAGGAATTCTTCTCCTGTTGTTTCCCCCTTTTTCCCGCTACGATAAGCAAGCATCTGCTCACCAGGCCGGGGAAAAACACGCTAATTGAATTCTTGAGGCATGTAGGGGGGGGGGGGGTTGGAGGTGGGTTGGAGGGGGGCTCGGAGTGGGGGGCGGATGGGGAGTAGACGAGTGGAAATGGAAAGCATTGTGAGGAGGACTGGTTTGTCCTTCAGGTCTTTGTCTCGTTGAGAGCTCTTCTCTGCTGTTGTCTTCGGTCTTTGTCCTGCTTTGATCCTCAGAGCCTCAGAGCCTGCAGGGCTGCCGTGTTTCCATGCCAATAAACCCCGAACTTGCAGCTTTACTGCAGCAAAGTTGGAGTGCTGAAAACAGGCGGTAAATTTCAGAGCTGGAAGCCGGAGACCAACCCTCCTGCAGAACTTTCATCTCCAACCCAAAGCTAACAGCCATCCTTCAGCTCACAGAGCCCAGCGCTTTCCAGGCCCTCCCTGACCTTCCTCAGAGACCCCCCGGCCCCCCGTTAAAGCTGCAGAACTTCAGATCTTCAGAGCAAGCCGCAGTTCAGTAACCTCCAGAAACCCCCAATGTCCAGCACCAGTGGTTTGAGAAGCAGACCTGCCCTCACCTCTGCTGGCTGTTGTCCCACCAGTCCTCGTCCTACTAATCATCGTCCCATCAGTCTCCATCAGTCTGTATCAGTCTCCATCAGTCTGTATCAGTCTGTATCAGTCTCCATCGGTCTGTATCAGTCTGTATCAGTCTCCATCGGTCTGTATCAGTCTGTATCTGAATCAGTCTATATCAGTCTCCATCAGTCTCCATCAGTCTGTATCAGTCTGTATCAGTCTCCATCGGTCTGTATCTGAATCAGTCTGTATCAGTCTCCATCAGTCTCCATCAGTCTGTATCAGTCTGTATCAGTCTCCATCAGTCTCCATCAGTCTCCATCAGTCTGTATCAGTCTCCATCAGTCTGTATCAGTCTGTATCAGTCTCCATCAGTCTCCATCAGTCTCCATCGGTCTCCATCGGTCTCTATCTGAATCAGTCTGTATCAGTCTCCATCAGTCTGTATCAGTCTCCATCAGTCTCCATCGGTCTGTATCAGTCTCCATCGGTCTGTATCAGTCTCCATCGGTCTGTATCAGTCTCCATCAGTCTGTATCTGTATCAGTCTCCATCGATCTGTATCTCTGGAATGATGGTGGTGGAGCTCCAGCCAGTACTTTTGATAGGATGAGTTGGGGAGTTGATGGGGATGATGAGGTGGGGTGGTGATCATCTGCCCAACATCCACTAAATGCAATGCAATACAATCTAGTGGAAAGTCTTCTTCCCTGGACAGTAGAGACAGTTCCTCCAACAAAAGCAGGAGAAATGAGCGGGTGTCCCGATACTTTTGTCCATACAGCGTGTTTACGACATTGTTTAGCATCAGCGCTCATCCGTTATAACGTTGCTGGTTGAGTTTAGGGGGTGAGAGTGGGAGTATGGGCGAGCTTCCTTTTCAGCCTCACGCTTTTCATGCAAATGTCAATTACACTCTAGAGCCGTTTACCACAAGAGCCAGGAGACGGTGTCCCCTCACCCTGTCCCCCTCTCGCTCTCCACCTCTCTCTCATTAGCCTCCCATTTCCCCTCCTCGCCTCTCTCCTATTACTGCTCCGCTCGCTGCCTGACTCATGTGGATGCCATTAGCGGCTCAGGGCCCGAAGCAGGTGCTGCTGCGCTGATAGACGCTCCTCATTACGGGTCGTGTCCGGAACCGGCGGAGCGGTTCTGTGAAACTTCCGAGAAGTTGTGAAATGTGGAAAGTTGTAAAGCAGAACTCCGAAGGGCCGGACTGATTCGCCCAAGCTGATCTAAACCCCAGTGGGATGTGAGGAACACAAGGCCTCCGTCATTCAGGCTCAGTTTGAGACATGGCTCTGCTGCCCCCTGCTGGCTGGAAATGTCGGAAGCTGTATAAGTCCTTAAACTAGCCCTGGAGAAGGGGTCGCTCACGGCTGACGCGGGAAGCTTGGCCTTGGCTACATTAACCTCTTTAGCCTCAGAGTGCTAATCAGCTAGCCGTGCTAGCTGTTTATTCAAAGGGGTTGAACTGATACAGACCTGTATCAGACCTACAGACAGGCAGACAGACAGACAGGCATACAGATAGATAGACAGATAGATAGACCTACAGACAGACAGAAATACAGACAGATAGACAGACAGATCTGTAGGTTTATCTGTCTGTCTGTCTGTAGATCTATAGAGAGACAGATAGATAGATAGATAGATAGATAGATAGATAGACAGACAGACAGACAGACAGACAGATAGATAGACAGAGATAGACCTACAGACAGACAGACAGACAGACAGATAGATAGACAGAGATAGACCTACAGACAGACAGAAATACAGTCAGATAGACAGACAGATCTGTAGGTTTATCTGTCTGTCTGTCTGTAGATCTATAGAGAGACAGACAGATAGATAGACAGACAGATAGAGAGATAGACAGAGCTGTAGGTTTGTCTGTCTGTCTGTAGATCTATAGAGAGACAGACAGACAGATAGATAGATAGATAGATAGATAGATAGATAGATAGATAGATAGACAGACAGACAGACAGACAGATAGACAGACAGGCATACAGATAGATAGACAGATAGACCTACAGACAGACAGAAATACAGACAGATAGACAGACAGATCTGTAGGTTTATCTGTCTATCTGTCTTTCTGTAGATCTATAGAGAGACAGACGGATAGATAGACAGACAGATAGAGAGATAGACAGAGCTGTAGGTTTATCTGTCTGTCTGTCTGTAGATCTATAGAGACAGACAGATAGATAGACAGACAGACAGACAGACCTACAGACAGATGGAACGACAGACAGACAGAGACCTCTCTAGCTGTCTGTCTTTCTGTCTCCTTGTCTAACGCTTCTTTACTATTATTATTATTATTATTATTATTAATACTCATGTATTAAGTGAAGTTTCTATCATGCTCTTGATTGGTCTGTTTTAATTAGGGCTCCTGATTAAACCACAGTCCTCACAGCAGCAGCAGACTGCAGCGGCCCCTCCCTCCAGGGCAGCAGAGGGCAGCAGAGCGGCAGCGCGGTCCAGCGGCGCCTGTGGAGCCTGTGGAGGAAGTGGGCTCAGTGAAAATGGCCGCGTGGGTCGCAGGGGGAGATAAACACACCGATCTGATCGACTGTAACTGATTTTCTGATCAAACTAACTGTTTGTGCGGTGGGTTTCCCGCGCGGGGTGGTCCTAAGATGTCTGTCTTTGATTTGCAGGTTGAGCTGAGGGGCGGGGCGGAGGAGAGAGAGGGGGAGAGGAGACCGGACCCACGGTGAGAGAGCCCCTCTGTACCCCAGCTGCCCACACACTGCGTGGCCAAATGTTTGTGGACACCCCTCCCAATCAATGCATTCAGCTGCTTTAAGCTGCGCCTATTGCTGATACTGATGTGCAAATGCACGTAAACAGCCTGTCTAGTCCCTGCAGAGGAGAAGTACTGCCAATAGATTAGGACCATCTGGAGCAGATCAGTGTAAACCTATTGTCAGGCATGAAGCCCCCCAGCATTGAGCTGTGGAGTGATGCGGAATGCAATCAAATCCTCACAGCAATGCTCCTAAAAGTAGAAGGTCTTCTTCTCTGGGCAGTAGAGACAGTTACTCCAACTAAAGCAGGGTCAGCTCTTTAATAGCCTTGATTTCAGCAGAAGCAGTGAGTGACTGAATGAATGAATGAGTGAGCAGGTGTCCCAATACTTTTGTCACTGGATGTTATGGAGCACATAGGGCGGGCGGTGTTTTCAGACTGGCTCATGTCCGGATCTTCTGTTCAGTCTTAGCTGGGGAGCGGACGGTGGGCCGCAGGATGGCGAGTGGCGCTGAGGAGAGCTGCACCCCCGGGCCGGCGGATCCGGACCAGCGCGAGAGCTTGGGGTCCGGCGGGGAGAGTTCAGAGGCAGAGGAAAACGACGGCTGCGGGTTTGAGCCAGCGGCCCGGGCCGAGGACGTTCAGGCTGGAGCAGAGTCGCCGCGGCTGCAGACGGCGGGACCAGGGCCCGATGCTGTACCCGGCGGGTCTGGGGGTGAGGTGGGCGTTCTGCGGAAGGAGGTGGAGAGGCTGCAGCGCGAGCTGACGGAGTGTCGGGGGGAACTGCAGAGAGTGCAGAAGCAGCTCAGCCACAGCGCCAGGCTCCAGAACAGCACGGAGAGCTACAACCTGGACCTGAGACAGCAGGTACGAGAGGGCCGCAGCATGCCTCGGGGGTCCCCTACACCTGGTTGGGCTGAGTGACGCAGGGCGGGGGGGGGCTGTGGTGAATTTAGGGGGGTTGATGGCCTGACCTGTGTGCCGTAGGTGGAGAATCTGAGCGCGGAGCTTCATGAACGGAAGAAGAAGGAGAAGAACCGGGTGGAGGCCGAGACTCAGACTGAGGAATACGCCTGGACCGAAACCGGTACCTTAGGGTCCCTCTTTCAAACAAACACACACACACAGCACAGTGCTTATTAACCAGCCCTAACAGTGATCGATTGTAATAATAATAATAATAATAATAATAATAATAATTAATTATTTATTTAAAATCAAATGTAAATATTAATATGAAAATGAACCAGATTACAGTATAAATCAAAACAGTATATTTATTGTATTTAATTTTTAGATATTTTAGTTACAATCAGGGAACCAATGTATTTATTTATTAAAAATATTATTATTTATTTTTCTTAATTTAATCAATGATTTTTTTTTCTATTGATCAGATTATTATAATTACTACTACGGCGGCTACTATCAGTCTGCTGTGGACGGAGCGGCCGAGGCAGAGCCGGGCACCTCCACTGAAGTGCAGGACACCTCAGAGCACGCAGAAGCGTGTCCCACGGCGATGGAGGCGGTGGCGGCATCAGCGGCGGCAGTCAGCGAGCTGCCTCCAGAGGACCAGAGCGTCGTGGCTGGTGCCGAGGTGGCAGAGGTAAGACTGCGTGGATTTATGTGTTGAGGATGTCATTATTAATATTATTATTATTATTATTGGATGGACCACCTCCATCATTCCAGAGAGGTGGGCTTTGTACCCCTCTATAGCCCATGCCTGGCATTCTATTGGCAGTTCTTCTTCTCTACAGGGACTAGACAAGCTGTTTCTGTGCATTTGCACATCTGTGTCAGCAGCTTAAAGCTGCACCCATTAGAAGGAGTGTCCACAAACTTTTGGACATGTGGTGTACATGCAATATCTAATAATACTGGGTGTGTGGTGGTTCCAGGCAGGCGGTGAGGGAAACTCCTCCATAGCGGACATGCTGAGAGCCACAGCGGAGGAGGCTCTGACCCAGACGGGCTTCGTGTTTGACGAGACGTCGGGGATGTACTACGACCACGCCACAGGCTTCTACTACGACTCGGTGAGTTCCCCCGAGACCCCTCCACCTGGAGGACGGCTGCCGTCCAAAGCGGACCTCAGATCCTGACCACAGAAGCCCGGTGTAAACCTGCGAGTCGATGATGACGGGACAGGACTATTTGGACAAAAGTATTGGGACGCCCCTCTTAATTTGTGAATTTCCCCACTGCGGGACTAATAAAGGATTATCTTATCTTATCTTATCTTAATCACTGCCCTCAGGTGTCTGATTCAGTCCCGTCACCACCACAGGTGTATAAAACCAAGCCGGCGGAGGTGTCCCAATACTTCTGTCAATGTAATGTAGAAAGACCCGTGATCTCACTAAATGCTACTAGCTCCTCCTGGGGGAGAATGCTCAGACTGCAGCTCTTTTAATGGTCTGTGGATTCCTTGATTATCATCCAGACTAAGCTCTGCCTCTCGCCTCTTGCAGGCTAGCCAGCTGTATTACGACGCCAACACGGGCATGTACTACTACTACGACCCGGAGAGCGGGAAGTACCAGTTCCACTCCAGAATTGAGCTTCCCACAGCGCAGTCCACGGAGCAGCCGGTTCAGACCAGCAGCAGCCAGAAGAAGAGCAGCAGCAGCAGCAGCAGGAGGGCCGCAGAGAAGGCAGCCCGCTTGGAAAGCAAGGTAAAGCCCTGGCTGATGATTGGTTGTTGGTGTTGTGATGAATGAGGCTGATGGACACTGTTCTCCAGACATCTCCCCTCCCATTCTGGTGCAAAGCTCTCTTCCACACACACACACTGACCGTGAGCATGCTACTGCTGAGGTTGACCGTGTCAGTGGCTGTAGGATGAGGGTCGAGGCGTGGCGGCCGGGTCAGGCTCTGATGCTGTGTTGTTGTTTTTCTTGCCGTAGGTTGAGGCGGTCACTAACTCTTTGGCCAAGCTGAAGATAGCCAAGCGTAGCAGAAGACCAGCACGTAGAGGTAGATGTCCTCCTTCCACCGTTCTGAACCGTGTGCTAGGCGTGAATCTCGTGCTTCTGATTAGATACATCGGCAGCCGGAGCCTGGGGGAGCACAGTCGGCCTTGCCCTTGCTCTCTCCAGTGCGGTGCTGGCTGCCACCGGCGTCTGCTGGCGGCATTTCTTAACAGAGGCGGGTGGCTGGCTGCACCCATGTCGGAAGCGGCGTGTGCCGGGAGCGTTGCGTACGATATTTCATAAATAAAATTATTTATCAAATTAGTAAAAACGTGTATGTCGTCACAGCCGCGCAAAAGCCCTGTATCTTCGTTTTCCACTTTTCTCCATAATGGAAACCTGGCTGTGGTTCTTTATAACGCATCACAATTTCGGACCAGTAGAAACGCCCCAGAATGACCTGGAGTCAAATTTTCTATTATAAGTTCGGAAAGCTTCCCCTCCTCCCGTGAAGCAGCTGATCTGGAGATCCGAGGTTTTTGTGCATGAGTGATTACGAGCCGTTAGAGACCATTAGGATCACACAGACTCTGCACCAATGAATGGGGGGAGAGAGAGGCTGGACCAAACAGGTCCTCAGTCCTGATTGGCTGAATCTCTGCTGACTGACAGGAGCCCGCCAGCGCAGGGGAGGGCTCAGAGGAGCGCGGCGAGGAAAGGAGGGAAGGCCGGCGCAGAAAGGAACGGCGCTCTCGCTCGCGGAGCAGGAAGCGTTCCGGGCGCCGTGGCAACGGAAGGCGGAGGCGGAACGGGTCGCATTCTGACGAGGGGCGTGGCAAGAAGAGGAAGAAGAAGAAGAGGGCTCATAAGAGCAAGAAGTCGCGCTCTGCTGACACGAGCGGCGAGAGCGAGCCGGAGGAGGGAGAGATCACGGGGTCTGAGGGAGAGAAAGAGCCTTCGTCACCCTCATCAGCATCGTCCTCATCCTCTCCTCCGGCCTCCCCATCAGCAGAGAGCCCGGAGAGAGAAACCCAGAGTCAGGAAGGTGAGGAAGGAAGGCTCCCTTCATCCCCTACAAATTAAACACACCGCAGGCTGGACAGGCGAGGATGGGGGACCGGCTCCATATTAATACCTATGGGGTTAGAATGGGGTGTCAGGAAAGCTCCTGGAGATGGAATAGGGTGGAGGTGTCCCAATACTTTTGTCCAGTTCAGCTGGTTTTATATTATTAATATAAACTGGCCCTACTGAAATTCACTCCTGCTGTAGTCCTGGTTACCCTGGTTTTGCTGCTATGGCATGCGGTAAAAGTGCAAAGCATGGACGTGTGTGTGTGTGTGTGTGTGTGTGTGTGTTTTGCAGAAGCCTGGCCTCCGTGTGTGAGGGTGACTGTGGTCCGTTCTCCCGTCCTGCAGCCTGGAACTCTCTTCATCCTCACGGCTGATGCTGTGGCGACTATCGGCCGGTCAGTAGCGGTCCAGGACTGGCCTTCACTAAAGCGTCTTAGCCCCGAACACTCTCTCTCTCTCTCTCGCAGTTGGCAGAATCTTAATGTTAAAGGAATGGTTCGGTCAGTAATGCTAGTGCTAATGCTAATGTCCAGGCAGGATTTTTACTTTCTGATACTTCCCATCTATACTGGTGTCAGCAGTGAGAACTATAGTAACTGTGTGTGTGTGTGTGTGTGTGTGTGTGTTCTGTGACAGAGAGAAGGACATGAACCATGCCATCAGGGTTCCTGAGATGGGAGTGAGTAAGGTATGAGAGCGTCTGACCACTACACAGCCTGTGTGTGTGTTCCGCTCTGGTGTGTGTTGATCAGGATCAGCAGCCAGGTGTGTGTTTTCTGTCTTCCAGTCTCATGCGGAGGTGTTCTTTGATCAGGATCAGCAGTGCTACATGCTGGTAGACCAGGGCAGTCAGAACGGCACGGTCGTCAACGGCAACAGAATACTACAGGTACCCCTTCTCGCGGTCCAGACCTGCCTGTTCACTCGCTGCCTAATGATGTAGATCCACCCCCTGACAGCCAGGAGCCGCTGGACCCAGATCACCGGTGTTGGTCTCTTCAGCTGGCTGGTTCTAATGTTCTGGCTGATCCGTGTCTCCGCAGCCGAAGGTGAGGTGTGACCCGTGTCCTCTGACCCACGGCGATGAGGTGAAGCTCGGGGAGACGGTTTTGTCCTTCCACATCCACTCAGGCACCGACACCTGCGACGGCTGTGAACCAGGTCAGGTCCGAGCTCACCTGAGCCGGCGCCGCCCAGAGGAGAACACGGGTAAGCACGCACGTACACACACACACAAACACACACACACACACACACACACACACCGCTGTGCTTGAACCCTGGCCGGGGTCTGATATGATCAGTCCTGGCAGCATTATGGCTTTTATATTTATAGTGAGAGAGGACGGCGCCGACGCCCCACTAACACACACACACACACTCTCTCTCTTTCTCCATAATCTGTCACCTGTCTGCATGATTACACACTGTGTGTAGCTGTGATGACTGACCGCTGTGTACCCTTGTGTGTGTGTGTGTGTGTTTCAGTGTGTGTGTTGAGTAAGGAGGATAAAGAGGTGCAGAGGCAGAAAGAGCTCAAACAGATCAAGATCAAGTACGGCCTCAAAGTGAGTCTGACTCCGTCTGATCCGTCTGTCTGATCCACACTTACTAGTGAGCCCAGAGAGGTTCTTTATACTGCAGCTGAATAACAGGATGAACGGACCAATAGAAACGCTCCAAAATGACCCCCTCAGCCCTGACATCCTAACTACGGTAACAACTAAAAATATGGACTACTGGGTGTCCAAACTTTTGACTGGTACTGTGCACATATAAAATGTTCCCCTTCAGCATCAATGTGCCAGAAGTCCATTCTGAGGACACCCTCACTACAGCGGCTCTAGAACGGCCCACCGTTCGCCCGGTGCGGCGGCCAGATCGCACCCTTTGCCCGCGGGCGATGGTCCTGCACTCGGCTGCAGCTGACGGGCATGCCTGGGTTCCTTAAAGAGCAGGGGTGGTCATAATGCTCTGAAAATGTAGACGGACACACGAACAGACGGATAGATAGTGTGTGTGTGTGTGTGTGTGTGTTACAGAGCAGCGAGTATGAGGAGAGCGGGGCATTAAGGAACAGTAAGTACAAGGACCGAGCCGAGAGCAGGAGACAGACGGTGGGCAGCGAGGGGACCTTCTACAGAGACGCCGCTCCAGCATCTCTGCATGTGTACGTATTTCCTCGAGCACCTTCCCTTCCTCGGTCACGACTGGGTCTGCAGCATCCCATCCTGGTGATCAGCTGACCTCCGCTGCAGTGGTTCTGAAACCGCGCACATGCAGATCAGCTCCTTACAGGCCACATCATGGCAGTGGGGCGCAGGGGGCGGAGCTTGCCCCTTCAGTGTTCCGATGCAAGCTGCAGAAACTGTCGTGGGCTGACCTCAGTAGAGTAGAGCAGAGGTCATGGCTGGGAGCTCAGCTGCGTCCCGGAGGTGGGTGTCTGGTCCCGTCCCGGGTGGAACTCAGGACTTTATTAATAACCGATTTCAGGAACTGGCTGTGATGGATGATCCGGCCGTGCTGAAGCAGGTTGGAGATTACCATCTGCAGTAAATTTCCCCGCAGGGCAGAGAGCAGAGCTCGGTTCTCGCTCACGCTCCTGTGAGAACATGGCCTCGGCCCCTCGGTGGCCCCTGGACATCTGGCGGCTCACCAGCTTTAGAATCCCGAGCCATGTCGCTTTGCTGTCAGCATGAGCTCGGGACCCGCCGCTTAAGTCCTTACCCTTAAACTGCAAACCCTTAAACTACAATACTTAATTAAATAATTACTTAGTTTTATTTATTTATTTATTTACTGACATTCATACTTTTACAATACATAAAAAAAACAATAACTAAATGTACGAGTCTGCATACGTCTGAGAAATGGGTCATTAACCCGATCAGCTGCCCGGTGTCCTCACTTCCTGCTGCGCTACATCTCACACACACACACACTTTTTACAGCTCACACTTTTTTACATAGTTGTAAATGAAACGCACCTAAATAAAGCATCTGATTAAGTAAACAAATGTTCAGACAGGTGTGCGCGTGTGTGTGTGTGTGTTAGTTGCTTGTCCTTTGTCACAGTTGCACTTCCTCTTTTGCTGCTGTTCCTTACCACCACCTCGTCACAGCAGCATCTGAACCGCTGATTTGCTGCTGTAATGTGTGTGTGTGTGTGTGTGTGTGTGTAGGGAGATCAATGAGGAGAATAAAGGCCGACAGATGTTGGAGAAAATGGGCTGGAAGAGCGGAGAGGGACTGGGCAAAGACAGCGCCGGCATCACAGAGCCTGTAAACAAACACACACACATATGAAATGATTATTAATGATTTATTGATAGAGATTGAGTTCCGTATGCAGGTGTGATTTGTGGGACTGTAGTTACTGAAAGTAGCCCACCTGTTCCTGCACAGGCCCCTCTGTGAAGGCTGCAGGGCTTTGATGGCGCACTGGGAGGTAAGGGGGGTGCCTTGCCTTTCTTGCCAGCATAGGAGGAGGAGCTCCGTCTGGGAGTTCTCCTGGTCTTCCGCACTTCCCCTCCCAGTAGCCCCATCAGATCCTCTGCAGCAGCAGTGGTGGTCTGACCAGTCCTAAAGAGTTCGGTTCTGAGACTTTACTAAACTGGACAGTGTCTGAAATCAGGATGGCTCCCAAACGTCTGTCTCTCTCTGTCTCTGCAGATCGGGCTGCAGGTGCATCCGGCGCAGTCCGGGCTGGGCTCCACCGCTGCTCTCACGGTGGAGGAGGCGTCTGCAGGCCGGAGTAAGAAGCAGCAGAACTGGGAGCGGGCGAGGGAGCGGTTCTCGCAGGCCGAACCGCACACCCCAACACCGAAGCCCCCGCAGACCTGGATCAAAGGGCAGCCTGCTGACTGACCGGGAGAAGACGGGTCTTTGTCTGCGTTCGCCTGGTCCTGGGGCGTCGCCGTTCCGGGAGAAGGACACGTCCTCGGAGAGCGACCGGTCCCATGAGTTTTATTCATGTGGAGGTCCGGCCTGGGCGAGAGACTGGGGGGACTGTACTGTACAGCTGAAGCTGAGGAGCAGGGGGTTGTGAGGAGATCTGAGTTCTGTACATTTCTGATATTTTCTTAATAAAATTGGAGTAAACAACAACAACGGTGGATGTGGACTTCTGTTCAGGACTCTCTAGACCCCGGTTACCTGACGATGGGGACGCCATAGCAGCATCTTAGCAAATGACGGCTATACCTTAGCAGCCAATACCTATACCTTGGAAACACTTTAACAACAACCTGTTACCATACCAACCCATGATCAAAATAAGCAACACGCAGCACCTTAGCAACCAACACATTTACCCTAGCAACAACCTGTTGCCATAACAACCGCCTAGCAACACCCATGTCACAGCCGCACGCCGGAGCTGTTCTGAGTCACGGTTTACGTAACGCTGCTTTAATGAGGTTTAAGTGTGAAAGCTAGCCGAGCAAGCTGAGCTGTTCGTCTCTCTCACTCTGCACGATTCATTAGACCTCGAGTTTTAGAAGTGCTGGGTTTAGATTTTAAGATAATTACATTACTGATAAAAGAGCTCGGTTCACTTCAGAATCGGTTCAACTGCTCCGCTTTAAAAGATCCGATTCCTCGAGCGTCCGCTAACGTTTCTGTCCAGTGGTTTATAATTTAATGGGGAGACACACCTGTGAAACCGACTCCTTCTTTGGTGTCGGTCACTTGGAATTGGATTCGGAGTCGACTCCGATGCCGGGCTGTGTTTTGAGAATGTTGAGATTATATTCTGAGGGAATTGAATTCAAGAAGAATTTTAAAGAGAGTCGATTCTCTGCACTGTCCTGACGAGAAAAGGTCAGTTCACTTTGGAATCGGTTCCACTGATCCGATTCCTCGAGCGTTCGTTCACGACAGACGTCTTGTTCACGGTCAAAGCCGTCTGGAATCGACTCCATCGAGTCGTATTCAGAGTCGACTCATAGCTCTGTGTCGTCGTCACCACCCTGAAGGAATGTCACTCGAATCGTTTTCATCAACCAGGCTCGCGCTCTGCCGCTGCCACAGTGGGGGCCTCGCTCGGGAATCGGTTCGCCTCGTCCGGTTCCTCGAGGAGTCGTTCGCGCGCGGCGCTAGGACCGCGGGAAGCGCGCGCTGTGTGAGGCTCGTGGGGGTGAGGAGAGGAAAGTTGTGAAGGTAGCGCTCGGAAAGTTCCCCTCCGGTCGACGGCCGCTGCTCTCCGGGACAGGATGGTGGAGGGAGGCGCTCTCGGCGGCGGCGGCGGCGTTTCGTGACGGACTCGTCGGAATTAGCTACTAGCTGCGTTAACGGTAACGTCGAGACATTCAGCCGCGACATGAACCAGCCGGCCAACGGACCCCTCAGAAAGGTGAGAGCCCGTCAGGTTCGGGGAGGAACACGTGAGGAGGAGGAGGAGAGGTCCGTTAACGGTGACCGGGGTCTCGCGCCTCGGGGTTAGTTAGCGGACTGTAGCTGAAGCGGGCGCGAGCTCCACTCTGAGGTAAAGTTGAGGTTTTATGAGCTAATATTCCTGTTTAAATCCTTTTTACCGTGTAATCGTATATATTTTACGCCGCTAGCTCGCTAGCTCCATTTATTAACGACCGCGGAGGATCCCGTTATGCGAGAGCCGGAACCCGCCGCCGGTCTCCCGCCAGACCAGCCCGCATTGCCCCGGTTCTCCGTGATTCCCTCTAATCCCAAACCTGATACCTCGTAAGTACCTCAGTGTCTCCCCGTAACGTCCCCCCCAACCTGCGGCGCGGGTCCCACGGCTGCAGCGCCGCTGCGCCACCGCCAGGGGGCGGCCACGGACACGCGCTGCTGAACAGCCGGGCTGAGCGCGTTCTGCTCTGATCGATCCGGTGATCGATTACATATTTATACAGTTCAGATCAATCAGAAATAGAAGACATAATGAGGTAAAGCAGCTGAGACTTTGGGAGGGGGAGCATTGCTGTGAGGATTTGATTGCATTCATGATAAGTGGTGGCCAAAAGTTTGTGGACACCTGTTGGTCCAGCGTTAATAGGGGGTTTGCACCCTTAGCCCCCGCGCCTACTTTTTCTGGGAAGGTTTTACACGTAGGTTCTAGGTTCTTCTGACCCAGTCATTATCTAGAACCTCACAGTCTGGGGTCGGGTTCTCACGCTTGTCCCTCCTTTCCTGCTTCATCACCTTCATCGTCTTCAAGACCTGCCCCTGTTCACCCGCTGCCTGATGGGTGGACAGCGGGTGTCCCAATACTTTTGTCCAGAGTAGCGTCCCCATCAGCGGGAGGGCGCGTGCTCCGCTTCTCGCGGTGCATCACGTCGGCGCGCGCACGCACGCACGCACGCACGTCAAGCATTCCACTGTGCCTATATGTCAGCGCGGTGCGCGCGTGGGCGGCGCGAGCGCGCGCCAGACGCCTTGGCGCGCGCAGCGGAGCAGAGCGGCGCTGCTGAGATGAGAGGAGCAGCGCGAGGGAGGCAGAGAGCGCGAGCGGGAGGGAGGGAGGGGGATCGTTTCGGCGCCTCGCGCACACAGAGAGCAGTCACTATGAGCTGACTGTTATCATCATCATCTTCTTCATCATCTTCATCACCACCACTCCTCCTCCTCCTCCGCGCGCGCGCGCTTTCTGTGTTTACTGCACCGAGGCGGCGCGCGGTAACCGCGCGAGAGCGACAGTGGTTTAAAAATAAACAGAAACAGCAGAGGAGCGATGGAGCTTTGATCGTCGTCACGTCGCGGGAGAGCGAGGCTGAGCACGCGGGAGGGAGATGGAGCTCGCGGCGGCGGCGGCGGCGGGAGCGGGAGCGGGGACGGGGTCTGCTTGATGCGCGGGAGAAGCGGGCGTCGCCGGGGCGACAGCACAGCGGCACCGAGCGCAGCACGAGCACGAGGAGGGGGAGGAGGAGGAGGAGGTGAAGGCTCGCGCCCGCGCTCGCGCCATGGGCTGCGCGCCCAGCATCCACGTCTCTCAGAGCGGAGTGATCTACTGCCGCGACTCGGACGAGTCCAACTCCCCGCGCCAGACCACCGCGCTCTCGCACGGGCTGTTCGTGAAGAGCGACGCGGCGGACTCGCTGCCCTCCGTCATCGCCTACCAGAGCGGCAGGCGCGCGCGCAGCGGCTCTCGGCGCGAGCGGACAGACTGCAGCGGCAGCGGCGGCGGCGGCACTGCGCATGCGTGCACCGAAGCCGAGACCCAGACCAGCCACGCCAGCGTGAAGGTGCGTGACTGCACCGGTGGTCGGTTATTTACTCGGTCGGTCGGTCGGTTGTTTGTTTGTTTGTTTGTTTGTTTGTTGACGGGCGACCAGGAGAAGCAGACGGTATCTCGTGCATCGTTGCAGGCTCCTGTTTGCGCGTGCTGCAAAGTTGGGCCTGAACGTTTCTAACACCAGTTCATCCAGAACAACATAGCTGCTGCTGAGGATGATGATGATGAAGATGATAGTGGGCCTGGCAGTAGCAGCGGTGATGATGGATGTCAGTGGGACTGCCAGCAGGAATGATTATTGATAGTAATACTGCTGATAAACAGTACAGGGATAATAACAGCAGTGACGACCGTAATAACAGTACGAACCAGAGTAGTAATAACCATTATAGTGATAATGTTGATGATAATGAAAACAGTAATAATCATTTAAAGACTAGCAGTAATAGTGTCAATAATAATCAATAATAGAATATTCATATGGCATAAATCCATATGAAGATATAACAATACTAATGTAATAATAGTGATGTTCGTTATGACCATGATGGGAATAGTGGCGTTGGAACATTGGTGACGATGGTGGTAATGGAACGGTAATAGTACTGATGGTGGTGACGATGGTGGTAATGGAACGGTAATAGTACTGATGGTGGTGACGATGGTGGTAATGGAACGGTAATAGTACTGATGGTGGTAATGGAACGGTAATAGTACTGATGGTGGTGACGATGGTGGTAATGGAACGGTAATAGTACTGATGGTGGTGACGATGGTGGTAATGGAACGGTAATAGTACTGATGGTGGTGACGATGGTGGTAATGGAACGGTAATAGTACTGATGGTGGTGACGATGGTGGTAATGGTACGGTAATAGTACTGATGGTGGTAATGGAACGGTAATAGTACTGATGGTGGTGACGATGGTGGTAATGGAACGGTAATAGTACTGATGGTGGTGACGATGGTGGTAATGGTACGGTAATAGTACTGATGGTGGTGACGATGGTGGTAATGGTACGGTAATAGTACTGATGGTGGTAATGGAACGGTAATAGTACTGATAGTGGTGACGATGGTGGTAATGGAACGGTAATAGTACTGATGGTGGTGACGATGGTGGTAATGGAACGGTAATAGTACTGATGGTGGTGACGATGGTGGTAATGGTACGGTAATAGTACTGATGGTGGTAATGGAACGGTAATAGTACTGATGGTGGTGACGATGGTGGTAATGGAACGGTAATAGTACTGATGGTGGTGACGATGGTGGTAATGGAACGGTAATAGTACTGATGGTGGTGACGATGGTGGTAATGGTACGGTAATAGTACTGATGGTGGTAATGGAACGGTAATAGTACTGATAGTGGTGACGATGGTGGTAATGGAACGGTAATAGTACTGATGGTGGTGACGATGGTGGTAATGGAACGGTAATAGTACTGATGGTGGTGACGATGGTGGTAATGGAACGGTAATAGTACTGATGGTGGTGACGATGGTGGTAATGGTACGGTAATAGTACTGATGGTGGTGACGATGGTGGTAATGGAACGGTAATAGTACTGATGGTGGTGACGATGGTGGTAATGGAACGGTAATAGTACTGATGGTGGTGACGATGGTGGTAATGGAACGGTAATAGTACTGATGGTGGTGACGATGGTGGTAATGGTACGGTAATAGTACTGATGGTGGTGACGATGGTGGTAATGGAACGGTAATAGTACTGATGGTGGTGATGATGGTGGTAATGGTACGGTAATAGTACTGATGGTGGTGATGGTACGGTAATAGTACTGATAGTGGTGATGATGGTGGTAATGGTACGGTAATAGTACTGATGGTGGTGATGATGGTGGTAATGGTACGGTAATAGTACTGATGGTGGTGATGATGGTGGTAATGGTACGGTAATAGTACTGATGGTGATGATGGTACAGTAATAGTACTGATGGTGGTGATGATGGTGGTAATGGTACAGTAATAGTACTGATGGTGGTGATGATGGTGATAATGGTACAGTAATAGTACTGATGGTGGTGATGATGGTGATAATGGTACAGTAATAGTACTGATAGTGGTGATGATGGTGATAATGATGATGTTGGTGGTGATGATGGTGATAATGATGATGTTGGTGGTGATGATGGTGATAATGGTACAGTAATAAAAATGACAATAATCATGTTGAAGATGATAAATTAGGATAAATTACTCTTAGGTGCCCGTCCTCATCCCAGTCCCCGTCCCCTAAGACTTCAGAACTCAGGGATAAGGCCTGTATAGATCTGCATCATGAGCTGAACTCTGTGTGTGTGTGTGTGTGTGTGTGTGTGTGTGGCTGTCTGTTTACCCCTCTGGCTTAAGGCTCTGCTGGGTGTGAACAATCACATGCAAAAAGGATGATGAGGCTCGGACCGTTCCAGACACACACACACACACACACACACACACAGTGCTGTGTGTTCTCCCAGAACTAAAGGAAGTGGTAGGAGGGTCAGTTAATAGCCTGATGATGATGATGAAGATGAGGTGTTTGGCAGAGCCAAAATCTCTGCAGTAAAAGAGGGTTTATCCCAGACTTGTGGAGCTACAGGTTAGACTAGATTAGACCTACCGAGTGCCTTCACTCACTGGCCACTTTATTAGAAACACCTACCGAGTGCCTTCACTCACTGGCCACTTTATTAGAAACACCTACCGAGTGCCTTCACTCACTGGCCACTTTATTAGAAACACCTACCGAGTGCCTTCACTCACTGGCCACTTTATTAGAAACACCTACCGTGTGCCTTCACTCACTGGCCACTTTATTAGAAACACCTACCGAGTGCCTTCATTCACTGGCCACTTTATTAGAAACACCTACCGAGTGCCTTCACTCACTGGCCACTTTATTAGAAACACCTACCGAGTGCCTTCACTCACTGGCCACTTTATTAGAAACACCTACCGAGTGCCTAGTGTCTACTAGATGTTGGAGGAGCATTGCTGTGAGAATTTGATTGCATTCAGCCTCAAGAGCATTTGTTGGTAAGGTCAGGATGATCATCCCATCCAAAAGTACTGGATGGAGCTCCTCCACCATCATTCCAGAGAACACAGTTCCTCCACTGCTCCACAATGCTGGGGGGCTTTATACCCCTCTAGCTCACGCCTGGCATTATTAGGCAGCATGGAGCCGATAGGGTCATCAGTGTTTATCTGCTGCAGAGAGAACCCATGATGAATATTTCTATAAATAATAATAATGCGAGAGAAGCAGTTCTCCTCTGGGTAGGTACTGTGTGTGTGTGGGGTGGGGGGTGAAGAGGGGGTTGGATATGGACTGTGCTTGTGACAAGCAATATGTCAGAGGTCAAAGGTCACTCATTAGCCTTGTCTTTGTTGACCTCTGCTGTGTGCATGTGAGAAATGGGACTGGATGTCATAGTAAGGATGAAAGACAGGCAGGTTGCCATGGTTTCCAGGTGTTTGCATGCGAGTGTGTGTGTGTGTGTGTGTGTGGAGAAATGGGTTCTGCGCCATGGCGAGCTTTGTTGAGGATGATGATGAGTTCTGAGAGACGGGCTGAGAGGGGGGTTTGGCCATGAGCGTGTGGTCAGTCTAGGTCCGGTGCTTGTTAACAACGTTAGCCTAGCATTGCACGTCCGATACCGAACCAGACGTCTTGGATGATCATTCGCTTTTCCCCCCTGAGCTCCTCCTTTAGAGCAGAGCCGGTCCAGTCAGAGGAGAGTTCCCCAAACCATGGTCCAGAACCTCGTCGTGTCCAACCTGCTTTATGATTCAGAGCAATGTCCTTCACCCTGCAGAGTTTAGCTCCACCCCGAATCTAACACACCTGATCCAGATGATTAAGGCCTTCAGGAGCAACTGAACACTACAGTCAGCTGTGCTGGATCTGAACCCTTGAGTGGAAGATCTCCAGGACCAGGATTGAGCGTCCCTGCTCTGCACTGAAGCTGCCAGTAGTAGCTCCATCAGCATGAACGTCCAATCAGATCACAGCTCAGTTACAGCTCAGGACATTATACAGTATTTATGGTGAGATTTCACCCTGAACTGGATCAGTAAGGACTGAACCCACGTCTCTTTTTTTTAATGTCACTTTACGAGTCTGGAGTATCGGGGTTAAAGAGAGAGAGTTAGTTCTGAGAGGATTTTATAGAGAGCAGAAAATGTTGATCAGTATCAGAGTGTGTCTGACGACTCCGGCAGGTCTGACTATAACAGCCTGATTAAGAGGAGAGAGCCAGGAGGTAACACAGACACGGGAGCTCCCTGAAACACTAGCGTCCATCTGCTCCACCGTCCACAAACCTGTGAGTGCTGACCTCAGTGTACTACAATTCCCTGTGTCCTCGAACCCCTGGACCTGCAGCCCTTATCTTAGAAACATTAATTACCAAAAGCTGAACTAAACAGATGAGTTTCAGCCTAGATTTAAAGACTGAGACTGAGTCCCGAACATTATCTGGAAGGTTATTCCAGAGTTGGGGGCTTTATAAGAAAAGGCTCTTCCCCCTGCTGAGGGTTTCTGAATTTTGGGAACGAGTAAGAGTCCAGCATCCTGAGATCTAAGTAGTCTTGATGGTTCGTAATATGTAATAAGATCCCGCAGGTACTCAGGAGCGAGGCCATGTAGGGCTTTATATGTTAATAGAGGAATTTTATAATCAGTGCTGAACTGAACTGGGATCAGTGCAGTGCTGATAGAACTGGACTGATATGGTCAGATGTTCTAGTTTTAGTAAGGACCCTGACTGCAGTGTTCTGAACCAGCTGAAGTTTATTGAGGTTCCTGCTGGAACAGCCTGACAGTAGTGCATTACAGTAATCTAGCCTTGAGTCTAGCCTTGAGGTAATAAAAGCGTGTACTAGCTTTTCTGCGTCCTGTAGTGATAAGGAGTCTCTTAGTTTGGAGATGTTCCTAAGCTGCATAAAGGCTGTTCTACTAATATCAGCTACATGTTGCTCAAATGATAAATCTCAGTCGAATGTGACGCCATAGCATCAGCCAAGTCTAACATCAAGTCTTATGGTTTATTTCTAGAGTCTTTTGGACCTAAAAGGAGAAGCTGGGTTTTGTCACTGTCAAGAATAAGGAAGTTATGTGACATCCAGAGTTTTATATCCTTTACACAGTCCTCCGTTTTACTCTAAATTTATCGTCAGGTTTGGCTGATATATAGAGCTGTGTGTCATCTGCATAACAGTGGAAATTAACGCCATGTCTGCTTATAACTGAGCCCAGTGGTGACATGGATAATGTAAATAATAGTGGTCCTAAAATTGAGCCTTGCGGAACTCCATATCTTACTACTTACTTTTTAGGCACAGATAGCGTTCAGTTAGATATGATCTGAACCACGATAGGGCTGTTCCTGTGGGGGAACCCCCTCCCTGTCTTTTAAGAACGCTGTAACCAGACTAGTCTTTCAGAAGGTTCTTTGAGTGTGTTTGGTTCTAAACAGAACCACTGTCTTTATTAAAGAACCCCTGAAGAACCGCCCATTACCTTCATAACGATAACCAACCAATCCTAGAGTTCGGGATCACGGGGCTGTTCATTATCTCCTCTGTACAACACGTGTGGACATGGTAAGCATCAGCACTGTGTGTGTGTGTGTGTGTGTGTGTGTGTGTGTGAGAAAGAGATTGTATATGTAAGCCCCCATTAGCCAAAGTCTGCAGCTTCTCACAGTGGCTTTGTTTGGAGTTCAGGGCGTCCGTCATCATGTGAAGTTCTACCTTGTTTTTGTTATGTTTTATCTTTAACACACACACACACACACACACACACACACACACTCTCACTCTACCACTCTCTCTCTCTATGCTATTAGCAGCAGTTAGACACAGGCCGTGCAGAGCCGAACCCCTGCCCCCTTACATCCCTGCTGCGATCCCTTATACACTGTGTCCAAATGCTCTCAGCTATTTTAAGCTGCACCCATTGTTGACACAGATGTGCAAATGCACACACAGCTTGTCTCTAGTCCCTGTAGAGAAGAAGTACTGCCAATAGAATAGGACTCTCTGGAGCAGATAAACATCATGACCCTATTGGTACCAGGCTGCCTAATGCAGGCGTGAGCTAGAGGGGTATAAAGCCCCCCAGCATTGAGCTGTGGAGCAGTGGAAGAGCTGTGTTCTCTGGAATGATGGTGGTGGAGCTCCATCCAGTACTTTTGGATGGAGAGGAAGCTTGTGAACTATAGAGGGCACAGTCCACATCTGCTACAGAACAGAGGGGTCTGTATGGGGGGCTGTTAAGATTAAGATTAGTGCACAGCCTATACCGCATAGCAGGGTGGACAGTTCTGGTTCCGGTGGACCGGATTCCTGGTTCTGATCCAGCTCACCTGTTCATCTGCAGGTGTAGTCGCCCTGTTAGAGCAGGGAGTTTAGCACACCGGGCTGGACCTGTTGCCCTAGTGTCCACCCCTGCCTTATAGTGTTAGTGTATCGTCTTAGTCTTAGTCTCTCTCTCAAGATGTAAAGGAGCTTTATTGGCAGGACTGTAGTGACCACAATATTGCCAAAGCATTATTAGCAGCTGTGGTCACTGAGCCGGTGCTTGGTCAGGGTCCGTCTCTGCTGCGGGTCTCTGACGGTCAGGAGGTCCAGGTCCAATCTGGACTCTGGTTTTATCATACAGAAGCGTTGTAGTTTACTCGGAGTCTGGGTTTGGTTCTCCCAGTGTTCTAGATAGCTGTTCTTGCTGTGAGCGATGAGCTGACTGGTGTTTAGACGGAGCTGTTGGACAGTGCTGTGATGGCCTGTCTGAGGGTCAGAGAGTCTCAGGACCAGCTAGCTGACTGACGGGACTCTGTTCTGGGCTCTGTAGAGGATCTCTCTGGGACTGGATTTTAGTGCTTCCGGAAATGTGGGGATGTTTTTGGATGTTTCTAATCGGGGAGGGGGAACCAGCCTGATTCTGGCTGGATCACACTGTGGAACTGCTTACACCAGACGGAGATGGGAATAGCGATGTTGGGAAACCTCTTCCGGGTCGCGTACCGAGTTCTCCGGGCTTTTTCCTTCAGTGCGTTCACTGCAGTGCTGAAGCTGCCCGGCGGCCGAGGGCGAACTGGTACCCATGTAGCCATGGACATCTGGGCTTTTTCTGAAAGACCGTAATATTGGGGTTCTTTAGGTTTACAGCCAGGGCCCAGTTCTGGCAGTGAACCCTCCCCGGCCCACCCGCCCGCCTCTCAGTACGGGTTGCCAGTTCTTCTCCTCTTTTCCGTGTTCAGTTTGTAAATGTTTAAATCTCTCTCACTTTACTTCTGTTTATTTGTGTGACGCAAGAGTGAGCGAGAGAGCGAGCGGAGACTGATATGAACTCCAGAGTGTGTGTGTGTGTGTGTGTGTGTGTGTGTGTGTGTGTGTGTGTGTGTGTGTGTGATCTCATCTGGAACGCTCCATGTGCAACACACACACACGCGGTCCTGAGTGATGCAGATGTGTGTTTGTTTCTGAAAGAGCTCTTCTGAGGTTTTGTTGATGGAGTGAGGAGAGACAGAGCGCCGGGTGTTTGTTTGGAGGAGCACTCAGAGCCGCTGGTGTGTGTGTGTGGGGTGGAGGAGAGGGAACACTGTGTTACCATGGAGATCTGTACATTTCTCTTCCGGTGAGTGTGAGTGAAGAGCTGGGTAATGTGTTGTTGTTTATTGGGTGTGACAGCGCTGGCCTTCAGGATTCTGATACCTGAGCCGATAATCAATATTCAATCAATAACCTCAGTTATGTCAATAAGTGCTGATATTATGCAAATGATCTTTGTTGTGTTTATATTACCATGTGTTTATAAAACAGATGTGAGGCTGTACACAAACACACACACAAAGCAACACCAGCTAATTAACTACGCACTTACACTGCATGGCCAGAAGTATGTGGACAGCTCTTTCAATGTTCCTCTTGAATTCAAGGGGTTTGTCCCTCACTGCACCAGAGGACAGCTGGGTACAATCTCTGTATCGTAACTTTTGCACCATAAGAGTGTGTGTGTGTGTGTGTGTGTGTGTGTGTGTGTGTGTGTGAGAGAGAGAGTGTGAGTGTGTTCCGAATACCCCGTTCGAGCTGTTCTTTGGTTCTGTCTTTTGCAGGACTGAGTGAATGTGGATCAATAGCGGGCCGGTGCTGCAGCCAGGCCGCATCATCCGAGAAGCTAAATTTAGCCGAGGCTGATTGTATCATGCCCCCCTGCGCTGTGTGAAGGGGCCGCTTTGTTCCACGCGTGTGTGTGTCCTCAGCGGGAACATGTGACTGAGCAGTGACACACACAGTGTGCCATGAGGAGGAACAGTGAGCAGTGTGTGTGTGTGTGTGTGTGTGTGTGTGTGTGAGAGAGAGAGAGAGAGAGAGTGTAAGTGAGTGTGCCATAAGAACCCATAAAAACAAGAAGCCCAAATAATAATAGAATCATTAATCAATAATAATTTATATTCATTAATATTGATTTCCAACTCATATTGTCTCCAGATATCAGTCAGAGTACTGCCCCATGCCAGTCTGATACCAAATCTAATCTGAGTCCCTTTAATGCTGAGTATTGTCTGATACCGATCCGATACAGGTACCCCAAACCTGAGTATTGTCTGATACCGATCCGATACAGGTACCCCAAACCTGAGTATTGTCTGATACCGATCCGATACAGGTACCCCAAACCTGAGAATTGTCTGATACCGATCCGATACAGGTACCCCAAACCTGAGTATTGTCTGATACCGATCCGATACAGGTACCCCAAACCTGAGTATTGTCTGATATTGATCTGATCAGAGAATCTTAATGTGGAGTATGCCCTGAAATGGTTTCGATCAGAGTACCCACCAGCTATTAACCTTCATCTGAAAAGGAAAGCTGAGCCCTTCAGAATTCGCTAGCAACCAGCTAGCAACACCATAGAAACCACCTGGAATACCATAGCAACCACTTCAGGCATGTTTTTTTCAACAAACACACACAGAGAGAGAGACCTGTGGTAGTGTGTCATGTGGTGCAGTTGAGAAGCTTATGTTGTCTCTCTGTCTGTGTGTGTGTGTGTGTGTGTTCGGTTGAGCAGCTTATGCGGAGTGTTAAGTGCTGATGACAGGCAGGTAAGAAGACTGAGCTTGAGCGCGAGAGCCTGTCTCACACTGCAGAGCTTCCAGCCCAGCTTTCACTTTTTAACCCCCTCATAACGTACAGGCCGTGGTTCTGCCGGGGGATCAGGTTCGGGACTCTGTGCTGAGGTTTATCAGCCGGACGTGAAGAAAGGAGCGTCTGCTTGCTGGCTGAGCAGTAGGACCGACAGTAGGCAGTGTATTGGGGAGGGCTGGGGCTTCTTTCTTCGAATGAGGCAGGTTGTGGAGCATGTAGGTGTGTGTAGAGCAGCTCCTCCAAACATCGGGAATGGTAAAATTAATAAATCAATCATTTGATCAGACCTGGGTATCGATCCTTCTCCTTTGTCTCTGGTTCTCACCGGTCCTCTCTGTCTCTCCTCAGGTGTCGGCTACTGAGGAATGCATCGGGCCTATGCGTCTGACCCAGGAACCAACGCAGGTACGACACCTCGGCTCTTTAAAGCCACAGTATGGTGAATGTCCACCGTCTCCCCTCCCTCCTCATGTAGTTCGTCAGCCTGTCTGTGAGCTGTCTGATGTTCTGCACTAGTGCACGAATATCGATGTGGTGTCGCCATCAGTGCCCCTACGGTCACGTTAAAATGTTAGGGGTGTAAGAAAATCTGGATGTATGAAGGTGTGGTGATATTCTGTTGTGCAGAACTGTATCGGTTCTCAGAATCGCAGTATTGATTATTAATAATAGTTTAAGTGTAAAGATTGGTGGCAGACAGTGGTTCATTTAGTGTTGCGTTTAAACCCCGGCCACTAGAGGGCAGTGCTGTCTTCAGATCTCACTGTTCTTTAGTTGAATTTGTATCTAGTCAGAAGTCTTTTACTCAGAGTTTCTGAATAGGTGTGTTTTTATATCACGAGTTTTACTGAAATTTGATTATTGATTGACAGCTTAAATACATTCATTATAAGGGTTGTCCACAAACTTTTGGACATAATGTTTGGCTTTGGAGTTACTACAACTACAAAGCTGTCCCACAGCGGCTAATTGTGACTGATAGTCTATGTTTGGGTAACGAATTTTTTACCATACTGTTCCCGCCTGGTGGCTTCTGTGGGCTCCTGAGCTAACGTACGTTGAACCACAGCTCAGCCTGATTTGATTGGTTGTCTACATTTTCCATAATGATACTTCAGTGGTTTCCACTTCCTGCCCTGGAGACCCTAATCGTACATCGATAGGCTCTTAAGATTGTTGAGATATGGAAGTGATAAAGACCGGTCAAGCCGGCTGTGGCCTGAGGATCTGTCCGTACTGCAAGGGTCAGGAACACTGGATTATCTCCAGAGGACGGACTGAGACTGAGATTAGCTTGAGTGTGAACGCAAGGCATTGTGCATGGCATTATGAATGTGCAGGAGCTAATTTTCTAAATTACTGGCAGTGTAACAGCGCCCCACAGACTGCAGTACCACATACATCAGTCTCGTTTCATTTGGCCTGTTTCTGTTGGTCGAAAGTGACTTTTCTGTATGGTGATTTCCACACCACTGCTGTGAGGCCTACAGGCTCGGACGTTTCCACAGCCTGCCATTGCTGGAGTGACTCTACTTTGTGGCTTGGACGTTTCCCATGCTGGCGAGTTCACTACTAAGTGGCTGGGATGTTTCCTTTTAATATGTCTAAATTGCAGCTGTGAGGTTTCCTTAGATGGCAAAGCCTCTGCACCGCGGGCTGGATGTTTCCCGGGCTAATAAAGCCTCTGCACCGCGGGCTGGATGTTTCCCGGGCTAATAAAGCCTCTGCATCGCGGTCTGGATGTTTCCCGGGCTAATAAAGCCTCTGCACCGCGGTCTGGATGTTTCCCGGGCTAATAAAGCCTCTGCACCGCGGTCTGGATGTTTCCCGGGCTAATAAAGCCTCTGCACCGCGGGCTGGATGTTTCCCGGGCTAATAAAGCCTCTGCACCGCGGTCTGGATGTTTCCCGGGCTAATAAAGCCTCTGCATCGCGGGCTGGATGTTTCCCGGGCTAATAAAGCCTCTGCACCGCGGTCTGGATGTTTCCCGGGCTAATAAAGCCTCTGCACCGCGGGCTGGATGTTTCCGAGGGCTAATAAAGCCTCTGCACCGCGGGCTGGATGTTTCCGAGGGCTAATAAAGCCTCTGCACCGCGGTCTGGATGTTTCCCGGGCTAATAAAGCCTCTGCATCACGGGCTGGATGTTTCCCGGGCTAATAAAGCCTCTGCATCGCGGGCTGGATGTTTCCCGGGCTAATAAAGCCTCTGCACCGCGGGCTGGATGTTTCCCGGGCTAATAAAGCCTCTGCACCGCGGTCAGGATGTCTCCTGGGTTGGCAAAATTGAGTCATATTAGTGTAAATTCCTGTAGTGTTACTCTACCGCCTCAGTCCACATGCTGCTCTCCCTTCAGATGCTGTTTCTAGAGCCCTCCGCTCGTCCACAAATGCACGTGTACAGCGTGTCCTTCAGGAGTGGCTCACACAGGCTGAAATCACATAGCTTGTAGATGGATCGGCTCTAAGGAACAGTAGCTGCTCCCTCCTCTCAGTTCTGAGCTCTGGTTTTAAGCCCCTATTACAACCCATTGAAAAATGCCACATCCTTTGGCTCAGTAGTCCTGGAGAACCCCCCGTCCCCCAGTTCTTTGTACTGTAGCAGAATTTAGTGCTGCTTTACCGCAGAGGCTAGAGATACTAGTTGAGCTCTTGAGAGTCCTGGCAGCTCTGGTGCGAGTGGGGTGAGGATGCTGCGCCCCCTGAAGGTCGTAGTGTAGAGATGCAGGGTGCATGGGCAGCAGTGGGAAAGGTCCGCTGCGTGACTGGGCCAGTGTGGAATTTCGCACCCGGGCTCTGTGGTTACCCAGCGCTGCTCCGGATGAAAGAGTGTTGAACTTTCACACACCCCCACCAACACCAGCCCATTCCTCCCCCTCGTACTTTCATCATCGCCAGAGTGCAGGAGAAGATGCATGCGCTCTGTTCTTCTCACACAAGCTCACACTCTGACCCCTGTGCGTGCGCACACACACACACACACACACACACACACACACACACACACACACACACACACTAAGCTTTAGGGAACTCTGATGATGCTGTGGGACAGTAAACAGTAGCTTTAGCAGATTGTTGGGATTGGGACGGAGTCAGGAATAGAGTGGGTGGGTGGAGGATGGGGTGAGAGCTGCACTGAGAGCTGCTGACCGATCTGGGCCTTTTTCCGTGTGTTTATCAGGGTGTTTATGTTTTGGCAGACGTGTTGTTTATTGTTGTTTACTGTTGTTTATATTCCAGTAATTTAACTAATGAGGTTTGAAAGAGAGGTCAGCTCCAGTGGACATTAGGGGGGCGAGCGCAGATGTATTCCCTGTTGCTCTTCATGATCTCCTTCATGTTTTTCTCTTTCCTGGGTGAACTTGGATGATCATGGTAGGATCATTTCCCCAAAAAGGTTCCGACCCGATCTGGTAGACTTGGATATATTATATATCCAATCCGATCCATGAGTCAGAACCAGTAACGATCTCCATTTCAGCTGGTAGGACGGGCGATCCATGAGTCAGAACCGGTCAAAATCTCAATTTCAGCTAGTAGGACAGTCTAGCAATGAGTCAGAACCGGTCAGAATGTCCACTTCAGCTAGGAGGACGTTGGAACCGTGAGTCAGAACCAGTCAGAAGGGAAGACAGTCCGCCTGTAAAATCTTGTTGTTGATGTTAAGGTGTTTGTGTTCCCCCGACCCAAACCTGTGTATCCTTCACCTGTGCAGGTGTTGCTGGTGTTTGCTAAGGAGGATGGACAGAGCGATGCCTTCTGGTGGGCGTGTGAGCGGGCGGGCTTCAGGTGTAACGTGGCCCGCACACCCGAGTCTGCGGTCGAGTGCTTCCTGGAAAAACACCACGAGATTGTCGTCGTCGATGGGAGACACGCACGCTACTTTGAGGCCGAAGCGGTCTGCCGGTGAGGCATACACACGTACACACACACACTGCAGTCAGAGAGACCTTTTAAATGGACAGAAGTATTGGGACACCTGCTCATTCAAGGGGATTTTCTCCTGCTTTTGTTGGAGTAGCTGATTTTGGAGGAGCATTGTTGTGAGGATTTGATTGCATTTACACACAGGAGTTATAGTGAGGCCAGGCTGTTGGACGGATAATCAATACCCCACCTCATCATCCCCAACTCATCCCATCCAAAAGTACTGGATGGAGCTCCTCCACTATCATTCCAGAGAACACAGTTCCTCCACTGCTCCACAGCTCCTCAATGCTGGGGGGCTTTATACCCCTCTAGCCCACACCTGGCATTATTAGGCAACATTGAGCCAATAGGGTCATGATGTTGATCTGCTCCAGAGAGTCCTATTCTATTGGCAGTACTTCTTTACAGGGACTAGACAAGCTGACACACACACACACACTCTGAATGAAGTCTATGTTGCTTTACAGTCCTTGTCCAAATGTTTGTGGACACCCCTTCTAATGAATGCATTCAGCTACTTTAACTTTAAGAACGCTCTTGTTGCTGAATGCAATCAGTCAAATCCTCACAGCTCCTCCAGAATCTAGTAGAAAGCCTTCTTCTCTGGACAGATGAGGAACTCTTCAGTACCCTTAATTTCAGAAGAGACAGGGAACGAACAGGTGTCCACATACTTTTGTCCGTACTGTATGTGATAAGTGTTCCTCATGCAAAGCAAGTGTACCTTATAAACCAGTTAATCATTGCACTTAATCATTCTTTGTTTTTGCTTCATCTCTCACGCTCTCTCTCTCTCTCTCTCTTTTTCTCTCTCTCTCTCTCTCTCTCACGCTCTCTCTCTCTCTGGCTCTAGGCTGATCCGAGCCACCAAGCCTTCTGAACACACCGTTATCCTTGCTGTGGTGCCACAAGCGTAAGTACCAAGCCCTGAAACTCACAAATCAGGCATTCCTTCAGTGCTGAAGGGGCTCGATCACCTCGATCACAGGTATCAATTGAAGGTCCTAAAGATTTGGGGTCGTTAAGCCCCCCCCCCAAAAAAAATGTAAACAATAAAAAAAGTGATTGGCAGTGGTGTAGCCGTGGCAACGTAAACATCCCTATAGCCGTCGGCCTTTTCTGGGTTTTATAAGCTTTTATTTCCGGGCCATAGCCGGGCTCCGAGCCTGTGGGGGATATTGGTGTATAGGGGTGATGTTACATTTAACCAGGTGTTGCTATGGTAACTGCTGTTGTGAGTGTGCACACTGTTAGCATTCAAGTATAGCACGGCGGCTAGCCGGCCATACTACAATTAACTGTGCTCTCTCTCTCCCTCCCTCTCCCCCTCAGGCCCTCAGATCAGGAGGAGCCCTCCGTTCTGCCTCTACTGTGTTCTGGTTTCTCCAGAGTGAGTGTTCTCCCTCACTGACATAACACCACTAAAGCGCAACTGTACACCATATGGGCAAAAGTATTGGGACACCTGCTCATTCACCACTGGTCTGGCTTCAGGACCAATCAGCTCAAAACCCCCAGAACTCCAGCCCAAATTTCTTGTGTTCTCCTCCTTGCCTCAAATGTGTAATTGTATCTCTCTCTCTCTCTCTCTCTCTCTCTCTCTCTCTCTCTCTCTCTCTCTCTCTCTCTCTCTCTCTCTCTCTCTCTCTCTCTCTCTCTCTCTCAGAGGTTTATGGAGAACACCAGTGTCTCAGCCTGCTATAACGAGCTCATACAGATCGAGCATGGAGAGGTTCGCTCCCAGTTCAAACTGAGGTAGGCCCCTGAACACCACCCAGCCAGACTGTTCTGTATTAAATATCAAATCAACACCATAATCATTTCTGGGGATGGATCAGTTCCATCTAGCCTTAGTCCTAGACGCATCCTGTAATGGACTTCCCACTGATCATGGTTAATAGAACCATCTACACAACCTAGTATCAGTCAGCGGTGCAACATCCCCCCTCTCATGATCCGAGGAGTGCTGGTGGGAATCCCGGGGCAGGCAGCCTGCCTGCCATCAGCAGCCGGAGTCAGAGGGAGCACAGTAGACCTTGCTCTCTCTCAGGGGTGGGTTGATGGTTGAGGGCACTTCCTCCCCACTTCCTCACTCCTAGTGTGATCAGCCGAGCTTTCCTCCGAGTGCGCCAAGCCACCTAGCGATGCTGCATCAGCGGCAGTTGGAAAAGGGGCATGTTCTGGTCTTCACTCTCCCAGTGTTTGGGGCATTGATGGGGTCAGCGGGGATTAATGATGATAATTATTGTTTGCAACTGTTATTCCTTTTGTTTGTGTGTGTGTGTGTGTGTGTGTGTGTGTGTGTGTGTGTCAGAGCCTGTAACTCCATCTTCACAGCGCTGGAACATTGTCAGGAAGCTGTAGAGATCACTAGTGAGAATCATGTCATACAGGTGGGTGGAGGAGTTGGTGTAACTCTAGTACTGAAAGCCAGACTTTAGGCCCTGTAAACACTGTTGATTTACCTGTGTGTGTGTGTGTGTGTGTGTGTGTGTGTGTTAGTACGTGAACCCTGCCTTTGAGCGGATGATGGGCTACCACAAAGGGGAGCTGATAGGAAAGGAGCTGACTGAGTTTTCTAAGAGTGATAAGAACTGTTCCGACCTGCTGGAGTCCATCAACACCTGCATCAAGAAGGGAAAGGTCAGCCAATCACAGAGCACCATTCAGCCTGCTCTCCCTTATCCAACTAGGGCATTATCCATCAAAGCTCTAGCCAGTCAGGTCAGATCGAGTATTTTAAGGTAATACTTGATATTGGAGTAAAATAAATTATATTATGGAGATCAGTTATAGATCATCTCAGGTATACACTATATGGACAAAAATATTGGGACACCTCTACACTATTCCACCCAGAAGAGGCATTAATAGGCATCAGTAAGGAGCTGGTCCCCCTTTGCAGCTCCAACAGCAGGTTGGGGGGGTTATTAATTGGCAGAACAAATTGGGGTGAAAATGGATTAAAACAAACAAACAAAAAAAAAACACATCACAACAACAATCCCAGTTTAACCAGTAAATAATTCCCAGCTGCAGTTTTATGACATCCAGCTTGGACCCAGAGTTCCTAATATATGTGTGCTGTCCTCAGAGCTACAGATACTAGGTCAGATACCATGATAGCAACCTTACATATTGTCTGTTGTGTGTGTCTGTGTGTGTAGGAGTGGCAGGGGATGTACTATGCCAGGAGGAAGTCAGGAGACAGCATCCAGCAGCATGTACGAATTACCCCCGTTCTCGGCCAGGGAGGGTGAGTGTCATGACCCTCAGCTGCTCATCAGCTCTCAGCAGCTCTGACCGAAATGAACCTGAACTCATCTCCCACCTCCTCTCTCGCCTTACAGGAAGATCAGACATTTCGTGTCCATCAAGAGGCCTCACTGTGACAGCAACAGGCAGGTGAGTCTTTGCTACGGACAGGTGCGGGTCTGTTAAACCCTTTAAAGCCCGAATCAATCAGTAGATTGCCAGAAAATGACACCTTTCCTTATTTTGCCTCATATTTAGTGCATCAGGAATTTATTGCTCACAGCAACAAGTCGCATTAATAATGGGACCCATTAATGTCTGAATCTGTATGTATTTTTCTGGTGCATGCAGAGGACAGATAAACCACTAAGGGGCAGAAAACCTGCATCTGATTTTATTTTCTTATTTATATTCTTATTGCTTCTACCAAGCAATCCAGGAGTGCCTTTTCAGGAGGCACTGTATGTATTCTTGGGGTATGTAGGACCCTCCAGCTTCTTCAGTCTGTTGAGATGAGGGTGTGAAACTGGGTCCTATTCTATACTGTAATGTATGCTCCGCTCTCAGGAGGTTAGGAAAGTCACAGAGGTGAAGTACCTGTTGGCGCAGGGCTCTGTTGTAAAAGTGTAAAAAGAGTAATTAGGGTAATTATAGCCTTTTCACCCAGCGGACCACCTGAACACGAATATAGCAATGCCACAGTGTGAAACCAAGGCCCTCGATCATTAGGAACACCTGCAGTTTGGAGCGTCCACTACGCTTCGGTGTCTGATTCAAGACAACTCGCTCATTTAAATCAGATGCACTGTGTGTCTAAATGTTTGTGGACGCCCCTTCTAATGAATGCATTCAGCCGCTTTAAGAAGCTGTGATCATCCAACATCCGAAATCCTGACCTCACAAACGCTCTTGCCGCTGAATGCAATCAAATTCTCACAGCAGTGCTCCTCCGCCAAACTCCAGTAGAAAGCCTTCTTCTCTGGACAGTAGAGACAGTTACTCCAACAAAACTCTTTTTAATAGCCTTGATTTCAGAAGGAGCTGTGACTGAGCAGGTGTCCCAATACTTTTGTCCGTTTCGTGTATTAAAACTATGCAGTGCAAGGTTTATAGACACGTGGTTTGGTGTTTGTCAGTTCTGATTGGTTAGCGGTTGCTGTAGGATTGCTATGTTACCCAAGTTGAGCGCCATGGTGTTGCTTGGTGGTTGCTGTGGTATCCAAGGTGGGTGCTATGGTGTTCCTGAGTGGTTGCTACGATGAGGATTGATCTCAGGTGGCTGCTATGGTGTTGCGATGATGATGATGGATATCTCCGGTGGCTGCTAAGGGGTTGCCAGCTGGTTTGTAGGCAGTTGCTATGGTATCCCAGATGGTCACTGGGGTTTCTCAGGCGGTTGCTCCTGGGCTGTGGTACGCCATGTGGTCGGATTGGTGTTACCAGTGCCTCATAAATAATGGGAGGCTGGTACATTCCCAGCAGCCAGTCAGATTTCAGACATCCTTCCGCTGCAGGATCTATTAGAGTCTGTGGTTTAAAGCGTTTGGACCAGACTGAGGAAATCGCTTTTATTATAACTAATAACCGATCAGATTGATCAGACCGTAGATTTCTGTCATTTTTACCAGTTCTACCGTTAGTCACCAACATCTGCCCTCGGGGGGAAGCTGGGCCGACTGCGCTCACCTGAGCCTCAGTCAGATGGGTCAGCATGGAGGATTGGAGCTTTCTGTGCCCGGTGTTTCGGTCCTTATATACTGACAGACTGACATATTCATATTTATATGATCTTCTGATTCTGAGGATATTCGAGATGCAGAAATCCCCAGGAGGAGGTGCTGCTGCTCGACTCCCAGCTTTACAGCCTGAACTGATCTGATGTTTGTGTTCGCAGGTCAATAAGATCAGTAGAGATGAAAGATGCTGTGGAGACAACGCACAGTCAGGTACTAAAGCACTAATGCACGCACACACAGTCCAGATTTTTAAAGAACAGTTACTGAGGTCACGTGTGAAAAAAAATAATGGACAAAAGTATTGGGACACCCCTCTTAATCACTGAGTTTAGGTGTCTGATTCAGGCCACACGTCAGTGAAAGAACAGGAGGTTCTAAAGAGCTCACTGAACTCCAGCGAGGTTCTGTATGTAATAGGAGACACCGCTGCAGAAAAGCCTCCAACTGACTCAATAACTGCAGAGCTCCAGACCTGCTGATGCTGGTAGAGCTGCAGAGGGGGGCCGGCTCCTTATTAATGACTATGGGTTTAGAACGGGACGCAGGAAAGCTCCCAACGTGAGCGATCCCTGCACGCCTGGTGAACGCGTTTGTGTGTGTGTGTGTGTGTGTGTAAGTATTCTTGGGGAAACTAGGTACAGACATCTCGACTAAACAGGAAAGATTTCAGGCTGGACGTGCAGGTTGAGACTGTGTCCGAGTGCCGGGCACAGACTGGAGTATCTCCCAAAGCTGGGGGGCTACCATCATGACCCAGCAACCTGCCCCCTCCATGGCTTTTCTCCAGGGTGTTGCTCACCGTGGAGAAAACGCCATTGACGGCCCTTTTTGTGATTCCATCTGTAGGAACAGACTGCACACACACACACACACACACACACACACACACACACACACACACACACACACACGATGAAAAGAATCCTTTTTGGTGCTGCTGTCAGCATGAAAATGAGACTTGTTAGCTGACACAAATGTAAGTGTGTGTGTGTGTGTACCCTTGTGCATTTGTGTGTGCACTCATTGTCTATTCTGCCTCTTTACCCAGAATGCAATTCCCTGCGTCATAAGGACCGGAGGAAAGAGTCTGTGGACGTCAGGTCAATCAGCTCACGCAGCAGCGATGGTGAGTGTTAAAGACCCTGAGCCACAAATTACAGAACCAGCTCAGAACCCACAGAAGCCCGATCTGCAGGCTTCCTTCATACATTACATACAGATTATTAATAATAATAATAATAATAATAATAATAAATATTACATATATAAAATAATACATAAAGGCTACATTAGTATTACATGTAGACAGTTACACACACACACACACACACACGCACACAGAGCGAGTGAGGATGTGAACAGCAGTGAGATCAGTGTGAATGGGGGAGAATGGGGGTGAACTGGGGTGAGTCAGGCTGCCTGAATGGCCGTGTGAGCAGGGGGGAGTTTTCTTAGTGACGTGGCGAGCGGTGATGACGTCAGCACTCCCACAGCCTCAGCACGCTCTGACGCAGACACAGCGGCTATTTAAAGACCACGTATCCCCATTACACCCCCCACCTCTCGCTCGCTCGCTCTCTGCCTCTCTCTGCCACTCTCTCTCTCTCTGTGTAAGAGCAGTATTAGAAAAGATAGAAATGCAGGTATTTTAAAATATGAGGAGGTTTGGGATTAGCTGTGTTGCTGTGTGTCTCCGCAAAGCACTGTAGTTACTACAGTACTGCTGACACAGACGTGCAGATGCACACACACACAGCTTGTCTAGTCCCTGTAGAGAAGTACTGCCAATAGAATAGGACTCTCTGGAGCAGATGGACATGCAGCTATTGGCTCCATGCTGCCTAATAATGTCAGGCGTGGGCTAGTAGAGGGGTATAAAGCCCCCCGGCATTGAGGAGCTGTGGAGCAGTGGAAGAGCTGTTTTCTGGAACGATGGTGATCAGTTGGGGAGTTCTAGTTCTAGTAGAAAGTCTTCTTCTCTGGACAGTAGAGACAGTTACTCCAACAAAAGTAGGATCAGCTCTTTTAATACCCTTAATTTCATGAGCTGGCGTCCAAATACTTTTGTACGTCTGTAATAGTACTGCAGATGAAAGTAGATAGGTGTGAAAATAGGAACAGCGCTACACCAGTGGACGCTCAGGACTGTCTGTGATGTAAAGGTATTAAATATGTGTTCATGCATAATTCCTCTTCCTTCTCCTCCTCCTCCTCCTCCTCCAGCCCCAAGTCTGCAGACCCGAAGGTATTCCTCCATGGCACGAATTCACTCAATGACTATAGAGGCTCCCATCACGAAGGTAGGTATACACCCTCTCTCACTCTCTCGGTCTCGCGCACACACACACACACACACACACACACACACACACACACACACACACACCTCCCACTCTAATAAATGAAACGTTTCTGCACACAGGGCCTTCTAGATAATTCTACACATCATCCTCCATCCTGTATCCTACTAATACTCACACACCACATCCTCCCTTTTAGTTAAAGGGGCTTTCATCAGCTAATCTGATTTGAGCTTCTAGCTCAGAGCTCCTGCATGCATAAACAGCAGTGTCAGGCTCGCATTGCATGACTGCTTTGTGGCTCATCATAGCCACAGGACTGTGCTTTAGCAAATGCTAACAGTTGTGGCCTTATTGACTCTAATCCCACTTGCATTGGCCACCACAGTTATCCTGGTCCTGGAAAAGCATCTTCACCTCCATAACCGCTTTTAAAGCCTGACTCCTGCCAGAAAATAAAAGCAAGAAACCCCTGACGCTCTGGGGTTGGCCATGTGGCCGTGGAAAATTACTAACAGCGCGCCCAGAAGCTGTAGCCGATTTACTCAGCCGATTTAATGAGTTTACGGTCATTACTGCTAATAATCAGTTTCACATTTCCACCATTCCTCAATCCAGCGGTGGCATCGTTTACGTCGCCCCAGCGGACACCTGGTTTTGCGCATTTGTTTGGCCATTGAAACCCAGGTCATGAAGCTCCTGATGCACAGTTCAGTCAGTCAGAGGCAGTTAGGAGCTCTGTAGTGAGAGTGAGTGAGTAATACAACAGATGATAGATGGGTTTTCCTCCCCACTTCTGTATGGCCTAGCTGTTGTTGCTCTTAGACGCTTCCCTCTCAATATAACAGCACTTACGGCTGTCTGGGGCAGACCTAGCAGGGCTAAACTTTCACTTTCACGTCCTGTTAAGCTTTTCCACTGCCAGCGTTGGTTTGTGGAGACTGATGAAATCTCAGCTTAGCTTCTTCTAAGAGCAGAGACAGGATTTCAGGATCCAGACTGAGGTCTGAAACCGGACAGTCCGCTTACAGGACGTCCTGTAATGAACCATAGAGCTTTTCTTCTGTACAGCGTGATATCAGCCTGCAGCACAGTGTGTTTGCTGCATAAACCTTATGAAACGAGTTGTTGGAGAGGCAGGTCTCCCTTAGGTCCTTTAGGTGCTGTAGTATAGAGGGGTGCTTGTTTGCAGGGTTATCAGCGGCTGGTTAGCAACACTGCTGCAGTAGCAGCCTATTCATGTTTCAGTCAGGCTTATGGGCCGTGGGCACCTATTGGGATGATTATGGTGGTGGTGATGATGATGAGGGCTTTAAAGAGAGGCTGTGTTGTTCAGTGCTGGGCTTTATGAGTCTTGCACGCAAAGCTGGACCCTCAGGGTTAGGGATCAGATGCTAAACACACACACTGAAGCTACTGCTGTAATGCTGGCAGAACGCTGGTTAAATGTGGGCTAAACACTGGTATCATGTTGGCACACACACACACACACACACACACACACACACACACACAGCTGTATTCTTGTCTGTAAGGTCTTCCTCTGTTCGATTAGATGAGCAGGGAAACTGATGCTAGATCTGATCTCTGTGTGTAAGAGTGTCATTTAACCCCACTCACAGAAGCTGGTCTTCTGAATAAGGGTGTGTGTGTGTGTGTGTGTGTTCTCCTGAGTGAGTACATGGGTATACCACCTTATTGTGTCCTTTATTCATTCATTCATTCTCTCTGCCTTTGTCTCGGCAGGTGATAAACATCATTAACGCGGCGCAGGAGAGCAGTCCGGTAACGGTAGCCGAGGCGCTGGACCGGGTATTGGAGATTTTACGCACTACAGAACTCTACTCGCCGCAGCTCGGCTCCAAAGAGGATGACCCTCACACCAACGACCTCGTGGGAGGGCTCATGAGTGTGAGTACGGGCGTGAACGTGAGCCTCAGGGGACGGATATACTGTTCGTCCAATGAAATCACCCTAATTGAAGAATCCACAGAGCGTGGGTCGCTGGAGATCCTTCCATTAAAGCAGGAATCATTCAGAAGCGTTTCACTAGATCCACTCTCTCAGGATCAGGATGCGGTTACTGTTGCCAAGCATAGCGATAACACAAGGGCGGCTAATTCAGGTCCAGAAGGTTAAAAGAAGTCCAGCCCAGGATTTTGTGCCATGGTTAAGCTCTGTGTGGTGCTACAAAGGGTTCTGTTTTGGGATGATCTGAGTGAAGAACTTTTCATATGGTATCAGTGGTTCTTCTAAGGCATCACTCAAAAAGACACTTTATATCACTGTTATTTTTAACCCTTTAAAGCCTACAACCATCAAACAATAATTGCCAGAGTGTCTATTTGAGCTCCGGACTGTTACGGGACGGTCAGGGAGTGGACTCAAGTGCAGAGAGGAAAGCCTGTAAGGACAGGCCTTAATGTGTGATGCAAGGATGTGGTTAATGTGACTGTGGGAGAACTGGGTTCGAACCAGCAACCCTGGCACTGCGCCACCAGCAAGCACAGGCGATTGGTGGAGTTGCACCCCTCATAACAATGGGGGAAAAAGGCGGGAAAACCAAACAAAGGAGACACCAAGATGGCGTAGCTCAGACTGAGGACAGCTCTCTAACAGCTCTCTAGAGCTCGAACTGAAGCAGCTCTTTAAACAATCAAACAAAACATCAAAGGTTTCTTTGAGCCGCTTGATTGTTGAGCTGTGATCTCTTTAGCTTCTTTCTTTTACAACCCTGTTATCTTCTTTTCTTTGAACTTTTCTTATTCTTGAACTTGTTTCTTTTCTCTCTTTAAACTTTCCACTTTCTCTCACTCTGAGTACCGTACCGGTCACCCCTCTACAAAGGTGTGACAAAGCACCGCCCTTTGTCACAGTCTTAAATGCTGTTACCACCAGGTGCGTCTGATTGGCACTGATTACCCCCTAGGATCTCTGGGAATTGGAGTTCCCTTGGGGAACAGTGGCTCGCTGCCGTCGCCATCTGCTGGTAGGCAACAGCAGACACCGACCCCCTTACACTGAACAAGTATTTAAAATTATTTTGTATCACATTTAATACATCTGGACTTTATTAAGCTTACGCTCTTATACTCATAGCTGCCCTTAAAATTTTTACTCAAGCAGTGACTCAACAGCGTGAACAGCGCTCTGAGATCTCCTCAGTGCTGAAGAGAACCAGAAAGAGAGCCGTTCAGCAAACCACCGAGAACCACGTTCTCTCCGCTGATTGGTCAGATCTGACCCAGAGCTAGAGAGTAAACTCAGGGGGAGGGTCCTGTGTTCCGGACAGTAGAGCAGTAGGGCAGGCCAGCACCCGGCTGCGGGGGCCGTTCAGCTCAGACGTGCGGAGCAGCACACCGACAGCCTCCTTCAGTCTGAGAGCCGAACCCGACTTTACCCCACCCTCATGTTCCAGAAGTCATGGCCACCGTGGTACAGTACAGTGGTGCTGTCCAAGCGCTGGAGCGTGCTGGATGCTGGAGCGTGTGACTTCAGTGACCTTTCCCCAAATGGCCTTTAGTTAGAGGTTAAAGGGTCAGTCTCACAATAAAAATATCTCAGGAGATGCTGCAGCTGGAGTGTGTGTGTGTGTGTGTGTGTGTGTGTGTGTGTGTGTGTAAGCTTCCATTACCCAAAGCCTGCAACCTCTCACGGGGGCTTTGTTTGGAGCACGGGTCATTACTTTCTTGGACTTGGGGACTTGTTTAAGGACTCTCTCTCTCTCTCTCTCTTTGTCTCTCTCGCTCTCTCTGTCTCTCTCTCTCTCTTTGTCTCTCTCGCTCTCTCTTTCTCTCTCTCTCTCTCGCTCTCTCTTTGTCTCTCTCGCTCTCTCTCGCTCTCTTTGTCTCTCTCGCTGTCTATGTCTTTCTCGCTGTCTCTGTCTCTCTCTCTCTCTCTGTCTCTCTCGCTCTCTCTCTGTATCTCTCGCTCTCTCTGTATCTCTCGCTCTCCGTCTCTCTCTCTCTCTGTCTCTCTCTCTCTCTGTCTCTCTCGCTCTCTCTGTCTCTCTCGCTCTCTCTGTCTCTCTCTCTCTCTCTGTATCTCTCGCTCTCTCTGTATCTCTCGCTCTCCGTCTCTCTGTCTGTCTGTCTCTGTCTCTCTCTCTCTCTCTGTCTCTCTCGCTCTCTGTCTCTCTCACTCTTTGTATCTCTCGCTCTCCGTCTCTCTGTCTGTCTGTCTCTCTCTCGCTCTCTCTCTCTCTCTCTCTCTGTCTCTCTCTTTGTCTCTCTCGCTCTCTCTGTCTCTGTCTCTCTTTGTCTCTCTCTCTCCGTCTCTGTCTGTCTCTCTCTCTCTCTCTCTCTCTCTCTCTCTCTCTCTGTCTCTCTCGCTCTCCGTCTCTCTGTCTGTCTCTCTGTCTCTCTCTCTCTCGCTCTCCGTCTGTCTCTCTCTGTCTCTCGCTCTCTGTCTCTCTCTCGCTCTCCGTCTCTCTGTCTGTCTCTCTCTCTCTCTCCGTCTCTCTGTCTGTCTCTCTCTCTCTCTCCGTCTCTCTGTCTGTCTCTCTCTCTCTCTCTCTCTGTCTCTCTCGCTCTCCGTCTCTCTGTCTCTCTCTCTCGCTCTCCGTCTGTCTCTCTCTGTCTCTCGCTCTCTGTCTCTCTCTCTGTCTCTCTCTCTCTCTCCGTCTCTCTGTCTGTCTCTCTCTCTCTCTCTCTCTCTCTGTCTCTCTCTCTTGGTGAAATTTGCTGTATTGAAGTGATGAATATGCCGTTCAGATAAATGCTGTAGATTTGATGGGACGCTCTTCTGCCCCACACACCCCACTCTGACCCCCAGCCCCAGCACAGACAGCAGCAGCAGCAGCTCATGCCATTGTTCGCCCAACCCCTAGATACAGTATATGATCCTACTAAGATAACGTACTAAAATGGAAAAAGAGAGACACAATGTTTCTACAGCCTTTTTCAGATTAACGATCGTTCACACCAAGACCTACCAGCATTTCTCTGGACTTTAACTAGAGCTGATTTCTAAGGACCGTCCTCAAGTCCTCAGTGGCAATCATGAGGGCCCAAGCACCCCTTTAGAGACAGTGCAACGACTAATCAGCCTCGTCTACCAAAATCTACTTAGTTCATAATTAATAAACATTAAAGACCAAATTAGTTGCCATTGAATTTAATAATGATCGATTAGTTGGTGGTGCCAGCGCCCATCAATCGCCAAAGTTCGCTGATTAGTGTCGAGCTCTGCTAGTGAGAGCCGAGGGTGGAGCTCTTCTAGTGTGGTTACGGATAAAGCCCCCCCTCCTTCATCTAAAAGAGCCAATCAGCTTGCTGGTTACGGATAAGGTCCCGCCCTTCAACAAAAAGAGCCAATCTGGTTACTGATTACAAATAAAGTCCTGCAAAGGTCAGCGTGCCGGTCAGATCGCGTCAAAATAAAAGTCAACGAAGCAGTAACTCAAAATACTAATACAAAATAATAAACTAATAAATAAAAATAATAATTAATAAACTAATAAAGCATATTTTATTGCTGCTACTTTGCACATCCTAGTTTTTTTGCCATTTTGACAGGAAAGACATGGGACTTTGATGTATCTTTGATATTTGCAGCTCATTAAAACGCTGTATTTTATATTTTATACTTCATTCATCTTCATTGTCAGTTATCAAATCTATAAAACAAGCCGGGTTTAAAGGTTGTGAGCTACATAAAATCTAACTGATAATTGAGTGATTCAGAATCAGAATAATGGATGAATCTTATTAATAATCGACAGGTTATTCCACTATCAGCACAGTGGTTTGGTGCAGCTCTGTTCCACAGCAGTTCCTGTGTTTTACTCTCAGACTGTAACTATCTCGCTATTCATGCTTTCTCCTTGTGTCTCCTCAGGATGGCCTCAGGCGTCTCTCGGGAAACGAGTACGTCTTCTCCAAAAGCTCCTTTCAGAGTAAGCATCAGTCCGCCGTCCACTGCCGCATGCCCTCATATCGCCTCGTTCAGCCTTCTGTTATACAACACCAGTGGACTTCAGTTTCCGTAGCGATGTATAAACTGGCAGAAACATACGTGAGCAGGAACAGAAAGAGGAGTGAGCTTTTTGAGGACACCTCTGTACTTCTGGAGATGCAGAGCAGCAGCAGCAGTGAGGGAGGGAGGCCGAGCTGCGTGGCCTTTTTACCAGCAGCTGTGTGATTTAGTCAGTTATTATCAATCCTTATATAACTGTACAGGGAGGTGCAGGGCCGGTGCATTGTGTGTGATTGTGTAAGCTGATCACACACTGGCCTGGTTCAGGACACACACACACACAGAGCCGGGCCTGGGTCAGTAATGAGGAGTCGCTCTTCTGACTCTCATATCTCACCTGAAAAGGCTTCAGGCTCTCAATTCCACAGGCTTACGTTTAGCACTCAGCCGTGCTTAGCTACAGCAGTGCCCCCTTAACCTCTAACACTTAGACGTCACACTTAGTCACAGTATATGAGTGTGATGTGTGTGTGAGCAATATGGCAGATACACTGTATGTATGTACACCATAGAATAAGCTACAGAGGGGCTGAGCTGTGGAGCAGTAGAGGAGCTCTGTTCTCTGGAATGATGGTGGTGGTGGTGCTCCATCCGATACACATTTGGGATGAGCTGGGGTGGGGTGTTGATCATCCATCCTACATCCTAACCTCACTAACGCTCTTGTCACAGAATGCAATCAATCAAATCCTCACAAATTTAGTAGAAAGCCTTCCTGCCCGGACAGTAGAGACAGTTCCTCCACTGAAACTCTCTTAATTACCCTTGATTTCAGAAGAAGCAAGGAATGATGTGATGATGAGGTGTCCCAGTACTTTTGTCCATATCGTCTGTGAGCGTATAATGTGTGAGATATGGCAGATACGAGTGTGATGTGTATGCGTGACATTTCAGACATGAGTCAGAGCCAGTTGGCGGTGCCGGTGCCGCTGACGGACGTGCCGGCCTCCATTGCGGAGATACTGGACGAGGAGGAACACTGGGACTTCAGCATCCTGGAGTTGGAGGCTGCAACTCACAAGAGGTAAAGAGGGAAAAGAGCCAGACTGGCCGAATTCAGAGGAATCGCCTGATAAAGCTGCCTAACCCACAACTCCCCTCCCTCAGGATGGAATTCTGGGTACCTATGTGTCTCTGCTAGCCTCTGATATCTCAGCTTGTAGTGGGGACGGTCACTTGCATGCTGCGTCTTTTCCAGACCCCTGACGTACCTGGGACTGAAGATCTTTGCTCATTTTGGAGTCTGTGAGTTTCTGAACTGTACAGAGGCCACGCTGCGCTCGTGGCTGCAGATGATCGAAGCTAATTACCACGCCTCCAACTCCTACCACAACTCCACCCACGCAGCCGACGTGCTCCACGCTACCGCCTACTTCCTGCGCAAGGACAAAGTCAAGGTACGGCAGCCTGCTGCAAACGCACATCAGACGTCTTCATTTCTTCACAGAAAGTTCAAACACCCCCCCCCTGCCGCCCACACACACACACACACACACACACACATTTATTACTCCTTCAAATGTGTAGAATTAGATCAGGCTGATTCTGGAGGAGTCTGTCGGATTTAAACCTCTGGTCTGCTCTTGATGGTTGAAGTGAGGCCTTCAGAAAGAAGGGTGGAGGTGCTTTTTCACATGACTGTAGACGGCTTCCTTCCCCCTTAGGTAAAAATCAGAGCACATTGTGAGGGGAGTAAAATCTCCCTGGCAGTGCTGAGCATTAGTCTGAGATGCTGTAATATTTGACTCAGTGGATGGGGCCGTATGGGCTTGGTCTCAGAAGGACTGCGATTCAGCATCTTTTTTTAATCCTGGTCATCCAGTTCATTTGAGATATTTGCAGTTGTGCTCATGCGAATCTGCTGATATTAAAGTCTGTCCTGGCCTGTATAAGGAGTTTAACGCTGATGACTCTGGATTTTTCTCATATGCTGTAATACGTCGAGGCGGTGTGGAGAAACACAGAGCTGGCTGCGTTATTAGTGCATTCGAGGGATATTGAGACCTGGTGGGTTTGGGCATTACATCAGTTTGCAGTGATGTCATGGATGAGGGTGAGTATTTGGAAAGACAAGCACTTGTTTATGTGTGTGAGACCAGAGAGCAGTGTCGGAGGCTGTGTGTGTGTGTGTGTGTGTGTGTGTGTGTGTGTGTGTACTGGAGTTCAAAAAAGGCGTGATCCTCACAGCCGCAGAGCGCCGTTTGTGTTGATTTTAATACAGAGCTGCACGGCTCAGCACCTACTGCCAGGGCCTGAGATGCCCTTATATAGAGGAGCTGAATCCACTGCATTGACTTTAACTCTTGCTGTACCTTCACACAACACCTTTCACCTCTCATCGCCCAGGTCAGTGGTCGCTCAGCACCTGTGGCTGTCAAAGGCAGTCCGCTGTACTCTATTGTCCATCGTAGGTGGTCCGCCGTACTTTACTGGCTATCTAAGGCAGTCCGCCGTACTCTACTGGCCATCACAGGCAGTCCGCCGTACTCTACTGGCCATCACAGGCAGTCCGCCGTACTCTACTGGCCATCACAGGCAGTCCACCGTACTCTACTGGCTATCTAAGGCAGTCCGCCGTACTCTACTGGCCATCACAGGCAGTCCGCCGTACTCTACTGGCCATCACAGGCAGTCCGCCGTACTCTACTGGCTATCTAAGGCAGTCCGCCGTACTCTACTGGCCATCACAGGCAGTCCGCCGTACTCTACTGGCTATCTAAGGCAGTCCGCCGTACTCTACTGGCCGTCACAGGCAGTCCGCCGTACTCTACTGGCTATCTAAGGCAGTCCGCCGTACTCTACTGGCTATCTAAGGCAGTCCGCCGTACTCTACTGGCCGCCACAGGCAGTCCGCCGTACTCTACTGGCCGCCACAGGCAGTCCGCCGTACTCTACTGGCCGTCACAGGCAGTCCGCCGTACTCTACTGGCTATCTAAGGCAGTCCGCCGTACTCTACTGGCCATCACAGGCAGTCCGCCGTACTCTACTGGCCATCACAGGCAGTCCGCCGTACTCTACTGGCTATCTAAGGCAGTCCGCCGTACTCTACTGGCTATCTAAGGCAGTCCGCCGTACTCTACTGGCCGCCACAGGCAGTCCGCCGTACTCTACTGGCCGCCACAGGCAGTCCGCCGTACTCTACTGGCCGTCACAGGCAGTCCGCCGTACTCTACTGGCTATCTAAGGCAGTCCGCCGTACTCTACTGGCCATCACAGGCAGTCCGCCGTACTCTACTGGCCATCACAGGCAGTCCGCCGTACTCTACTGGCTATCTAAGGCAGTCCGCCGTACTCTACTGGCTATCTAAGGCAGTCCGCCGTACTCTACTGGCCGTCACAGGCAGTCCGCCGTACTCTACTGGCTATCTAAGGCAGTCCGCCGTACTCTACTGGCCGTTACAGGCAGTCCGCCGTACTCTACTGGCTATCTAAGGCAGTCCGCCGTACTCTACTGGCTATCTAAGGCAGTCCGCCGTACTCTACTGGCTATCTAAGGCAGTCCGCCGTACTCTACTGGCTATCTAAGGCAGTCCGCCGTACTCTACTGGCTATCTAAGGCAGTCCGCCGTACTCCACTGGCCGTCACAGGCAGTCCGCCGTACTCCACTGGCCGTCACAGGCAGTCCGCCGTACTCTACTGGCCGTCACAGGCAGTCCGCCGTACTCTACTGGTTATCTAAGGCAGTCCGCCGTACTCTACTGGCTATCTAAGGCAGTCCGCCGTACTCTACTGGCCATCACAGGCAGTCCGCCGTACTCTACTGGTTATCTAAGGCAGTCCGCCGTACTCTACTGGTTATCTAAGGCAGTCCGCCGTACTCTACTGGCCATCACAGGCCGTCCACCGTACTCCACTGGCCGTCACAGGCAGTCCGCCGTACTCCACTGGCCGTCACAGGCAGTCCGCCGTACTCCACTGGCCATCTAAGACAAACTTCTTGGGACGACGGTCAGGTTAGACTCTGGAGGCCTCGTGGTGAGCGCTTTAATCTTGCCTTCGCTGTGGAGCGACACACTGTCCCAACTGCTGCTGTGATGATCTGGGGAGTCATTGCATCCATCAGTCAGCCACCCCTAGTAGCGATAGGAGGGACACCAACAGTTTCAGCAGGGCAATGCTCGCCCACACACAGCAAGGGTTTCCCAGGAATGTCTCTGCCAGACTGCAACACTTCCTTGGCCTTCCAGATTTATCACGGCAACCTAGGGAGTGTGCAGGATCTACAGGCCCGGCTGCAACATCTGTGGGCAGAACCTGCATGCCTCCACACCCAACCGCATGTCATCTTTAGTCAGCCACTGATTGTGCTCTAAGTTCTCCTACTTAGAAAGATGAGAGAGATCTGTAATGTTTATGATAGGTACACTTCAACTATGAGAGACAAAATGAGAAGAAAAACCCAACAACAAAAGTTCAACTCTACTTTGTAACATAACCTTTGTTGGCCATGACAGAGGTCAAACGTTTCCTCTAAGTCTTCACCAGGTTTGCACACACTGAAGTTGGTATTTTGGCCCATTCCTCCATGCAGATCTCCTCTAGAGCAGTGATGTTTTGGGGCTGTCGCTGGGCAACACAGACTTTCAACTCCCTCCACAAATGTTCTATGGGGTTAAGGTCTGGAGACTGGCTAGGCCAGTCCAGGACCTTGAAATACTTTTTATAGAGCCACTCCTTCGAGTGGTGGGTTTGGGATCATCGTCATGCTGGAAGACCCAGCCACGTTCCATCTTCAATTCTCTCACTGATGGAAGGAGGTTTTGGCTTAAAATCTCATGATACACGACCCCATTCATTCTTCCCTAAACACGGATCAGTCGTCCTGTCCCCTTTGCAGAAAAACAGCCCCAAAGCACGATGCTTCCACCCCCATGCTTCACAGTAGGTGAAGTGTTCTTGGGTGCTCAGCATTCTTCTTCCTCCAAACACGACGAGTTGAAGTTGACCCAATCCTCTTCTGGATCATCCATATGCTCTCTGGCGAACTTCAGACGGGCCTGGACCTGTACTGGCTTCAGCAGGGGGACATTGGGGGCCTGGCACTGCAGGATCTGAGCCCCTCTCGGCGTAGTGTGTTACTGATGGTAGCCTTTGTTACTTTGGTCTCAGCTCTCTGCAGATCCTTCATCAGGTCCCCCCGTGTGGTTCTGGGATTTCTGTTCACCGATCTCATGATCATTTTGACCCCACAGGCTGAGATCTTGCGTGGGGCCCCAGATCAAGGGGGATTATCAGTGGTCTTGTATGTTTTCCATTTTCTTACAATTGCTCCCACAGCTGATTTCTTCACACCAGCCTGCTGCCTATTGTAGAGTCACTCTTCCCAGCCTGGTGCAGGTCTACAGTTTTCTTCCTGGTGTCCTTCGACAGCTCTTTGGTCTTGGCTATGGTTAAGTTTGGAGTCTGACTGTTTGAGGTTGTGGACAGGTGTCTTTTATACAGATAACGAGGTCAAACAGGTGCCATTATTACAGGTAACAAGTGAAATTCCTGAGCGACGAGCAGACCCAGCAGCACACTCGAGATATTTGAAATATTAGAACACAGTTTTAAAGTCTTCAGAAGTAGTTTTTTTTATATTAAAGTGATGTAATGAAAACTGGCCGCAACCACAAAGTGCTCACTGCTAGGTCATCCGTGCCCGTGCACCGCCAGATGAACACGCTGTCCAGATAAACTCGGGAATGTTGAGGAAATCTGAGGAAATGTATTAAAATAAAGTGCTTAGAACATCCAGTAGCTCTGCCTGAGTCTGCTTAGCTCAGAGCATCAGACTCAGACTCTGCTGGATCCACAGCCCACAGGTATTTGTGGCACCATCATCCTCGTGCAGCGCCACCTGCAGGAGCCTGAAGTTACCACCACCTCAAACACACAGTGACTTCATTTCTAGCACGGCACACCTGTACTGGCTTCAGCACGCACATGGACTCTGAGCTGCAGGTGAACTGTGATCTGGGTTTTCAGGGCAGTCTGGACCAGTTGGACGAGATAGCAGCGTTGCTAGCGGCGACAGTTCACGACGTGGACCACCCGGGCCGGACGAACTCGTTCCTGTGTAACGCCGGGAGCGAACTGGCCATCCTGTACAACGACACAGCCGTGCTGGAGAGCCACCACGCGGCACTCGCCTTCCAGCTGACCGTCAGAGACAGCAAGTGCAATATCTTCAAGAACATGGAGAGGTACGTGCGCACACACACACACACACACACACACACACACACACTCACACACACTCACACACTTACACACACACTCATAAAAATTCCTTTCAGCTTACCATAATCAACTAGAAACCATAACAACATCAAAGAGAACACGTCTTTTATTGATGTTCATTTCTTCCTTTGATTCCTACTTTATGCCAGGAAATAACCTGCTGGAACCCTCTCTCTCTCCCTCACACACACACACACACACACACACACACACAGTATCTACATGAGAACTACACCATCCCACAACCAATCCTTCCACAGTATATGGACGTGAGCACTTCTCTGCTCTGATTGGCTGCCTTGGCCTGTGCCTTATACTAGAAGGAGTCCAGGGCCAGAGCGAATATACGGATATACCCTATATGGACAAAAGTAATGAGACACCTACTTATTCACTGCTTCTTCTGAAATCAAGGGTATTAAAAGAGCTGTCAAGGGAAGAAGGCTTTCTACTAGATTTTGGAGAAGGAGGAGCATTGCTGTGAGGATTTGATTGCATTCAGCAACAAGAGCATCTGTTAGTGAGGTCATGATGTTAGATGGACGGTCAGCACCCCACCTCACACCATCCAAAAGTACTGGATGGAGCTCCACCACCATCACTCCAGAGAACACAGCTCTTCCACTGCTCCACAGCTCAATGCTGAGGGGCTTTATAAAACCTCTATAGCCCACGCCTGGCGTTAGGTACTAGACAAGCTGTGTGTGTGCATTTGCACATCTGTGTCAGCAATGGGTGCAGCTCAAAGCAGCTTTTAGGAAATTAAATTGGCGTCCAGATATAATGACCTGATAGTGACCGCTGAAACTCAGTAACCTGACCACCAGGTTCTGCATAAACGTGGACGGAAGGTCCGGAGGAATCTCTCAGAGGCTTGGCAGTGGTGGTTGAGGGGGTCTGAAGGGGTAAATCTCTCTAAACGAATGACTTGACCCACTAACAGTTTCTCTCTCTCTCTCTCTCTCTCCTTGTTCCAGGACTCAGTTTCGGACTCTGAGGCAGGCGATCATAGACATGGTGCTGGCCACAGAGATGACCAGGCATTTTGAGCATGTGAACAAGTTTGTCAACAGCATCAACAAGCCTATGGCTGCCATTGAGGAGTCTAGCTCTAATGTAAGAGGAGATCTGAGTTATCTGGTTGGATGTAGGTTATGACCCTGTTCGGCTGTGTGCGAACGTATAACCATGCTCTTGTGACTGTAAATTGTGTGTGCGCGTGTGTGTGTGTTGTCCCAGAGCGATGGCAGCGACAATGAGGGCCAGGCCAACATGCGGAACTCTCCGGAGAATCGTCTGCTGATAAAGAGGATGATGATCAAATGTGCTGACGTGGCGAATCCCTGCAGACCCCTGCAGCTCTGCATTGAGTGGGCAGGCCGCATCTCAGAGGAGTACTTCGCCCAGGTGCACACGCAGATACACACACGGATACACAGATTTGTACATGTATACTTTTAGCATCGCAGCTCTGTCTTGAGATTCCCACCCTTACACTATAGCAAAACTAATATTGAGAAACTTCCACATGTCAGTTTTTTTTAAACCCCTGGTGTAGAACTGGGTTATTTACTGTATGACATGCTACAGGATGCCTGAAATTCCTTAGGATCAATAAAGCTTCTGTCTTGCCTGGACACCGACTGTTCAGCCACAGCACACAGTAATGACTCCTGATATCCTGATCCTGTTCTGAGAATTGATGTAGCCTCTCTCCTCAGTCTTTACTAAACTCTGTGTGTGTGTCTGTGTGTGTATGTGTATGTGTGTGTGCGTGAGATAGACGGATGAAGAGAAAAGACAGGGGCTGCCTGTCGTCATGCCAGTGTTTGACCGGAACACCTGCAGCATTCCCAAATCCCAGATTTCCTTCATCGACTACTTCATCACAGATATGTTCGACGCGTGGGACGGTAAACACACACACACACTCAGTACCCTCTAAACGTATGACAGGTCAGTCCTTTTATTTTTACACTGAAGACATTTAGGTTTGAGATCAATAAATGAGAATATCTGCTCTTATTTCCCAAAACGTAGGTCTGGAGGAGTAGATCTAGAGAAGTAGGTATGGAGGAGTAGGTCTGGAGAAGTAGGTATGGAGGAGTAGGTCTGGAGAAGTAGGTATGGAGGAGTAGATCTATAGAAGTAGGTATGGAGGAGTAGGTCTGGAGAAGTAGGTCTGGAGGAGTAGATCTAGAGAAGTAGGTATGGAGGAGTAGGTCTGGAGAAGTAGGTATGGAGGAGTAGGTCTGGAGGAGTAGATCTATAGAAGTAGGTATGGAGGAGTAGGTCTGGAGGAGTAGGTCTGGAGAAGTAGGTCTGGAGAAGTAGGTCTGGAGGAGTAGGTCTAGAGAAGTAGGTATGGAGGAGTAGGTCTGAAGGAGTAGGTCTGGAGCAATAGATCTGGAGGAGTAGGTCTGGAGGAGTAGGTCTGGAGCAATAGATCTGGAGGAGTAGGTCTGGAGCAATAGATCTAGAGGAGTAGATCTGGAGCAGTAGATCTAGAGATATAGGTCTGGAGGAGTGTGTAGAACACGGCACCTTCTGGGCTTAAAGCGGTAGTCTGTAAGTTTTGGGGGTTTGGGATTTGCCCTCTCTGGTGAGAATGTGTAACTGCACCTAGCTGCAGAAGAAGAGAACCTTTAAAACAGACATTATTGGAGTTGAGCAGAGCTGGAGCTAAACCCTGGGGTGGATTGTGTGCTTTCGGGACTGTTGTGGAACTGCGGTGTGTTCTGCCTCAGTTCTGTTCTGATATAATATAAAGGCTGGAAAGCCGGAACAGCATGTCTGGAGCCACAGACGCATTCGCGCCATATTCCTCCCGACGTTTTCAGTGATTCTGCAGGATTCCGCTGGACAGCTGGGTGGAGGCCTGGCTTCGCTGTAGTCCATCAGTAAGGAGCCGCCGGGGTTGTATTGTTGACGGCAGGGTTGGGCTGTTGTTGGCAGATGTGAGTCATTCTAACATGACCTTCTGTGAGCAGCAGCTCCCATGTATATATAGTAGCGCCCTCGCAGACCTCCAGCTCGCCGTGTTCTTCTCCACGGAGAAGTAAACACCAGGAGATTACAGACGGTCCTGCTGAGATGTGCGTTTGGAGAACAGAGTGCCCTGGAGCAATCTTTCTTTTTCAGACAGAACAGAAGAGTCAACAGCCGGCCCTGTGGTCTCCCATTGGCTCATACTCCTGCACGGGTCGGGGGCCGGGGTTAAAGTTAGCCTAAACTGAAATTAGCCACTACTGGAAGTTTATTGCTTTTGCACATTCCCCCATCCTTTTCCCATTCTAGCACTTTACCCAGAGAGAGAGAGGGGGGAGTGAGCAAGCGAGAGAGAGAGAGAGAGAAGTTGTGCTAGAGCTGGAATTGTGTTGGGGATGGAGTTGTGGTGGTGTGTAGTTGAGTTGGAGTTGTGTTGGAGTTGGGGTTGGAGTTGGGGTTGGAGTTGGGGGGTGGTGTTTAGGGGCTAATTGTCCAGTTTCCCACTGAGTTTTCCCCCCAGAGTTCGAGCCTATTTACTGCTCTGCTGATGTCACGGAAACTTTACGACTGACTGAGGGGCGAGAGAGAGAGAGAGAGAGAATGTGTGTGTGTGTGTGTGTGTGTGTGTGTGTGTGTGTGTGTGTGTGCGTGTCAGTCAGATGTGACTCACGCTGCTGATGCTCTGTTCTGAAATAAAAGGAGGAATCTCAGATTTCCATGTTTTTAAGTTCCAGCAGATCCGTCTCCAGACAGCCGAGCGGCGCCAGCGGTCCCGTCCCAATAGTGTACTAGACTCTACTGTAGTACTGTAAGGTTCTAGACTGTTGACTAATCTTAATGCTGGAGATCAGTGCTAGGGGTTGAACTGCTGGACAGTACACCAGTAACCCTCTGCTTCAAACCAGTTTATACTAGTTTACACTCTGTCTCTCTCTCTCTCTCTCTCTCACTCTCACTGTCTCTCCCACGGTTTCTCACTGTCTCTCTCTCTCTCACTCTCACTGTCTCTCCCACGGTTTCTCACTGTCTGTCTCTCTCACTGTCTCTCTCTCTCTCTCACTCTCACTGTCTCTCCCACGGTTTCTCACTGTCTGTCTCTCTCACTGTCTGTCTCTCTCTCTCTCTCTCTCTCTCACTCTCACTGTCACTGTCTCTCCCACGGTTTCTCACTGTCTGTCTCTCTCACTGTCTGTCTCTCTCTCACTCTCACTGTCTCTCCCACGGTTTCTCACTGTCTGTCTCTCTCACTGTCTGTCTCTCTCTCTCTCTCTCACTCTCACTGTCTCTCCCACGGTTTCTCACTGTCTCTCTCTCTCTCACTGTCTGTCTCTCACTGTCTCTTTCTCTCACTCACTCTCACTGTCTCTCCCACTGTTTCTCACTGTCTCTCTCTCTCCCCCTCTCACTCTCTCCCACTGTTTCTCACTGTCTCTCTCTCTCTCTCTCTCTCTCTCTTCCCCTCTCACTGTCTCTCCCACTGTTTCTCACTGTCTCTCTCTCTCTCCCACTGTTTCTCACTGTCTCTCTCTCTCTCTCTCAGCGTTTGCTGGCCTGCCCGGGTTGATGGAGCACCTGTCGGAGAACTACAAGTACTGGAAGAGTTTGGACGAGATGAAATGTAAAAGCCTGCGGCCGCCGCCCCCACCATGACCTCCCAGACTGTCCCCGACTGCCCGTCCCCCCCATCTGAGGCCAAAGGTCAGAGGTCAAGCTCGGGGACCTGAATGAATGTAGCGCATCTCTCTAATCAACCTCCCCACTGTGACGGCAGAACGCCAGCCGGACCCTCGATGGTTCCTGCTCCGAACGTAGACTAGCGGTCCACGGGAGGTGCGCCCCCGGTGACGCCGCTGCCTCCACCCCTGACGACAATCGCCCCGGTTACAAAGGGTACAACACAACCGAGAAAAGGACAAAGCGCACTTTAGCAGCAGACCAGCCTCCTCTAGATTTCCTACCCCCTCCCCCTTTCTCGCCCGGCTCTCGCGCTCTCTGATGCGCGGTAGTCCAGTGAGAGGACGGGTCCGACCCCATAGCTTGTTCTGTTCATGAGACGGACTTTACCTGCGGACTGGCAGCACCTAGAGAGAGATGCTCTGTAGAACACACACAGGAAACGTGTAAGGGGGGGCTCGTGTGGCGTGCTCAGGAAGCAGGAGTGTGTGTTGGTGACGTGTGTGTGTGTGTGTGTGTGTGTGTGTGTGTGAGTGTGAGTGAGTGAGACCCCGCTTGGTTTGTCTACAGAAGCTCACTGCTCACTCGTCCAGTATTTATTTGTACATCGAGCCGCTCCTCACATTTCTCTCAAGCCATGGAGGACAGGCGGAGGAGTCCAGCTCCGGACGCTCGCAGTGGAGGTTCTCTGTCGAGGCTCTGCAGCCAGGTCGAGCACATTAGCTCCACAGTCAGTATTGCCTTCACACTCTTTCACAGCACTGTGCAAAAGTCTGAGACCACCATTCATCCGTCCGGTCATTCACAGCCCACTAAGCACAAGCTCCTCATGGTTGAACATCAGGGAAAAAAAAAACTGCAGACATTTAATAGCGAATTCCAAACTACATCTAATGCCGGATGATGGAGTGTTCAGAGCTCCACCTTTACCTTCAGTACAGCTTCCGTTCTTCTCAGGAGACTCACTTTCTCACTACAGAAATCCGCAGGAGGATCCACCGCACCGCCTCATCTGTTAAACGTGGTGCAGTGAGCTTCTTTTAAACACACAACAACAAAAAGAAGTTCAGTCTTAGAAGCTGCCTCTGGCCACCAGACCCTCCCTAACACGTTCAGTGATGCTGAGGTCTGGACTCTGGAACTGGACGCGAGAGTGGAGCTTGTGATTTCTGTTCCTTCTGATTTCTTAATCCTGATTTCTGCTTGATTGGTGGTCTACCGGGTATCACATGGGGTCCCGTTGTCTCTGTATCTTAACGGTCGCTTTGACTGGAAATGAAACCCAGTCTGTTCAACACCGCTAAACGTCCGAACGCCGGCGCTCGAGTCTGAGCTCAAGTAAACCCCGCGGCGCAGTCCTCGCCAGGCCTGGAGTGTTCTCGGCCTGTTGATGTGAAGAAAGCCCCGAGGGGTGGGTGTGTGTGTGTAGACCTGCAGCATTCCCGGGGGGGGGGCTCAAGCTTTGCTCTCTGCCTCACTTCCCCGTCAGGGTTGGAGCGGCGTGTGGAGTCAATAAAAGAACTGTCAGAGATTACTGTAGAGATCTCCGAGCACTTTCCACTGAAACTGTATTCATGACACTTACTGTAACGAGGAGGGCGAGGCTTGCTGGTGTGTGTGCGCGTGTATGTGTGTGTGTGTGTGTGTGTGAGAGAGGCCAGATTGTATTTATTTTTAAACATCAATAGACGGTTCTTCTGGAGATGAATGTACGGAGAAGCGTAGTCCCACACATTTCATCCCACACTTCACAGTCCTCGGAGCAGTGTGTGTGTGTGTGTGTGTGTGTGTGTGTGTGTGTGATAAACTAGGAGAGAGAATCTGGGAGACAGAATCTCAACATCCCAAGCATTCTTCAGTTCTGTTTCCATAGTAGCCTGTGTGTGTGTGTGTGTGTGTGTGTGAGAGAGAGGGAGAGAGAGAGAGAAACTACATGTCCAAATGTTTGTGGACACCCCTTCTAATAAATTCAGTCAGCTATTTTAAGCTGCACCCATTGCTGACACAGATACTGCCAATAGAATAGGACTCTTCCTGTAGCAGATCAACACTGATGACCCTATCGGCTCCATGCTGCCTAATGCCAGGCATTGAGCTGTGGAGCAGTGGAGGAACTGTGTTCTCTGGAATGATGATGGTGGAGCTCCATCCAGTACTTTTGGGATGAGATGGGGGTGATGATCATCATCCAATATCCTGACCTTACTAACGCTCTTGATGCTGAATTTAATCAAATCCTCACAGCAATGCTCCTCCTCCAGAATCTAGTAGAAAGCCTTCTTCTCTGGACAGTAGAGACAGTTCCTCCAACAGAAGCAGGACCCTTGATTTCAGAAGAGACAGGGAATGAGTAGGTGTCCCAATACTTTTGTCCATACAGCGTATCATTGTGCATCTCCCTAAACGACGATCCAGCAGCACTCTGAGCTACCTCTCAGTCTTCAGGTAGCAGGACGTCCGGTGCAGACGGGACCAGGGGGGTTGAACCCTCCACAGCAGAGGTGCTGGCTTTTGATACCAGGTCAAAGACTCAGATGTTCCCCGGTGTTTCTTATTAGGGGTGTGTCCAGTTTAGGAGGACAGTGGACAGTGACCTAGACTTCCTGTTAGGACTTTCAGAACTAAGGACTTTAGGAGAACATTGGAGAATGAGGACCAGTGTCTTACAGTAGCTGCTCACATGTCTCCCTCTAGTGGTGAATGACAGAACTTACACTTGGTCCTGAGCCTCTAGTACACGTACATGTGTGGCGTTTAGGTGATTCTCTTATCCAGGTTACTGGCATCGTGTTAGGAGACTGGACTCTTATTTTTGGTGAGGCGCAGCACAGTCACCCAGACCAGGAATCGAACCCTGGTCTCCCACATGGTGCAGTAGCTCTGTTGCGCCACACCAACCACACTCCAGTACAACTCCACCTTTACCTTTTTTCGTGTGTGACAGCGACTGCATATTACATCAGTCCGGCAAGTAACACAACATGGACAAAAGTATTGGGACACTTCTCCTCTTAAATCACTGAATTCAGGAATTCGGATTCAGTCCCGGTCAGCCACAGGTGTGTAAAATCAAGCCTCTGGACATGCAGTCGGCCTTCTTTCCACACATCAGTGAAAGAACGGGAGGTTCTGAAGAGCTCGCTGAACTCCAGCTGGTCTCATGTGTGTGTGAGTGTGTCACCAAACCTAAGAGACTTGCCTTAAAAATGTACACACACACACACACACACACACTCACTCACTCTCACACAGAGAGACTACCTACTGCCCTGTGCCAACACCATCCAGCTACCTGACGAGTTCACCTCGTCACTCTTTCCCCGGTGTGTGTGTGTGTGTGTGTTGATATGTGAAGTGTGCCTATGCATGTGAAGGAGTGTGTGTACATGTGCTGCTAGGTCATGAGAAGGTGTGTGTGTGTGTGTGTGTGTTTCATAGCTTTAAATGCTCCAGTATTCTCCGCAACCCTGAAGGTATAGCAAAGGGATCCTGAGAATGTTACCATGGATACCGCCTGTTCTGTTCATCCTTTCATGATCACCCAGCTGTCGCCTGATTGACCGTCATTGCTTGGTTTCTATGCATCATCATCATTATTATGATCATCATCATCATCGTTATTAGGAGGTGTGGGGAAGGACAGGTGTGTAGCAGTACTGTAATTTGAATGGTGTAATGGAGGAGCTTCACCACCAGAGGGCGTGGTCCCCGCCGTATCAGTACAGAGTTAGTTTCGTTAGCAGAAGTGAACCTACGGGTCGTGGGTTTGTGCCAATCGCTGTATTTTTACACTGACCTTCAGGAGCAGGGAAACAGACGATAGTATTTGCAGAAATGTACATAAGCTATATTTTTAAATAAACAACAGCACCGAGGGCAGGAACGCTGAGGGGCGACGCCGTCAGCCAGACTTTTCTGTTCATTTTTATTCTGTTATTTGTTCCGTTTCTGATTTTGAAGGACTTTATGTTTTGCTGATGAAGAGAACCCGACCTGTTTGTGGAACCTAGTGACTGTAGAAAACATGGACACTGTGATCCCGCCCCCTTCCCTTCCCTACAGAAGCGATGCTAGAACTGTCCGCTGTCCGTTTCTCAAATCTGCAACCACCGACAGCCAGACTAGCCTACTGATTTAGACCGAGCCTCTGTGTCTCAGACCGTCTTCACTGAGCTTTCAGCACAGCAGATTCCCCCTCCCTGGACTCCCGGTCTGTCCGGTAAGTGGAACAGTGCTCCAGCAGTAAAAGTGCAGCTCCTCCATGAGAGAGGGCGCCATGCAGGTCCTGCTGCAGGCTGTCGGTCTGTCAATCACTGCATTCGTAAGTGTAGCCCCGCCTTCTTACGACGGAGCAGAGTTAGAGGGTTAAAAACTGATTTCTGGGGGAAATAAAAAAAAGAGGCAGAACTAACTGGAATTTCGAGACACTGCCGGAGATTGAGGTGAATGGGCGGGGCTGTTTTCTCATTGAAACCGATGGGGATGGGCGGAGCTACATGCACATCATACTGCAACCAGCCAGCAGAGGTGCTAGACCTGTGGTGGCTTCACTGTTGAGAGCCGTCCCGGTCGACGTCCCTGCTTTCTACAGTCACTGGTCGTACCTGAGGAGTTTCCGCCTACGTTGTTTTTCATTTCTGTCCGAGAATCCACTGCTGACTCAACTTTAATAAAATAACGTTGTATTTGTGAAACACATTAAAAGACACTTGCAATAACCGGCTTGTTTCATGGCCTCCTCGCAAAGCAGGCTGTTTTAATCCGTTTACATTCAGACAGTTTCCATTAAAATCACTTTACTTTCAAGTAAAAACAGTGTGCAAAAAAATGGGCAAGCATTTGCAAACCAAAATAATAATAATAATAATAATAATAATGTAAAATATTCAATTATCATCACAATTATGATCATTTCACACCAAACAATCATGAATTAAAATGTAAATCATGAATTAAAGTGTATAAAATCAGGGCATCAGGTGCATCCACAGGCAAATACTGGCAGGACAAGGAATCCCAAGCTCAGGGTGACCCTCAAAAGGTTCCCTATATACAGAGAAGTGGCGACCCCTGGATTTGCCCCCCCCCCTCTGAACACTCGGCTCGGCCTACAGACCCTGCATCTCCTCCAGCTTCTGAAAGAGCGCCAGACTGCGCAGCTGCGACTCCCTCTCGCCGTCCTTCCACGCGATGAGCAGGTGGTCAGCAGAGCAGGTGACCAAACCTTTCTCCCCGAAGCTCAGGAACATCTGCAACACGAGGAAGTTCAGAGGATTACGCTCACGGTACGAGCAGAGCTTCACGCTCTATATGGACAAAAGTATTGGGACATCCCTTCTAAAGAAAGCTGAATGCAATCAAATCCTCACAGCAATGCAAAGCCTTACTCTCTGGACTGTAGAGACAGTTACTCCAACAAAAGCAAGCAGGATCAGCTCTTTTTAATAGCCTTGAGTTCAGAAGAGTTAGTGAATGAATGAATGAGCGAGCAGGTGTCCCAATACTTTTGTCAGAAAAGTGTCACTGAAATTTCTGGAATTTTAACACCAGAAGAGGATCACTGGGAGGCGGGCAATCAATTGGAAAAGTCGAGGCGCCCTCACGCGGTCAGGTACGTTAATCACGCCGCTGTTCAAACCCAGTCAATGAACCAACCAGTACCTGGACAGCACCAGAGTGACCAATCAGATCGCCAATCAGCTCGAGCGAACGCAGACCGGGAACCTCCAGAAGCTTCTTCACAGGAGTGCCAGCGGCCTGCTTACCGGACCGGCCAAACGTCCCGAACATTCCAAAAAACCCTGAGAGAGATAGAGACAGGGAGAGGGTATCACTGAGGAGCCGAACCCAAATCGGGCCCCTCTGGGCCCCCCGCTGGAAATGTACCCCTGACCAATCACAAGGCTAACATGGCACCATTCTTAGCCTTGCTGTCCCGCGTGGCCCTTCGCCCTTCACTTCGGACACCCGCTGCCTCTGCGCTTCACTGAGGGATTTAGCGGCTGGGTGCCGGGACAGGCTACTACCAGTAGCCATAGCCAACTACCAGTAGCCATAGCCAACTACGGAACCTGAGAAGCAGGGAGGCGCGGGTGCCGGATGGGAGGGGCGACAGGGCCACGCTGGGCAGCCGCTCCCCCGGTTTCAGATATCGTAAAGAAGGGCTGTCAGTCACGCAAGCTGACCGCTCACCTGAGGAGGCGGGCTCTGCAGCCAGGGGGAGGTCCTGCAACTCCCAGATCCTAACACTGCCATCCTCAGAGCACGACATCACCTGTCTTTAGGAGAGAACACACACAAGCACACGGTGCGACTCCATCAGCAGAGCCTGCTCACAGTCAGGAGCTTCTGAACACACGACTGCACAGTGTGCCATGATGCACTGTGTGGACAAAAGTATTTGGACACCTGCTCATTCTGAAATCAAGGGTATTAAAGAGAGTTCCTCCAGCTTTTTGTTACAGGATTTGGGGGGGGGGGGGTGGACAGAGCAGATCTCCTGGTTAATTTATTTATTTGTTTGTTTGTTTTAAAGAGGGGGATAAATAAATAAACTGAAGAAGTGGATCACCAGAAAGGTGAACAACGATTGGGTGTGTTTTGCTCAGGCTGCTGGAGGCCGGGTTTGAACCAGCAACCCACTGAAACACAGGGGAGGTGTGAAAAGGAGCAGGAAAACCACTCCAAGAAACTGATTCAGCTCCCACTTTAAACAGGCTGCCCTTCCAAAATCAAGAAAACCACTTGACCACTGATTTTACATGAGACTTGACTACTGACTTGACCACTGACTTCACTTGGCTTGAGACTTGACCATTGACTTGACCTTTGACCTCACTTGACTCTTGTTCTTTTCTTTGGGTTTCCTCTTTCCCGGTTTACTGTCTGCCCCTCTACAAAGGTGCAGCACTGAGCCTCTGTTTGGGAGAGCTTTTATGCAGAGACTTGACTTGAGACTTGACCACTGACTTTATTTGACTTGAGACTTGACCATTGACTTGGATCCTTGACTTGGATCCTTGACTTGGATCATTGACTTGAGACTTCACTTGAGACTTGGATCATTGACTTGGATCATTGACTTGAGACTTCACTTGAGACTTGGATCATTGACTTGGATCATTGACTTGAGACTTGACTTGAGACTTGACTTGAGACTTGGATCATTGACTTGGATCATTGACTTGGATCATTGACTTGGATCATTGACTTGGATCATTGACTTGGATCATTGACTTGAGACTTGACTTGAGATTTGGATCATTGACTTGGATCATTGACTTGGATCATTGACTTGGATCATTGACTTGAGACTTGACTTGAGACTTGACTTGAGACTTGACTTGAGACTTGACTTGAGACTTGACTTGAGACTTGGATCATTGACTTGAGACTTGGATCATTGACTTGAGACTTGGATCATTGACTTGAGACTTGGATCATTGATTTGGATCATTGACTTGGATCCTTGACTTGGATCATTGACTTGAGACTTCACTTGAGACTTGGATCATTGACTTGGATCATTGACTTGAGACTTCACTTGAGACTTGGATCATTGACTTGGATCATTGACTTGAGACTTGACTTGAGACTTGGATCATTGACTTGGATCATTGACTTGGATCATTGACTTGGATCATTGACTTGGATCATTGACTTGAGACTTGACTTGAGATTTGGATCATTGACTTGGATCATTGACTTGGATCATTGACTTGGATCATTGACTTGAGACTTGACTTGAGACTTGACTTGAGACTTGACTTGAGACTTGACTTGAGACTTGGATCATTGACTTGAGACTTGGATCATTGACTTGAGACTTGGATCATTGACTTGAGACTTGGATCATTGATTTGGATCATTGACTTGAGACTTGACTTGAGACTTGACTTGAGACTTGGATCATTGACTTGAGACTTGGATCATTGACTTGAGACTTGGATCATTGACTTGGATCATTGACTTGAGACTTGACTTGAGACTTGACTTGAGACTTGACTTGAGACTTGACTTGAGACTTGACTTGAGACTTGGATCATTGACTTGAGACTTGGATCATTGATTTGGATTATTGACTTGAGACTTGACTTGAGACTTGACTTGAGACTTGGATCATTGACTTGAGACTTGACTTGACTCTTGACTTGACTCTTGTTCTTTTCTTTGGGTTTCCTCTTTACCAGTTTACCGTCTGCCCCTCTACAAAGGTGCAGCACTGAGCCTCTGTTTGGGAGAGCTTTTATGCAGAGACTTGACTTGAGACTTGACCATTGACTTGGATCCTTGACTTGGATCATTGACTTGAGACTTGACTTGAGACTTGGATCGTTGACTTGGATCACTGACTTGAGACTTGGATCGTTGACTTGGATCATTGACTTGAGACTTCACTTGAGACTTGGATCGTTGACTTGGATCATTGACTTGGATCATTGACTTGGATCATTGACTTGAGACTTGGATCGTTGACTTGGATCATTGACTTGAGACTTCACTTGAGACTTGGATCGTTGACTTGGATCATTGACTTGAGACTTGGATCGTTGACTTGGATCATTGACTTGAGACTTCACTTGAGACTTGGATCGTTGACTTGGATCATTGACTTGGATCATTGACTTGAGACTTGGATCGTTGACTTGGATCATTGACTTGAGACTTGACTTGAGACTTGACTTGAGACTTGGATCATTGACTTGGATCATTGACTTGGATCACTGACTTGAGACTTGACTTGAGACTTGGATCATTGACTTGGATCATTGACTTGAGACTTGGATCGTTGACTTGGATCATTGACTTGTGACTTGGATCATTGACTTGAGACTTGACTTGAGACTTGACTTGAGACTTGACTTGAGACTTGGATCATTGACTTGGATCATTGACTTGAGACTTGACTTGAGACTTGGATCATTGACTTGAGACTTGGATCATTGATTTGGATCATTGACTTGGATCATTGACTTGAGACTTCACTTGAGACTTGGATCGTTGACTTGGATCATTGACTTGAGACTTGGATCGTTGACTTGGATCATTGACTTGAGACTTCACTTGAGACTTGGATCGTTGACTTGGATCATTGACTTGGATCATTGACTTGAGACTTGGATCGTTGACTTGGATCATTGACTTGAGACTTGACTTGAGACTTGACTTGAGACTTGGATCATTGACTTGGATCATTGACTTGGATCATTGACTTGAGACTTGACTTGAGACTTGGATCATTGACTTGGATCATTGACTTGAGACTTGGATCGTTGACTTGGATCATTGACTTGGATCATTGACTTGAGACTTGACTTGAGACTTGACTTGAGACTTGGATCATTGACTTGGATCATTGACTTGAGACTTGACTTGAGACTTGGATCATTGACTTGAGACTTGGATCATTGATTTGGATCATTGACTTGGATCATTGACTTGAGACTTGACTTGACTCTTGACTTGACTCTTGTTCTTTTCTTTGGGTTTCCTCTTTACCGGTTTACCGTCTGCCCCTCTACAAAGGTGCAGCACTGAGCCTCTGTTTGGGAGAGCTTTTATGCTGAGCCCAGCAGGTGTGACTGATCAGCTGTAATTAGCGCTGGGGTTTCTGGGAAATGGAGTTTTCAGAGCTGCTGTTTTACTACACCACCTTGGCCCCCTGCTGGTGACTGGCGGTGTGGACTGAACTCTTACACTTTTGTTGGAGTAACTGTCTCTGCTGTCCAGGGAAGAAGGTTTTCTACTAGATTTTGGACGAGAAGCATTTCTGTGAGGATTTGATTGTATTCAGCCACAAGAGTGTTAGTGAGATCAAGTAGCTGAATGCATTCATTAGAAGTGGTGTCCACAAACTTTTGTATGTAGCGTATGTTATGAGGTGGAGAATGCGTACCCGTTGTCCAGCAGCATGGTGTGTAGAACATCAGAGTCATGTGCGACCTTCCTGTAGGCCACCACCGTCTTCATCACTGCGTTATACACATACAGGCCACTGCCTACTGCTGCAACCACCAGCTGTGGAAGACATGACGTCATTAAGAACCTCCCCCGCAGCTGAAGGCAGAGCCGTGTCAGGCAGTACAGCACATCTTCCATTTTCCAGATGTAGGACCTGAACCTGAAGGATGGGCTCACTCAAACTTATCCAAATCCAAAGCACTGAAAAACACTGTGCCCGGCCCACCCACCTCTCCGTCTGAAGTCAGGTGCTGAATGGACATCTCAGTCTGTTTCTGCTGGCCCATTCTGATCTCCGATTGGCCATCTCCTGGCGGCTCCTCCCACAGAATAAGCTCATAAGCCTGGATTGTCCAATCCAGGGAGTCCCACAGGATGAGCTCACCGATATGAGAGCCACTAGCAAAGAGGCTGTCTGAGAATCAGGATTCAAAAACAACTCGACTCAAATACCAACAACACCATCAACACCACCACCAACACCACCAACACCACCACCAACACCACTGACTCCAGAATAGAGCCCTCAGACCTCTGCAAAGGGAGCTGTTGTAGTGCCACATGGAGGCAGACCAGTTTAACAGGCTCAGATGTTTTGGCTCAAATCTAGAGGTTATAATGTTTTGGCTCATCTAGATCTAGATGTTTTGGCTGAGATCTGGTGGTTATAACGTTTTGGCTCATCTAGATTTGGTGGTTATAATATTTTGGCTCATATTTAGTGGTTATAATGTTTTGGCTCTTCTAGATTTGGTGGTTATAATATTTTGGCTCAGATGTAGATCCAGTGCTTAAAATATTCTGGCTAGTCTAAATCTATGCAGCGGTTAGTGATTATAAAGCTCTGGCTCATCTAGATCTAGTGGTTGTAATGTTTTGGCTCATCTAGATCTATGGTTATAATGATCTGGTGGTTATAATGTTTTGGCTCAGATCTGGTGGTTGTAATGTTTTGGCTCAGATATGGTGGTTGTAATGTTTTGGCTCATCTAGATGTAGTGGTTATAATATTTTGGCTCATCTGGATATAGTGGTTATAATGTTTTGGCTCATCTAGATCTATGGTTATAATGATCTGGTGGTTATAATGATCTGGTGGTTATAATGTTTTGGCTCATCTAGATCCAGTGGTTATAATGTTTTGGCTCAGATCTGGTGGTTGTAATGTTTTGGCTCAGATATGGTGGTTGTAATGTTTTGGCTCATCTAGATGTAGTGGTTATAATATTTTGGCTCATCTGGATATAGTGGTTATAATGTTTTGGCTCATCTAGATCTATGGTTATAATGATCTGGTGGTTATAATGATCTGGTGGTTATAATGTTTTGGCTCATCTAGATCCAGTGGTTATAATGTTTTGGCTCAGATATGGTGGTTGTAATGTTTTGGCTCATCTAGATGTAGTGGTTATAATATTTTGGCTCATCTGGATATAGTGGTTATAATGTTTTGGCTCATCTAGATCTATGGTTATAATGATCTGGTGGTTATAATGATCTGGTGGTTATAATGTTTTGGCTCATCTAGATCCAGTGGTTATAATGTTTTGGCTCAGATATGGTGGTTGTAATGTTTTGGCTCATCTAGATGTAGTGGTTATAATATTTTGGCTCATACAGATCTGTGGTTGTAATATTTTGGCTCATCTAGATCCAGTGGTTGTAATGTTATGGCTCATCTAGATCCAGTGGTTATAATGTTTTGGCTCAGATATGGTGGTTGTAATGTTTTGGCTCATCTAGATGTAGTGGTTATAATATTTTGGCTCATACAGATCTGTGGTTGTAATATTTTGGCTCATCTAGATCCAGTGGTTGTAATGTTATGGCTCATCTAGATCCAGTGGTTATAATGTTTTGGCTCAGATCTTGTGGTTGTAATGTTTTGGCTCATCTAGATCCAGTGGTTATAATATTTTGGCTCAGATCTTGTGGTTGTAATGTTTTGGCTCATCTAGATGTAGTGGTTATAATGCTTTGGCTCATCTAGATCCAGTGGTTGTAATGTTTTGGCTCATCGAGATCTATGGTTATAATGATCTGGTGGTTATAATGTTTTGGCTAATCTAGATGTAGTGGTTATAATGATCTGGTGGTTATAATGTTTTGGCTCATCTACATGTAGTGGTTATAATATTTTGGCTTATACAGATCTGTGGTTGTAATATTTTGCCTCATCTAGATCCAGTGGTTATAATATTTTGGCTCAGATCTTATGGTTGTAATGTTTTGGCTCATCTAGATGTAGTGGTTATAATGTTTTGGCTCATACAGATCTGTGGTTGTAATATTTTGGCTCATCTAGATGTAGTGGTCATAATGTTTTGGCTCATACAGATCTGTGGTTGTAATATTTTGGCTCATCTAGATGTAGTGGTTATAATGTTTTGGCTCATACAGATCTGTGGTTGTAATATTTTGGCTCATCTAGATCCAGTGGTTATAATATTTTGGCTCAGATCTTATGGTTGTAATGTTTTGGCTCATCTAGATGTAGTGGTTATAATGTTTTGGCTCAGATCTTGTGGTTGTAATGTTTTGGCTCATCAAGATGTAGTGGTTATAATATTTTGGCTCATCTAGATCTATGGTTATAATGATCGGGTGGTTATAATGTTTTGGCTCATCTAGATGTAGTGGTTATAATGTTTTGGCTCAGATCTCATGATTATAATGTTTTGGCTCAGATCTTGTGGTTGTAATGTTTTGGCTCATCGAGATGTAGTGGTTGTAATGTTTTGGCTCATCTAGATCCAGTGGTTGTAATGTTTTGGCTCATCGAGATCTATGGTTATAATGATCGGGTGGTTATAATGTTATGGCTCATCGAGATGTAGTGGTTATAATGTTTTGGCTCAGATCTTGTGGTTGTAATGTTTTGGCTCATCTAGATGTAGTGGTTATAATATTTTGGCTCATACAGATCTGTGGTTGTAATGTTTTGGCTCAGATCTTGTGGTTGTAATGTTTTGGCTCATCTAGATCCAGTGGTTATAATATTTTGGCTCAGATCTTATGGTTGTAATGTTTTGGCTCATCTAGATGTAGTGGTTATAATGATCTGGTGGTTATAATGTTTTGGCTCATCGAGATGTAGTGGTTATAATGTTTTGGCTCAGATCTTGTGGTTGTAATGTTTTGGCTCATCTAGATGTAGTGGTTATAATATTTTGGCTCATACAGATCTGTGGTTGTAATGTTTTGGCTCATCAAGATGTAGTGGTTATAATGTTTTGGCTCATCTAGATCTATGGTTATAATGATCTGGTGGTTATAATGTTATGGCTCATCGAGATGTAGTGGTTATAATGTTTTGGCTCATACAGATCTGTGGTTGTAATATTTTGGCTCATCTAGATCCAGTGGTTGTAATGTTTTGGCTCATCTAAATGTAGTGGTTATAATATTTTGGCTCAGATCTTGTGGTTGTAATATTTTGGCTCATCTAGATCCAGTGGTTGTAATGTTATGGCTCATCGAGATGTAGTGGTTATAATGTTTTGGCTCAGATCTTGTGGTTGTAATGTTTTGGCTCATCGAGATGTAGTGGTTATAATGATCTGGTGGTTGTAATGTTTTGGCTCATCGAGATCCAGTGGTTATAATGTTTTGGCTCAGATCTTGTGGTTGTAATATTTTGGCTCATCGAGATGTATGGTTATAATGATCTGGTGGTTATAATGTTTTGGCTCAGATCTTGTGGTTGTAATGTTTCGGCTCATCTAGATCCAGTGGTTATAATGTTTTGGCTCAGATCTTGTGGTTGTAATATTTTGGCTCATCGAGATGTATGGTTATAATGATCTGGTGGTTGTAATGTTTTGGCTCATACAGATCTGTGGTTGTAATATTTTGGCTCATCTAGATCCAGTGGTTATAATGTTTTGGCTCAGATCTTGTGGTTGTAATGTTTTGGCTCATCTAGATCTATGGTTATAATGATTGGGTGGTTATAATGTTATGGCTCATCTATATGTAGTGGTTATAATATTTTGGCTCATACAGATCTGTGGTTGTAATATTTTGGCTCATCTAGATCCAGTGGTTGTAATGTTTTGGCTCATCTAAATGTGGTGGTTATAATATTTTGGCTCAGATCTTGTGGTTGTAATGTTTTGGCTCAACTAGATGTAGTGGTTATAATATTGTGGCTCATACAGATCTGTGGTTGTAATATTTTGGCTCATTCAGATCGAGTGGTTATAATGTTTTGGCTCATCTAGATCCAGTGGTTATAATGTTTTGGCTCAGATCTTGTGGTTGTAATGTTTTGGCTCATTGAGATCAATGGTTATAATAATCTTGTGGTTGTAATGTTTTGGCTCAGATCTTGTGGTTGTAATGTTCTGGCTCATCGAGATCTATGGTTATAATAATCTGGTGGTTATAATGTTTTGGCTCAGATCTGGTTATAATGTTTTGGCTCAGATCTTGTGGTTATAATGTTTTGGCTCAGATCTGGTGGTTATAATGTTTTGGCTCAGATCTTGTGGTTATAATGTTTTGGCTCAGATCTGGTGGTTATAATGTTTTGGCTGTAACCTAAAGGTAAGTCTGTTCTGCTCAGATCTAGGGGCGGGACAGTGGTGATGCAGCGGTTAGAGCGCTGGGCTATGGTTGGGAGGGTTGCTGGTTCGATACCCAGGCTTGGCAAACTTCCAATGTTGAGCCCTTGAGCAGTGTGTGTGTGTGTGTGTGTGTGTGTGTGTGTGTGTGTGTGTGTGTGTGTGTTAATCACCGTTAATGCTGATGAGTGTTCGGACCGTATCATGGTGGTCAGCCAGGTGACGAACTGCGAAGACTGACCTCTCCCCGTCACACAGATTTAACTTAAAAATAACTGAAACAGAAAAACACAGACATCACTCTGTGTGTGTGTGTGTGTGTACACTCTGTAGGTAGGTGTGTGTGTGTACGCTCTGTGGGTAGGTAGGTGTGTGTGAATACACACTGTAGGTAGGTGTGTGTATACACTCTGTAGGTAGGTGTGTGTGTGTGTGTGTGTGTGTGTGTACACTCTGTAGGTAGGTGTGTGTGTATACGCTCTGTAGGTAGGTAGGTGTGTGTGAATACACACTGTAGGTAGGTGTGTGTATACACTCTGTAGGTAGGTGTGTGTGAATACACACTGTAGGTAGGTGTGTGTATACACTCTGTAGGTAGGTGTGTGTGTGTGTGTGTACACTCTGTAGGTAGGTGTGTGTGTGTGTGTACACTCTGTAGGTAGGTGTGTGTATACGCTCTGTAGGTAGGTGTGTGCGTGTGTATACACTCTGTAGGTAGGCGTGTGTGTGTGTAGGTGTGTGTGTATACGCTCTGTAGGTAGGTAGGTGTGTGTGAATACACACTGTAGGTAGGTGTGTGTGTATACACTCTGTAGGTAGGTGTGTGTGTGTGTGTACACTCTGTAGGTAGGTGTGTGTATACGCTCTGTAGGTAGGTGTGTGCGTGTGTATACACTCTGTAGGTAGGTGTGTGTGTGTGTGTGTGTGTGTACACTCTGTAGGTAGGTGTGTGTGTATACGCTCTGTAGGTAGGTGTGTGTGTATACGCTCTGTAGGTAGGTAGGTGTGTGTGTGTGTGTATACGCTCTGTAGGTAGGTAGGTAGGTGTGTGTGTGTACACTCTGTAGGTAGGTGTGTGTGTACACTCTGTAGGTAGGTGTGTGTGTGTACGCTCTGTAGGTAGGTGTGTGTGTATACGCTCTGTAGGTAGGTGTGTGTGTATACGCTCTGCAGGTAGGTGTGTGTGTGTATACGCTCTGTAGGTAGGTAGGTAGGTAGGTGTGTGTGTGTGTGTGTATACACTCTGTAGGTAGGTGTGTGTATACGCTCTGTAGGTAGGTGTGTGTGAATACACACTGTAGGTAGGTGTGTGTGTGTGTGTGTGTGTGTGTGTGTATACACTCTGTAGGTAGGTGTGTGTGTACACTCTGCAGGTAGGTGTGTGTGTATACGCTCTGTAGGTAGGTGTGTGTGTGTGTGTGTGTACGCTCTGTAGGTAGGTGTGTGTGTGTGTACGCTCTGTAGGTAGGTGTGTGTGTGTGTGTGTGTGTGTGTGTACGCTCTGTAAGTAGGGTAGACACTCTATATAAACACAGCTCTTCCACGTACCGATCTCTCTGTCCATGGCCGCAGCAATGCAGTTCTTGGGTAAGTCCACCATCGCAGTGATGCCTACAGACCAAGAGAAGAACGTCTGAACTCAATAAAGGAGTGTGTGTGTGTGTGTGTGTTTAATAAGGAGTGTGTGTGTGTGTGTGTGTACCTGCATCTCTGTGATGTACGGTCTTACACTGCAGCTGGAAGTCTCTGCTCCACACACACAGCTCGTTCCCTCCAGAGAGCCACAGATCCAGACCTTTCAACACCAGTAAACACTGCAGAGAGGAGACAGACTGAGGGGGGCGCTGTAACCATCACCAAACAGTCTGCAAAGTGGACCACAAATATTTATACACACACTCTATGGACAAAAGTATGGAGACACTTAATCCTAGAATTCAGGTGTCTGATTCAGTCCCGTTCAATAACAACAAGTCAGCTGGTGAAATCTCCTCCCTCCTAGATCTTCCTCCATCAGCTGTGAGTGGTGTTATTATTGAACAGTGGAAGAGTTTAGGAGGAACAGCTCACAGAGAGCAGCTCAGCCACCGAGTGTCTGTCAGACCACGTAAAGTTACAGAGCGGGGTCAGGGCCGAGTGCTGAGCTCAGAGCAGAGTGCAGAAAAGCCTCCAACTGACTCAGTAACTGCAGCAGAGCTCCAGACCTGCTGCTGCTGCTGGTAGAGCTGCAGAGGGGGACCAGCTCCAGATTAATGCCTGTGTGTTTGGAACGGGACGTCACATAAAAGCTCCCATAGGTGGAACAGGGTGGAGGTGTCCCAACACTTTTGTCCATTTAGTGTATCTGTGTAAACCGAGCTACATTTTACAGATATCAGACGCTGTACCTTCACAGAGGACTGTAGATCAGACACCGTCTGCACTCGGTTTCCAGTGTCTGGGTCCCACAGCTGCGTCAGCATTAAGGATGTCAACACAGATCAGATCAGATCAGACCTCACACCGACCTCACGCAGCGCAGCGCTGTGATCCGATTCCTTCAGCCCGAGCCTCAGCTCACAGGCGTGCGTTTACACCCCGGACCCACCCTCAGAGGCGGGAGGCAGCTGTGTAAGGATACACTCAGTGTCCGGTCTGATGAGGCCGTCAGGAGCGCAGTGTGAGCTTTTCCTCCTCCTCCTCTGACGAAGGTGTACGGGATCATAGCCGTGATCTGCTGAGTGTGACCTCGTAACTCCAGCAACCGCTCTCCAGTCTGAAACACACACACACACACAGACACACACACACACACACACAGACACACACGGCACAATGAGACAGTCCCTCTGTCTCATACGGGCCGGTACTGATCCTGCTCTGTGGGGGTCAGTGCTGTGGGGTCCTGAGCAGTGGAGGTGAAACAAGGAGGTGGTGCAAATGTAGTGGCTGGTCGGTGTGTGTGTGTGTGTGTGTAAACAGATTTATACACATTTATACAATAATAATAATAATAATAATAATAATAATAAAGATCTCCCACCTCAACGTTCCACACCAGCACCATGCCGTCATCCCCAGCAGAAGCAAACCTGAGAAACAAACAAACAAACAAACAAACTCAGTTACTATCCCAACTCCATCTGAAGACTTACTGAGTCTGAACCGCACTGAGGGTTCAGCTTCACAGTTCTGCTCATGTTCATATCAGCCATAACATTAGAACCACTGCAGCTGAACTACAGAGCACTAGTGATCTGGGTCCAGCGGCTCCGGGCTGTCCAGGGGCGGACCTACATATCAGGCAGTGAGAACGGTCAGTTCAGCAGGAAAAATGAGGAGGAGGAGGAGGAGGATGAGGTGGATGAGGGGGATGAGGAGGAGGATGAGGATGAGGAGGAAGAGGAGGAAGAAACATCTAGAGAACATTGAAGAAGCTAAACTTCTCTTGTTAGGGGGATTTGGGGAGGAGCAGGTCTGGGGCTGCAGGGAGGGAAGTTCACTGTAGAATCCAGTCCTGTCTGCTCTACTGCACTTCCTATTACACACACACACACACACACACACACACACACACACACACACACACACACACACACACCATTATAGCTGGACTAGCTTTAATGCATCTCTGGTTGTGGAGGGGGGGGGAGTGGGGGGGGGGCAGAGGTGATAGGTGTTTTGTGAAGGGTAGAAGCTGGGCAGGAGGTTCACACACACAAACACACACACACACACACACACACACACACACACACACACACTCTAAAACTCTCCCGGCTCTGATGATTAAGCTCTTGTCACGCTCTGTAAGTTTGCTTTTGGAGAGGATCTAGCTCAGGCTTAGCTGTCAATCACAAGGTCGACCGAGCTGGCGAGAGAGAGAGAGAGAGAGAGTGTGTGTGTGTGTGTGTGAGAGAGAGAGAGAGAGAAATGGAGGAGAGGATTGCTTACCTGAAGTCATCAATCTGCACCAGAAATCGAACAATGTCAAAATGTCCTTTCAGCACCTGCAGCTCCGTGAAGCAGTTTTTGGGCTGTTCCTCCCCGATGCACAGCGCCGCACTCTTCTGCAGCACCACAGACAACACACAGTGGACAAACGGTCAGAGCCGGGAGGCGGGGGCTTCAATCACGGCTGCCGGCCTGGCTGGGTCTCGCTCCCTGACTGTGAAAGGCCTCAGAGGAGCAGCGGATAACTTCATACACTACTTGGACTAAAGTATTGGGACACCTCCACCCTGCTCCACCTCCAGCAGAGCTTTCCT